>NC_089511.1:23443789-23743989 GCF_036850995.1 Saccopteryx leptura
TGAACGTATGTACCTTGCTTTATCAATGTCACCCCATTAAAATTAATTTAAAAAAACTACTGAGCTTACGCTCAATAATTCTAATAAAAATATTGTTTACTCTTTCTAAAAAAATAAAAAATTAAAAAAGTTTGAGGAGCGCTGGCCTAGAAGACCCTACAGGCAGTTTCTAGCCTTCCTCGGCCATATTTGGAATGAGGAGTATCCGGTTTTATACGTTCCTTAGAGTACATAGCACCCCCTGACCCACAGGGGATACATTCCAAGACCTCCAGTAGGTATCTGGAACCACAGATAGTACCAAACATTGTGTATATGAAGTTTTTTTCTATACATACATACATACCTGTGATAAAGTTTAATTTATAAAGTAGGCACAGTAAGATATTAACAATAAATAATAAAATAGAGTAATTATAATAATACACTGTGGCCCTGGCTGGTTGGCTCAGCGGTAGAGCATCAACCCAGCATGTGGAAGTCCTGGGTTCAATCCCTGGTCAGCACACACAGGAGAGGCAACTATCTGCTTCTCCCTCCCTTCCTCATTTTCTCTGTCTCTTTTCCTCCCACAGCCATGGCTTGATTGGTTTTAGCACGTTGGCCCCAGTTACTGAGGATGGCTCCTTCAAGCCTCCACCTCAGGCACTAAAAATAGCTCAGTTGCAAGCATGGCCCCAGATGGGCCGAACATCGGCTCCAGATGCGGGTTACCAGGTGGATCCCAGTCAGAGCGCATGCAGGAGTCTGTCTCTCTGTCTCCCTACTCTCACTTAAAATAAATAATAATAATAATATACTATGTAAAGTTATATGAATGTGGTCTCTTTCAAAACATCTTACTGTACTATACATATATAACTTGTATACCCTGGACCAGGGGTCCCCAAACTTTTTACACAGGGGGCCAGTTCACTGTCCCTCAGACCGTTGGAGGGCCAGACTATAAAAAAAACTATGAACAAATCCCTATGCACACTGCACATATCTTATTTTAAAGTAAAAAAACAAAATGGGAACAAATACAATATTTAAAATAAAGAACAAGTAAATTTAAATCAACAAACTGACCAGTATTTCAATGGGAACTATGCTCCTCTCACTGACCACCAATGAAAGAGGTGCCCCTTCCGGAAGTGCGGCGGGGGCCGGATAAATGGCCTCAGGGGGCCGCAGTTTGGGGACCCCTGCCCTGGACAAAGGGATGATTCATGTCCCTGGGAAGACAGCATAGGATTTCCTCATGCTACTCAGAACGACACGCAATTGAAAACTTATGGATTGCTTCATTATGGGATTTTTCATTTCATGTTCTCAGACCACAGTTGACCACGAGTAACTAAAACCACAAGATGCAAAACTGTAGATAAGGGGACCACTGTACAATCATGATGGAGTTTGGGACTTCAACATATGAATTGGGGGGGGGGGGGGGCATTAGTCCATAATAGTGATTTTGTGTGTGTGTGTGTATGTGTGTGTGTGTGTGTGTGTGTGTGTGTGTGTGTATTTCTCTGAAGCTGGAAACCGGAGAGGCAGTCAGACAGACTCCCGCATGTGCCCGACTGGGATCCACCCGGCACGTCCACCAGGGGCGATGCTCTGCCCACCAGGGGGCGATGCTCTGCCCCTCGGGGGCGTCGCTCTGTCACGACCAGAGCCACTCTAGCTCCTGGGGCAGAGGCCAAGGAGCCATCCCCAGCGCCCGGGCCATCTTTTGCTCCAATGGAGCCTCGGCTGGGGGAGGGGAAGAGAGAGACAGAGAGGAAGGAGAGGGGGAGGGGCGGAGAAGCAGTTGGGCGCTTCTCCTGTGTGCCCTGGCCGGGAATTGAACCCGGGACTTCTGCACGCCAGGCCGACGCTCTACCACTGAGCCAACCGGCCAGGGCCACAGTGATTTTTTTAAGTGATTGTGTGTAAAGCAGTGTTTGCCTGATTTGTGGGGAGGAGGATAGAGAAGCTTCCTTTTGTTTGGCCATCATGCATCACTTGTGTCATTTATTTTGCATGACTGCCCTATGAACTAGGTAGTGTTACCCAATTTAACAGATTTGGAAACAGACTCTTTAAGGATAAGTAATTTAACAGTTTCACAGTTAGAACCTACGTTAAAAAAACAAAACTAAAGAACCCCAGGTTCATCTATCTCAAAAGGCTCAAAACTCCCCACACAACCTAAGGACAATGGACAAAGTTGAAAGACCATGTGATGGGAGCCAGTGGGTGAGAGCAGGGTGGAGTGAGGGACAGCTAGAGAGGCAGGCAGGGCTTCCGAAGCGGCTCAGGACCCTGGGCTTTATGCTCACTGCGCTGGAAGGCAGCAGAGCGCGTTAGGAAGGAGGATGACTAACACTTTCCTGAACTCTCCAGACACTTGTGGGGAATGTGAGGAGAGAGGCCAGTCAGGAAGCCTCTGCAGAAGTCCCGGGGAGAGACACTGCAGGCGGCCTGGACGAGGGTGGTAGCCGCAGTGTAGACAGAAGTGGATGGACACACACAGGGAGACAGTTGACAAGACTTGTTGGGGGACTAGGTTGGGGGGGAGGCCATCAGGAAAAGGGGGACATCAAGGATGATTCTTAGATATCTGTGGGAGCAACTGGGTGGAGGTGACATTTTCTGAGACAGGAATGTGAGGGGTGACTGAGTTCGGGGTGTGAAATCAGGATTGTAATGCTCACCTAGGGATGGTAACACCATTCATTCATCCATTCATTCATTCACTCACTCACTCACTCACTCTGCATTGATTGAGGGCTCCATTCTCAGCACTGGGAAATCAGCTATGCACAGGACTGTCTTTAGGGAGCTTACAGTGTGTGCAGAGCAAGATATTGTGGGTTGAGGGTTGTCCAATGGGATTAGATGGGGAGACCTGGCTGTGTGTGTGTGTGTGGGTAGCGTGTATGCATTGGTAGTGTGTGTGTGATACTTTGTGTGTCAAGGAACCCAAAGTATACACATTTTGATGACCTAGCCTGAGGGTGGGTGAGGCCTCACCTCCAATCGAATCGCCTTCTTGATGTTGTTGGGCTTGGAGGGCTGGAAGTGCGCGTGCAGGCTGTACTCGGCCTTGGGGGGGACGGTGCCCTGCATCACGGACACGGTGAAGTCGTCGCCCAGGTGCTCCAGGTTGGTGATCCTCCAGGCCACGGGCAGGACTGTGACATTGCGGAGAAGAACTACTTTGGATTCTTTTCTGCAGAGACCAAAAAAGCCACTTTGTCAGTTTCAAATGATGTTGATTCATTATGGCGGGTCAGAAAAAGTACTTCTGGTTATTTTAATTATTGCTTAGTTCACTAATGAGTATTTATCAGGAAATGAGGCCTGGTGGTATTGATCAAAAAGGGGCCATATAGTTAATTTTAAAAATTTCACACATGAACAGCCCCATGGTTGTTTTGACTGCCACTTTCAGTTTTCCAAAGTCCGTCTGCTCAGGTGACAGATCCAATACTGCATATGGTGTTCAGTGAGGGATTAACATTCCTAATAAGAGAGGGTGTTTTATCTTGATGGCAAACCTCTCACACTAAAACTGCCCAGAGATGGATGCTTGGCTCCCCTGAAGGACCCCTGGACTCGAGAATCTCAGGGCCGGGCTGTGTTACATGACCAGGGTTAGAGGGCGAAATGAGTGAGCCCGTTGTGCACAGTCCTGGAGAGCTTTAACCCCCACAGGCTCACTCCAGCATGCTCCAGACCAGGTTTTTTTAAAGGATAAGGCACTTAGACTAAGATTTTAGAAAGGCTGTTTCAAGGTTTGTGGGAATATAGTCTGAGCAGTCTAGACACAGCAGTTGGAAGACCCCAGGCTGTGCTCTCCAGAGACTCCAGTGTGGGGAGAAATGCCAGCAGACACGGGCAGGATAACGGGGCGGTGCTCGCTCTGTTGAGGTGCCTCTTGTTCTTGGGGTACCGTGTCCTAACGGTGCTGGCAGGGCCCTCACACTGCACTTTGGAAGAGTTGATGCCCTTCATGGTAACCAAGAATGGGCTTAGTGTCAAGTCTCTAGCGTCCCTGAACTTTGAGTTCCATAAGCAGCAAATGTAGGTGCCCAGGCCAGGCCTTTGAAAGCGCCGACACTCAAGAGTCGACTCGTGGGATTAGAGCTTCCGGGGGTTGGGGGGACAAGGATCCCGGCACTCTGTGATCAGTTGAAGGTTGAACTGTTGAGTTTGACCTGGCTCTTCGGAGGCTACCACCTCTGTGGGGACACATATTTTTACCAAGTGGCTTAATTTTTAGAGTAAGAGGTCAGAATTCCACCCGGCTTGGCTCTTTATTAGCAGTGGGCCTCTCAGCAAATTGCTTAATGTGGGGGTCACAGATTGGCAGCCAGGGACTGTGTCCCGCCCACAGACCTATTCATTTTAGCCTGGATCACAGGGTATTTTAAGTTGAGAATTTCTTCATTGCGGTTCTGTGGAGCCCACATTCCCACATAGCAGCTCTGGGAACCTGAGGGCCTCCCCCTCCCCTTTCCAACCAGGGCCTGGGCCTGCCAGTCTCCTTCGGTGTGGACAGGTTCACCACAGCCTATGTTGTGCCCCTGGGCCTTCTCTCTTGTATCTCCTGCCTGGCCACTGCAAGCATTTGAGTTGTGACCTCTGGTTTAACCTCCTGCTCCTCAGTTTCCTTCTCTTAAAAAAATGCACCTTGGCCCTGACCGGTTGGCTCAGCGGTAGAGCGTCAGCCTGCGTGCAGGAGACCCGGGTTCGATTCCCAGCCAGGGCACATAGGAGTAGCGCCCATTTGCTTCTCCAACCCCCCTTCCTCTCTCTCTCTCTCTTCCCCTCCCGCAGCCAAGGCTCCATTGGAGCAAAGATGGCCCGGGCGCTGGGGATGGCTCCTTGGCCTCTGCCCCAGGTGCTAGAGTGGCTCTGGTCACGGCAGAGTGACGCCCCGGAGGGGCAGAGCATCGCCCCCTGGTAGGCAGAGCGTAGCCCCTGGTGGGCGTGCCGGGTGGATCCCAGTCGGGCGCATGCGGGAGTCTGTCTGACTATCTCTCCCCGTTTCCAGCTTCAGAAAAATACAAAAAAAAAAAAATGCACCTTGAAAACATGCTAAATGAAAAAGCCAATCACAAAAGACCATGTATTACATCAGTGGTCCCCAACCTTTTTTGGGCCACAGACTGGTTTAATGTCAGAAAATATTTTCACGGACCGGCCTTTAGGGTGGGACAGATAAATGTATCATGTGACCGAGACAAGCGTCAAGAGTGAGTCTTAGACGGATGTAACAGGGAATCTGGTCATTTTTTAAAAATAAAACATCGCCTGACCAGGCGGTGGCTCAGTGAATAGAGCGTCAGACTGGGATGCTGAGGACCCAGGTTCGAGACCCCAAGGTCTCTAGCTTGAGCGCGGGCTCATCTGATTTGAGCAAAAGCTCACCAGCTTGAACCCAAGGTCACTGGCTCCAGCAAGGGGTTACTCGGTCTGCCGAGAGCCCGCGGTCAAGGCACATATGAGAAAGCAATCAATGAACAACTAAGGTGTTGCAACGCTCAATGAAAAACTGATGATTGATGCTTCTCATCTCTCTCTGTTCCTGTCTGTCTGTCCCTGTCTATCTCTCTCTCTGACTCACTGTCTCTGTAAAATAAATAAATAAATAATAAATAATAAATAAAATAAAATAAAAAATAAAACATCATTCAGCCCTGGCCGGTTGGCTCAGCGGTAGAGCGTCGGCCTAGCGTGTGGAGGACCGGGGTTCGATTCCCGGCCAGGGCACACAGGAGAAGCGCCCATTTGCTTCTCCACCCCTCTGCTGCGCTTTCCTCTCTGTCTCTCTCTTCCCCTCCCGCAGCCAAGGCTCCATTGGAGCAAAGATGGCCCGGGCGCTGGGGATGGCTCTGTGGCCTCTGCCTCAGGCGCTAGAGTGGCTCTAGTCGCAACATGGCGACGCCCAGGAGGGGCAGAGCATCACCCCCTGGGGGGCAGAGCATCGCCCCCTGGTGGGCGTGCCGGGTGGATCCCGGTCGGGCGCATGCGGGAGTCTGTCTGACTGTCTCTCCCTGTTTCCAGCTTCAGAAAAATGAAAAAAAACAAAAACAAAAAAAAACATCATTCAGACTTAAATATAAATAAAACGGAAATAATGTAAGTTATTTATTCTTTCTCTGCGGACTGGTACCAGATGGCCCATGGACTGGTACCGGTCTGCAGCCCGGGGGTTGGGGACCACTGTATTACATAATTACATTTCTATGAAAGATCTAGAATAGGCAAATCCATAGAGACAGAGTGGATTAATGGTTGCCTAGGGCTTCGGGGTGGGGGTTAGGGGAAATAAGGAGTGACTTCTTGTGGGTACACGGTTTCTTAGGATGATAAAAAATATTGTAAAAGTGATTGTGGTGATGGTTGCAAAACTTTGTGTGAACATACTAAAAACCACGTTAAAAGAACGAATATGTGGTGTGTCAGTTATATCTCAATTTTAAAAAATAAGAATGCCTATGGTGTTTTATTACAATGTGAGGGAAAGACTCATTAAGGGTCACAATTGTCACCTGAAATCCAAACATATCTCCTGCTTTCTCTGACTCAGTTTTCCTTTATGGTTTTTCTGCTGATTCTATCCAATGGGTGCTCAGTTTATTTTATTAATTAACTCGGGCTTTTCTGCAGAGGCAAGTGTTCAGCTTTTCCTATTCAATTATTAGAGACTAGTAAGCAAATGGAAACCAGATTAAATACTCAGCAGATGGAGATGTTTACTAGATTCTCTTTGGGAAACTGGCCTGGATATGCCATCTGAGTAGAGCATGTTATTGTACATAGGGAACTAGGTTCCAACTTTGCACCAATACTGTTATATGAGCATGTGCAGTGCAGAGCATATTGCGTGCTTTGTCTTATTTAGTTCTCTCAAAACAGGTAAAGTTATTGAAATTATCAGCCCTACCTTCCAACCTGAAGACATAGAAACGTGAGCACAGTGACTAAAACTCGGCCAGCTCCTGGCTGGGACATTTGGACATCACCAATGAAATGGGAGTGGGGTTAAATGAAATATTACACATAGCGTGCCTGGCGCCCAGTAGGCATCCAGCAGAGAGTGGCTCTGCTGTTGGAGGAGGGGGATAGTGTAACAGTGAGAATTTAGACTTTTGAGTCAGAAAAACCTAGGTATGATTTCGTCACCTACTCTCTATAAGTGTGTGACCCCAAGTGTTTCTGAATGTCTCTGAGCCTCAGTTTCCCCATCTGTAAAATGGATATTATAGTACCTAAGTCAGTGGTTGTGTGAAGGTTTAAATTAGGTAATGCAGGTAAAGCATCTAGCACAGGGGTCCCCAAACTTTTTACACAGGGAGCCAGTTCACTGTCCCTCAGACCGTTGGAGGGCCGCCACATACAGTGCTCCTCTCACTGACCACCAATGAAAGAGGTGCCCCTTCTGGAAGTGCGGCGGTGGGGGGGGGGGGGGGCGAATAAATGGCCTCAGGGGTCCGCATGCAGCCTTCAGGCCGTATGTTGGGGACGCCTGATCTAGCACATTGCCCTACCATATAGGAAGTGCTCAGCAAATGGTTTTCTGTTTCCTGCCTTCACAGTAGAAGCCCAGCTCTGGAGCTTCACGTCAGAATATTTCAAGTAAGCGCCTCATCTGCACTCCCTGAGCAGTGCAGAAATGACTGGGGAAAGCTGTCTCACTTGGGGCCTCGGTTCCACCCAAGGGAAATGCCCTCTGGAATTGAGTGTGTGCACTTTGCAGCTGACATGGTTTAAGGAGATGGCAGAGAGGAACTGGCCTACAGTTGAAAGGGCTTTGTAAGCATATCAGGGGTTCAGATCCTCCATGATCAGAAGATGAAATAATAGTAACTACAGAAGGAGGTTCTGAGGATTAACTGAAATAGCATAGTGCTAGCAAGTGGTCAGCTTACCAGTCCTTGTGTAATTGTCCCTGTGCTGTGTCTCAGAGACCAAAGGGTCCAGTGAGGGACTGTGGTTGTGTTGCTGAGACAGGGGCCCCATGCTCTCCTTTGGCTGATGATGATTCTAAATGTCTTACACTGTCCTCCTATCAAGGAGGGGGTGGTTGGTGTGGCACTTTGTGCGGTGGTGTTGGGGCGGTGTCACAGGCTTGGAGCTGGCCAGCGTGGGGGTTTGTGCCTTCTAGGGAAAGGCTGTTTCTGCCATCCTGCAGCACCTCAGGCCAGTTGAGAGTGGAGGCTCTTCCCAACCTCCAAACTTTTTACACACGGGGCCAGTTCACTGTCCCTCAGACCGCTGGAGGGCCGCCACATACAGTGGTCCTCTCACTGACCACCAATGAAAGAGGTGCCCCTTCCGGAAGTGCAGCGGGGGCCGGATAAATGGCCTTAGGGGGCTGCATGCGGCCCGCGGGCCGTAGTTTGGGGATGCCTGCTCTAGAGGGCACTCTGTCGGCTGGTTTCCAGCACTTCAGAGAGGCTGGGCAGAAGCAGCTTCTCTCCTCTGACCCATGAAACAGTGTTTCCGGTGACCTTCGCATCAATGAAGGTCGCAGGGATTTGTGAGCGTGAGAGTCCGAGCTAAATATTGACTTCAAAACCAGTTCAGCTTTAGAACCCCCACCTGTGACCTGCAGCCTAGAGATGAAAGGAAACAGTGTGGTCTTTGAAGAGACGAGGCCAGCACTGGGGCGCCTGGATTTTAAACGTTGCTTGTTCTGCCGCCCTTTGTAGCTGAGCTCTTCCCTCTGCATGTCCCCTGTGAGGCAGAGGGCCGAGTCCTGTCGCCTGGGGCTGCTTTGGAGCACCTGGACGGGGTTAGTCCTCCTTCACGCCTTGGCAGGAGCCCTTCGGCTCCGATGACCTGGCTATTCTCAGTGGGCATTTATTTAGTGGTCCTGGTAAAGGCAACTTGAATTATATAACACTAAGAGCTTAGGACTGTCTAAAAATAATACTGATTAACCCAACAGGTTAGGTGTAGCTTATCCCCATTGTCACCAGTATGGCAGTAGGGGCTTTGTCTGTGTTTGCCCTACAACTTGCGCCATCCTTCAGCCTGCCACCTTCACAGATCCATCCCCAGGTGGGCCGGCACTGAGGCGCGAAGAATCGTGGGGCTGGTCTGTCCTCAGGACTTTACCAGGAGCTGTGGAGATAGAAATGTATATACATGAGAAGGAGTAGGTGACTTCGCCATTGCCTTGCGGGCGCAGAATCCGGGGTCACTGAGGGCTTCAGTATTGAGAGGAGTGGTCACTTCCTGGGACAGCCAAGGAAAGCAGGCGGGTGGATAGGCTGAGGGGCAGACGGGAAGGGAATAAGGAGTAGAGGGAGCTGGGCCCAGTGAGAGGCGGGTCTGGCTGGAGAGGAAAGTTATGCTGGGCAGCTGGGCATTGGGACTAGAGAGGTCCGCCTGGTCCTGGGCTAGATTCATGGTGTGGCCCAGGGGTTGGCCCAAAGGGCCAGTGCTCTCTGAGCTGATGGTATTAAAGAGAAGGTGTTCTCGTGGTTTCCTGATGTTTGTCTTATCTTCCTGGACAGAAGACCATTCTGCCCCTAAGTACCAGAGGCAGACAGTAGAGGCTTGGGGCTCCGGGGCCTCAGGGTTTGAACAGCCGTCATCTCCATAGTGGCCTGGGGTGCCCTGATGTAAGCCCTGGTAGGATTCGGGGTGGGGGAGGGCGCTGCTGGACCTGCACAGTGGGGGGTGTGTGTAAAGATCCCCCGTTCCCATTCTCCTCCCATCCGGAGACCCTGTTACTCATACAAGCTGTTACCCAGAGTAGAGCCTTTTTCCTCATGCTCTTCCACACCATTCAGAGTCTGGAAGCCTCTGTAGTCCTCAAATCCATAGCACCGGCACAGCAGTCCTCTGACTTGCTGTGGCTCCTCACTGCCACCAGAGGTCAGTGCCAGTTCCTTTGCCTAGCACCGGGCTGACCGCTTCCCCAGCCCTGTCCCCACCTTTCTTCAACCTGTGTCCTTTACCAAACCAAGTGCCTCCCTTCCTCGGAGCCTTTGTTCACGCTGCTCCTGTCTGGGCTGCTTCGTCCTGGACCGCTCCTGACGACCCCTACTCATCTTCAGCACCCCCTCCCATGCGGGCCTCATAAAGCCACAGCGGGTTCCCTCCCCTCTGGAGATAGTCTTCTTTCCTGCCCTCTCCCTCCTCACTTTGTACCTTCTCATCAGAGGTTTTTTTCTTCTTTGCACAGAAGTTCTTATATATGCTCTTGTTTCCTCCCCACACCCCACCCAGCAAAGAGTCCCTCAAGGGCAGGGCATGCAACCCGTAGGCTGGCTCTGGAGCAGGGAGGGGTGTCCTTTCCAGGTGCTCAGGGACCATTTGTGACCCAAAACAAGGAGACGAGGGAGGAGGTGCTTCCAGGATGGCCTGTGCTGCTGGCAGGTGGCTGTCCTCTGGACCCGCTGCTGAGACCTGTGGGTGTGCTCGCTGCCGCTGCTGGTGCTGCTCTAACCCGCTCAGGGCAGAAGCTCGGCCTGGCCTCGGGTGCTGCTGGCAGGTGGCTGTCCTCTGGACCTGCTGCTGAGACCTGTGGGTGTGCTCGCTGCCGCTGCTGGTGCTGCTCTAACCCGCTCAGGGCAGAAGCTCGGCCTGGCGGCCTCGGGTGCTGCTGGCAGGTGGCTGTCCTCCAGACTCGCTGCTGAGACCTGTGGGTGTGCTCGCTGCCGCTGCTGGTGCTGCTCTAACCCGCTCAGGGCAGAAGCTCGGCCTGGCGGCCTGGCGGCCTCGGGTGCTGTTGGCAGGTGGCTGTCCTCCAGACTCACTGCTGAGACCTGTGGGTGTGCTCGCTGCCGCTGCTGGTGCTGCTCTAACCCGCTCAGGGCAGAAGCTCGGCCTGGCGGCGTGGCGGCCTCGGGTGCTGCTGGCAGGTGGCTGTCCTCCGGACCGCTGCTGACACCTGTGGGTGTGCTCCCTGCCGCTGCTGGTGCTGCTCGAACCCGCTCAGGGCAGAAGCTCGGCCTGGCAGCCTCGGGTGCTGCTGGCAGGTGGCTGTCCTCCGGACCGCTGCTGAGACCTGTGGGTGTGCTCGCTGCCGCTGCTGGTGCTGCTTGAACCCGCTCAGGGCAGAAGCTCGGCCTGGTGGCCTCGGGTGCTGCTGGCAGGTGGCTGTCCTCCGGACCGCTGCTGAGACCTGTGGGTGTGCTCGCTGCCTGCTGGTGCTGCTCTAACCCGCTCAGGGCAGAAGCTCGGCCTGGTGGCCTCGGGTGCTGCTGGCAGGTGGCTGTCCTCTGGACCCGCTGCTGAAACCTGTGGGTGTACTCGCTGCGCTGCTGGTGCTGCTCTAACCCACTCAGGGCAGAAGCTCGGCCTTGCGGCCTCAGGTGCAGCTGGTAGCCAGAGCGCCCCACAGGCTGTCCGGGCAGGAGTGGGAGGCACAGCTGCTTTCAGTGGCTTTGGTTTTTCCTGGGCTTCTCAAAAACAAGAAGATACAGATTCTAGATCTTTGTGGAATACAAATCATTCTCAGTCCTCAGACTATTTACAAATTCTTTAGGTAGTGTGAGATCTCAAATCTAATCTCTTAGGATTTAAAAAAGTTTGCTGCTGCATTGGCCGGGAATCGAACCCGGGCCTCCCGCGTGGCAGGCGAGAATTCTACCACTGAACCACCAATGCTCCAGCTGTCAGCAGCTGTGTGAATACCTCCCTTTAATTCCGGTCCTGAACCTCTTTGTATATATACTGACTCAAAATATAAGGCTAGGTATTTTAACGCTGCCTCATTGGCACAGCTGCAAGAGCAGAAAGCTTATGTGGAGGCAGGAAGCAGGAGAGAGTGAGTGTGTGTGTGTGTTTGATGTGCCTTCACACCTCCAGACGGAAACTAGAGCTCAAGTCCTGGCCCAAAGCACATTGACACTTGCGGTGACTTTGTCCCCTCTGAGGTCTCTGCAGTGTGGGCCCTCCCATTCCATGCTCACATGTGTGTTGAGCTGTTTTACAGTTCTCAGGTTTCATCCCAGCTTCCTGCTGGAGACTGGCCAAGAATGAGGGGGTGCAGCAGGAGTCCTCTCCGTGGCGAAGGGCATGAAGGTCTTGGTCCCACATCCAGCAGAGTCTCTCTGGAGAACCCACCTGGGCGGCTCATGCGCTCACTGAGCAGGGAGGTGTGGTTAGAGTCACGGCGCCTTTGGCTGCTGCAGACCTGGCATGGTTGAGGAGCCTGGCTCTTCCAGCTGGATCGGTGTGTGAGGAGGAAACCTGCCTGGGGAATGGCAAAAAAAAAAAAAAAAAAAGAACAGCATTGCATTGGCCGGGAATCGAACCCGGGCCTCCCGCGTGGCAGGCGAGAATTCTACCACTGAACCACCAATGCTTCAGCTGCTTGCTGTCATGTCTGCAGGGCTTTTCTCAAGGGGCTGTATCAATACTCAGAGGAGCCCTTGCAGATGATGGCCTCACCTAGCTGGTTTGTCCAGTTTGGAAAACTACAGGGGTTTATATAGAACCATTCTTGCTGGGCCTTATTATAACACTGCTTTGGGAGTGAGGAACCTATAAAATTGACGTTGAGCATCCACCCGGAGGCCTTTTGTTTATCCTTAACTCTCAGCCCCTGGGGTGGGCGGGGTGGAATTTCAGCCTATAAAGATCAAAGGAAGAGGCACATCACAGGCCATTTGCACATCTCAACGTATCTCTGCTTCACAGGCACCGCTCAGGAGCCAGGCCAGCTTTGTTCACCTGTTTGCACAGTGTCTGGCACATCTGCCCCACACGACTTGCTGTGTTAAATCTTTATCAAACCCTGCCCAGCCCCTCATTGACCAGTGTTTTTGCAGGAATGGTCACTGCCTCATAGGATAGCACATTTATCTTTGAACAGCTCTAATTACTAGGAGGTTTCTGACACTGAGCTGGAGCCATGTAGACTAATTAATTGGTACTGTTTGAACTGGACTATCTTTAAAATTCTTTGGGCAAACTTGAGACCTCCATTTAGGCAACAGGCAAGCAGTGTACCTGCTATGGTGGACGCCAACTGATTAGATAGTGAGTCTAGGCAGCTGCTTTGAAAAGTCCCGCTCTCTCCCATGGCCTCGGCCATACTTCAGCCTCCCCTTCCTGACCTGGTAGCTGCGGTGTTCTGTGGGGAGTCCTCAGTCTCCAGTCCCACCTGCCCCACGCCGGCCCAGCCTCTCGAGGCTGCCACCAGAAGGGCCTGATTACAACAGAACTGAGCATGTCACCCATTGCTGGCAAACTTCTCCCGATTGTCATTTTCTTTGACTGGCCACTCCTTCCACACACCTGACTCCTCGTGCTCCCCTGCGTGTGCGTCTTCCCTGTGCCCGCAGTGCCGTGTCATGCCGTGCCTTCCGTTTTCTAGCCCGAAGAATGCCTGCTCTTTAAGACCTGACTCAAATGGCACTCCCGGTCAGCCCAGTTAGCCCGTGGCAGTCTCTTCCACTGTGGCATTAATTCTGCCACATGGCTACAGTTTCATAGTTGCTTTTGTGTGGATCTTGCCCATTGGATTGGGCCCTGATTCAGTGCCATCCCTGGAAATAATGGCACAGACCCAGAGAACAGCAGAGGTGCCTGAAGGGGGCAAGTGTTGAATAAAGATGGTTGATCAACTGATAATGTATTTTGGTGTTTGTTCCCCAAGACGGTTCACTTGCTTTGTCAGATTCCCAGAAGTGAGCTAGCACCACTGTTCCTCATTCTGTTGTACGCAAAGGGAAACTGAGACCCGGAATAGGGAAACCACTGTGACTCAGCCAGCCCCTCCCAGGCAGCAGCAGAACTGGGAAAGAGATGCCTGATCCCGACTCCTCTTTCTAAACGGGTCATCTCTCTCCCTCCTCCAGCCCCAGCCCCAGCCCTAGAGCCAGCAGCAGGGGTAGCCTGACCCCACTGGTCCTACAACCCCTCTCCCCTCTCTCTCCAGGCTGGTCCGGGAGTTCGTGGCCCAGAACAACACCATGCAAATCAAGCACGTAATCCAGACCCTGTCTCAGGAGTTTGCCCTGTCTCAGCACCCCCACAGTCGGAAAGGGGGCCTCATCGGCCTGGCTGCTTGCTCCATCGCACTGGGCAAGGTGGGCCTTTCTCCTGGAGGGACAGACGCACCAGCCCTGGCCTTGGCTCTGACCCGAAACCCAACAGGGCTTTTCAGACCTGAGTTTTATTGCCATTCTCTCCAAACCTAAAGCAGCAAGGTCTTGCAGCCTTATTCCCTGGCATGTCTCCTGCCCTGGGAGGCCAACTCGCAAACAGTCTGTAAAGCCAGCCCCACAATATCCTGAGCATCTCCCAGCAGAGCTGGGATGTCAGCTGGGGCTGGGGGTGGGGGGCTGGGGGCTGGCTCCTTTTGAGCTGTTTCTCCTCCTCCCCACTGCAGGACTCGGGGCTCTACCTGAAGGAGTTGATTGAGCCGGTGCTGACCTGCTTCAATGACGCTGACAGCAGGCTACGCTACTATGCCTGTGAGGCCCTCTACAACATCGTCAAGGTGGCCCGGGGCGCCGTGCTGCCGCACTTCAACGTGCTCTTTGATGGGCTGAGTAAGGTGACCACTCCTCACTCTGGCTGGGCTCAGCTTGCTCCACCCACCGAACTTGACCTTCTGGGGCATTGAGTGCTTGGGTCCCTTTTCCCAGCTGCAGGTAGAGCCAATAAACACGTGGCTGCCAGGGACATTTGTCTCTTCAATCTGTAAATCTTTTTAAACGGGTTTGCATTTACATTTTCTTCCCATTCGTCTATTAATTTATCCTCACTGCGTTTATGAAAGTATCAGTCCACCACAGATTGGAGGAGAACTGATAGGATGAAAAGCACTAGCTCCGTGCTCGCTTCAGCAGCACATACACAAGCACCAGCTCCCTCATAGCAGGTGAAGATGGGGCCTCCATACACAGACTCCATTTCCCTGCGAGGAGAGTGCCAGCCCGTCAGCGCTGGGGAATGCTCTACTTGGAAAGGCTCTGGAGTCCCCAACACCCTCCTCCACCCCTCTCTCAGCTTTATGCAGCTCCCATCCCAGACACCTAGCGTCCTGAAGCTCTGCCACCCTGCTGGTCACCACAGGCGCTTCTAGAGTGTCAGCCTCACTGCCGCCTTGGTCCCCAGCAGGCCCCAGACGCCCCTGAACTGAATGGGGATGTCCACAGCACCTCAGTTCCTTAGCCAGGATCCTTCTGTCCATGCCAGTGTATTCACTCGAGGAGGTGCTTGTGCAGCATTGCGGGCTGCCTCAGGGCCTTGGCCGTGGGATTTCAATAGATATCTTGACCATGGGCGTCTCTCTCCTCTGCGTCTCTCATAGTTGGCCGCTGACCCAGACCCCAATGTGAAAAGTGGATCTGAGCTCCTAGACCGCCTCTTAAAGGTATTTGCTGGTTCCTGGTTTCCTTTGTCAAATCTGTTTCCCACATGACTGGACAACTTATAAATTCGTTCACTGAGGACACTCTTCCCAATTTATTCAAATATTTTCATTTACACACTGTAAAATAGACTCTGATGTACAGTTTGGTGACAAGTATATAGACTTACGTCACCAGCGCAATAAAAATGCAGAACCTGTCACCCATGTTTCTCTGTGGCCACCTGACCCCTGCAGCCATCCCTGGGCCAGTACTTCGGCCAGATCAGGCAGCCCCTGGCCTCTGGCTGTCACTCAGCCGCTCACAAGCCTCTGATCCACAGGACATCGTGACGGAGAGCAACAAGTTTGACCTGGTGGGCTTCATCCCCTTGTTGCGGGAGCGGATTTACTCCAACAACCAGTACGCGCGGCAGTTCATCATCTCCTGGGTAAGGGCCCACCCATGACAGTTCCTCCAGCCGAGCTGAGCCTCTGGTTCAGTCCCATCTGCTGTCCAGCACACCTGGGCAGGTGTGGCTGCAGAGAAGCCCCATTGTGATCCTCCGTGACACAAGTGTGAAAAGACACTTGTTCAGCTTGCTCCTGGTGGGCATGCAGTTCTCTCCTTTTTGTGGGAAGCCGAGTTCCCTCGGAAGCCAGGAGCGCTGCTCCTTCTGGCCGTCGCGCCTCTCAGAGCTGCGTCTGCTCTCCCTTCTCCCCGTGGCAGCTGCATTTCCTTGCAGTTAAACTGCTGTTTGCTGTACTTGTAACCAGAGCAGCCACTGCCAGCACCCCTGTCCTGCGGGACACTGCAGTGCCGGGAAATGCCGCCTCAGCGGGCCCTCTCTCGCCGGGCCCTGCGGCGGGTGAGTGGGCGGCAGTTCTCGGGCCGCTGTCACTCTCCCTTCTGGTTTCGTCCTCTGGCCAGATCCTGGTTCTGGAGTCGGTGCCAGACATTAACCTGCTGGATTATTTGCCGGAGATCCTGGATGGACTCTTCCAGATCCTGGGCGACAATGGCAAAGAGATCCGGAAAATGTGAGTGGAGGGAGGGACAGGCAGCTGCCACCGTCCGGGGCCCCTCAGTTCACACCCGCGCCCCACGTTCGCACACTGGCAGCTGTGGGAGGACGAGGAGTTCCCTCCTTTCTGCCCGGCCTGTGTGCTTCCCACCGCGGAAAGCTCGGAGCTCACCGGCCGCCAGCCTCTGACAGGCATTCCTCTGACAAGGGCAAGGGGTGGTCCCCTCAGGGTGGCCAGCCCAGAGCAGAAGTGGCGCTGGCGGAGGCTCCTCTAGCACTGGCCGGCATATGCTATGTCCTTCTCTCACTGGCAGGTGTGAAGTGGTCCTTGGAGAGTTCTTAAAAGAAATTAAGAAGAACCCCTCCAGTGTTAAGTTTGCTGAGATGGCCAACATCCTGGTGATCCACTGCCAGACCACTGGTGAGTGTGAAGGCCCTGTGGCCATCACCACCTCCTCAGAAGCACCTTCCTCTCTCAGCAGCTCGGAGAGAGTCCTGGTGGGAGTGTGAACAGTGCCACACTGGTCCCTGAGCAGTGGGACAGCAGGTTCTAGAAAGAGAGATTCAGATTCTCTGGTACCGTGGAGGCCCTTTCCCCCAGTGTGACCCTGGAGGGGAGTAAGACCTGGGGACCCTGTGGGTGACAATCTGTGAATTGAAATGCTTAGAGGTTAGGATTGTGTTTCTGTTAGCCTCAGTTGACTCTCAAACCACCACAAAACCTAATTGGTTAACAGCAGCCTGTATTATTGGTCATGAGTCTGTGGGTCCACTGGGTTATTCTGCTTACCTGGGGAGGTATGGCTGGGCTTGATCATGCAGCTACAGCCAACTGGAGGGATAGCTGAGGCAAGGTGGTCTAAGATGGCCTCACTCAAGTCTGACAGTTGGCTGGCTGTCACCTGAGACAACAGGGACAGTTGGCCCTATGTGTCATCATCCAGCAGGCCAGCCCAGGTGCATTCATGTGGCTTTAGCACGGTCCCAAGAGACATTCTAGATGTGAGCAAGGCCTCTTGAGGCCTAGGTTTGAACCAGCCTCCTGTTGGCTAAAGTGGCCAGGTCAGCATAGGGCCAGGGAGGGAGGAAATGGACTCACCCTTGCTGGGAGAAGCAGTGCAAGCCCTTGGGTGCCCCCGTCCCATCCCGTGGGCACAGTCAGTGGGAGGGAGCGCTCCAGCTGCTCGTGCTGGCCCTCCTGGGACCTGCCCTTCCTCTCCCAGATGACCTGATCCAGCTGACAGCCATGTGCTGGATGCGGGAGTTCATCCAGCTGGCCGGCCGGGTGATGCTGCCCTACTCCTCTGGCATCCTGACCGCTGTCTTGCCCTGCCTGGCCTACGATGACCGCAAGAAAAGTATCCTTTGCTCTGGAGAAAGGAGACGAGAGCAGTCCCAGAGGGGACTGTGCAGTTGCAGACCCTGGAGTGGAGGGTGGGACACCCTAAAATAGCCCCTGGGATCAAGGGAACAAGAGGCCTTGCTAAACACAGATGGGGAGAGCCGAGACAGCACCGGGGCACGGAGCAGATGCTGTTGTCCCCAAGCTCCCCTGATTACTCACAGAGCTGGAGCAGCTCTCCTGGGCCCCATGGTTTCCACCTCTGAGCTCACACAGCCCAGCCCTGGTGGGGGAAATCCTGTCGGTGGAGGTCCACCAGAAGGGGCCCTACAAGTCACAGGAGCCACTTGAGGGGACACTAGTGTGGCAGGAAGACGTGGATTGTGTCCAGACTGCCTGTCTGCCCACTGAGGAGGACCGAGCTCTGACTGATGCGAGTGACCTCGAGTTTAGGGAGACCCCTGGACAAGGCTGCTCCTTACATCAGTGACCGCAGGTATCAAGGAGGTAGCCAACGTGTGCAACCAAAGCCTGATGAAACTGGTCACCCCTGAGGACGATGAGCCTGATGAGCCCAAGCCAGTGGCGCAGAAGCAGGCAGACCCCAACCCCGACGACTCCTTGGCAAAGCAGGAGGGGACAGGCAGTGGTGAGTAGGCTCTGCCCCCTGCCCCTCACTTCCAAGGAGGGCACCAGGGAAGCAGAAGGCATAGTTGACTTGATTTGGGGCCTCACTGATTACTTTCCATATGTCAATCCATGACAATCCAATAAGGTAGGAACCGATGCCCCATTCTACAGGTAGACCCAGGGAAAGTAGATAACACAGCTAGAACCTGGCAGCTACTAAGTAGCAGAATTGGGATTTGAACCCTGGGTCTGTCTACAGAACCCATGCTCTTAACCTATTGCTTCAAAGACCATTATTCTTTTCCTTAATCTGTTTCTGGGCCCCACTACAGACATAGTTGTTTTCAGTAGGGGAGGTTCAGAGCGTGGCAGGAGCACAGGCTGCAGGGTCACTCAGAGCCTCAGCTGTAGACATCAGCCACCTGGAAGCTGGCTGCCTGTCCTGTACTGTGCCTGTCATTCTCGGCCGTGGGCGGGGATATTAAGTAAGCTCCAGCGGTGGTTTATTCAGTCTGGGGGAATTCTGTCAAAATCAGTGTCTTAAAAATGAAAGGGCTCTGCTCTCCTTTCAGGGTCCTTTAACATTACTGTCTTATTTATCTGTGCCGATCGGAGTCCTGAGTTTGAATCTCTAAACGTTACCTAGAACTGAATCTCTTGGACCTCTGTCCTCACTGAGAGGACATTGATCAGCTTTGGGGTGACATTCTCCTTTGCAGAATCAGAAACAGCCAGAGAGTAAATTGATACAGAACCTACTCAAATCTTTAAGGCTAACAGACTAAAGTCTGGAACTTTCCCCCAAGAGCCAAAAGAATTGCTAAGCATTTTCTCCCATTGCCACTCTGGAACATCTCTTTCAAATATCTGAGGAGAATTTCAGACACGTGCCCTGTGGGCCTCCTCCCATCCATTTGGCATGCTGGGTTTCAGGTGTCAGATTACATGCCTTGGCCACTATGAGTCACAGCACCAAAACAGCTGGAGGCAGAGTAGCACCCAGCTGGAGCATTGGTGGTTCAGTGGTAGAATTCTCGCCTGCCACGCGGGAGGCCCGGGTTCGATTCCCGGCCAATGCAGGAGCTGGAGACTTTTTGGCAGCTAGCTCCTTGGAAAAGAAAACTTGGGGAGATAAGTTAGCATGGGGTTCCCAAGACAGGAGCTTTCCTACCGAGAGATACTACAAGAAGCTCGAGTAGAGACATATTTTGTGAACGTTACTGATATCTGAGTATCTTTTTATCTTTTCATTTTTTGATTCTTGTTTTGGATAGTTTGGAAAGTACAGGAAAATATAAAGAAGTAGGACTGTTCCCACCAAGAAGCAATCAGTATTATAATTTTGGCATATTTTTCCCATTTTATATATTTGAGATCATACAACTTATACATGGTGGGACAAAAGTAGGTTTACAGTTGTCTGTGTGGAAAATAATACAATAATTAATAAATAATACAAGAATAAACTGTGTTTCACGTATTCACAACTATAAATCTACTTTTGCCCCGCCCTATATAATTGTGATCCTGCTTTTTTTGTGCTTTTTTTGTTTTTTGGCTTGACAAGTTAGAACATGCAGAAGGTTAGAATATTTTATGCTGATTTTAAAAGTTAGTGCCTCTTAGAGTGGACTAATGGCTCCGAGCTGGAAGGAAGAGGGAATTGGGACTGAATGCTGACACATCTGGTTTCTTTTTGGGGTGATGGAAGTGTTCGGGAATTAAATAGTGGTGATGTTTGCACAACTTTGTGGAGGTAGAAAACATGTGCCCAATTGTACACTTTAAAATGATAAACCTTGTGTCAAGAAATTTTATGTTATATGAATTATATCTCAATTTAAAAACAAATAAGTGCTGCTTCCGTCAAAGTGGAAGCCAGGAGCCTCTGCCCCACTCCTTCCGCTGCTGTGGCGGCAGGTCACGCACTCCGGAAAGGAACCGTGGCATCCTCTCGGTTGTGGCCGCTGCCAGAAGCCAGCTGGGGCGCGGTGGGCAGCGGTGGTGGAATTATTGCCCGTCACACGCGGGGCCTCGGTTCCATTCCCAGCCCACGCAGCATTTTTTTTTTTTTTTACTTTTTAGATCGTTTGTTTTCCTTAGCTTCCTTGAAACAGCTCCCTTATCCTAAAGACCTAAACCAAGGTACATGCAGGCAGCTCGGCTTCAGATTTTACTGCCTCATAAACAGCATTTCAGCAGACACAGCACACTTGATGGTGGTTCCAGAGATGGCAGCAGCTAACTCGGGATCCACATCCACCCCAGACCCGCTCAGCTGGTCACTAACCGCCGCTTCACCAAGGTGCCAGCGAGCAGAAGGAGCGATGGGTTAACTAGTCAGTCACCAGGTTCATCCTCCCCTCTTCGGCTTCCTCTGATTATTCTGTTCCACTCTTCCGGCCTGGCCTTCCTCCCCTGTCTCCCTCCTGAGCTGGTGTTGCTGTATCCCACAACATACCACGTTCTTCCCCACGTGCCTCTGGGCCCGGCCCACGGGGAGCTGTCAGCCAGGCCTCTGTGCCGGAGCCCTCACTCACACGAGCCGCTTCGCCCTCGCCCTCGCCCTCGCCCCTGCCCCCCACCCCGGGCTCCAGTCAGCGCGGGCTCAGGCTGGCGCCACGCTGCGCCCAGCCCTCTCCGCTGGCTCTGGCTCAGCCCTGCCACTTGAGGTCCACTGCGCTGTCCTTCTCTGGTGTGAGTTCCTGCGGCACTCGATATGTCTTCCCTGTTCCCCTCCATGACATCCCCTCATTGTGTCGTGTCATGTCCTGGATGCTGGGGCCAGAACCGCCTGCTTGTGTGTCCTGGCTCTTCTGACTTCGTGTCTGTTGCCCTTGGGCAAGTCGCTTGGTCTTTCTAAGCCTCAGACCCCTTGCTACATAGGGCAACAGTAATAATACCTGGCCCATAGTGTGATGGTGACTTTCAGACAGGGTGTTTGCACATGGCACAGACTAGACACTCTCAATTACAGGTGCCTTAGTGTCTAATTGTTTTAATACCTGTTTATGATATATCTACCTACTTAGCAAGGTTCTCAGGGACGGCTTTGTGCCTTTGTTTTTTATCTGCTTTGCCCAGTTGGTAATGGGCTCCTGGTGGGTTGGGTCCTAAGTGAGGGATCAGAGAGGGTCAAGAATTGAAGTCCATGTGGCAGGTGAGGAGCAGAGCAATCAGGAGGGTTTCCAGTGGAGGGCTGGTGACTTCTGTGGGGCAGCGTGTAATGGTCTCCATTTATGACAAAGTTTCAATGGGCCTGGGCACCTTCTGTGCATTCTACAGGTGCAGGTGAGTCAGGCCTAGGACCTGCCGGCGGGGAGCGCAGGGACAGGTTGTGGAGGCAAAATCCTGTGACTCTGGCCGTGGTCCCAGCTCTGGGCCATCAGGTCAGGCTTCGGGGCCATTATTTGAACTGGATTTTTTTTCTTTCTCTTCAGCTTCCACGCTCCCCAGCCTCAACCCTGTCTTTACTCTAATTATAAAGGAAATACATGGTCCCTGTAAAGATTTGGGGAGAAAACAGAGACGTGCCTACTAGAGGGGAAGACAAAATATAAACATGTTAAATATATTGTCTGGCAAGTACATTTAGCAGCTTGTATCAAAAGCCTTAAACATTTAAGAAATTTTTCTTAGGAAATAAAAATGGATGTAGGTAAGGTGTTTCCTTTTAAACACCTAACAAATGGTAGCTCAGTTATTGTCCTAGCAAGCCTGTGGTGTCAGCACTGTCATCACCCCGTCACACAGGGGAGGAAATACCTGCCCAGGGGTCGCACAGCCGGGAGTAGGGAGCGAGGGCTCCCACCTAGGCCCCGGGGCCGAGTCTGCGCAGCGCTGTGTACGCTGTAGTTCTCCGAAGAGGAGATCAGTACAGAAGGGCAGCCGGAGCCGCTCGGCCTGGCTGGGGCAATCCAAGAATTGCAAAGGAAAACAATGTATGATTTTTATTCAACTTGGCGAACATTGAAAAGATCACTAATATTCCTGAGTGGGGCTTTGTGGCAATGAGTACCTCTCCGTTCTTGATATTGGTAGACCTTCTTAAAGGGCAGCTTGGCAGTATCTGTTGAAGTGCGTGATGTCTGGTCCTTCTACCCACCAGTCCCCCTGTACATGGGATCCCGGGGAAATGCTTCTGCTTGTGCATAAGGAAGCACGGGAGAGATGTAATGAAATTAGGAAACAATTGAAATTAATTTGAAGCCCGTTTCCAACATCACATTATTTCGTTCATAAGTGTGTGTGTTTCTGAAAGGTGAAGGGGTGGGTGGGACCGCCGGGGGCATGGAGTCGCAGCTGCTTTTCCAGGCTGCTGGTCCTGCCGGCCTGCCCCAGCCTCCCCGTATGTCCTCCCCTCTCCCTGGGGCTGCTCAGCAGGCCCAGCTGGTGCCCACAGCCCTTCCTGCCCCCACCGAGCTATGCCACATCCCCCAAAGGTTCTCTGGGACCCGAGAGGACAGAAGGCAGTACAGAGATTTTCTGTTTAACATGAAAATAAAGGTCCCCTTACCAGAGGACTGGGGGGTAGCTTCATGTCCACACTGAGCATAGTTCTGCTGTAAGACAGTACAGAGCGATAAAAGCAAGTTACAAAAGACATTCTCTGTTTCCATTTCTGTTTACAAAACAAGAAGTAGAGTTAGTAAAAGATGAGAGGGTACTTGGCTGGCCGGTCAAGGAGGCACCAGCATGTGAAGTGAAGATCAAAGGTTCAGAAGAGAAAGCGGCTTTTCCTTGTGTTTGAAATTTTTAGAATGCAGAAATTTTTACTTGTTTAATTTAAAACTTTTAAGAGGCCAAGGCTGGTACCATTTGATTAACAATGTAAATTATAATAGTTTTAATTTGTAACCCACAAAATAAAATAAATATCTGTGGGTCCGTAATGATAGAGATGGATGATGGCTGGATGGCTGGATAGATAGCTGGATAAAGGGTGGAGAAGGGATAGCTCTCCAGTTGATAAATGTAGAAGGAAAGAGGAAAACAGAAAATGACCATTAGGCAAACCCCATAGTAGTAAGTATTATAGTTAAGATATGCCACTGGATGTTAAAATTCAGTGGGGAATGTTTGAGAAAAAGACTAAATTTTGTCTAATCTCAACTATCTTTCCCAAAGTATTTGTTAATTACAAAAAGGAAAATAGTAACTTTGTAAGAGAGAAACCCAGCAGACATTACCTTCATCAGGCGATGAGGCTGACATACACCTCTAGTAATGAGACAGATGTTTCCCTGACACGATGCACCAAGAGGACACATCCTTAACCTGAACCTAATCATGAAACACCTGAGATAAACCCAAACCAGGAGACATCTACAGAAGTGTCAAGTTCAAGAAAGATCTAGAAAGACTGAAAAACTGTCGCATATCAGAGGGGGCTAAGGGGACAGGGTAACTACATGTAATGTGGGCTCCCAGGTTCCATCCTGCAACAAAGGACATGACAGGAAAACTGGTCAGATTCAAATTAAGTCTGTAGTTTAGTTAATTGTCTTATATCGGTGCTACTTTCCTGGCTTGATAATTAAACGATGGGTATGTACGGATCATGTTAACTTCAGGGCAGCTGGGTAAAGGGTATACAGGAAATTCTGTTACTTTTGTACATTTTCTATAAATCTAAAATTATTTCAAAATAAAAAGTTGTTTTTAATTGAAGAAAATAGCCACCACACCCTTCCAGCCCTTGGCAACCTCTAATTTACTTCTGTCTTTAGAGATCTGCCTGTTCTGGACATTTCATATACATGGGATCATATAATACGCGACCCTTTGCCGTTGGGTTCCTTCCTTCAGGATCCCGTCCCCGGGTTCATCCATGTCCCCGGGTTCATCCATGTAGCACGCCAGTCCCTCATTTCTCTTTACGAGCAAATAATAGTCCATTGTATGGCTCTCACACATTCTGTTTGTCCATTCATCCGTTGATAGGATTTGGGTTGTGTACAGTTTTTGGCTATTTTAAATAATGCTGCTATGAGCATGCTGTGCAGGTTTTGGTGTGGGAGTAAGTTTTTCTTTCTCTTGGGAAACCCCTAGGAGTGGAATTGCTGGTCATCTGGGAACTGTGTTTAGCCCTTTTCAAGAGCAGCCAGACTGTTTTCCAAAGCAGCTGCACCGTTTCCCATTCCCACCAGCGGTGCCTGAGGCTCCCACATCCTCACCACCACTTGTTATCGTCTTTTTTATTTGAGCCATCCTAGTGGGTGCGAAACAAGATCGCATCTAAATGGGATCTCATCGTAGTTTTGGTTTATGTTGACCTGGTGGCTAATGATGTTGAGTGTCGCAGAAGTCATTTTTAGCATCCATTACTCTCTGGCCAACAGTCCCTTCTGAGGGTTTCCGGATGTGGTCAGCACCGGTGTCCCTCTCCTTGTGAGGTCACAGCGCCTAAAATCTTACAAGCACGGGTGCTATCCCCAAAGCTCTGGGGAACGAGTAGGCCTTGGATCCTCAGGGCTCCAGAGCAATGGTCCTTTTCAAGGGCCGGAATCAAGGTGTGGGGGACCAGAGAGTCTGTTTTTATAACAGGATCTTGTTCATTCCAAAGACCCCAGCAGCTTTTAGCATGATACATGTTCCTCTCTCTCTCCCCAGGCGGCCCCGATGGTTCCTGTGACTCTGGCCTCAGCGGCAGCACCAGCGTCCTGTCTCCAGCCGGGTAAGCGATTTATTCCAGCCAGAGGTGTTTGTGGACCGTGGGCAGCCTGGGCTTTTCCTGGGCGCAGGAGGACTGCAGTGAGGACCTGAGGCAAACCCCACCTGGGCCACTGCTTTATGGGGCACAGGAGGTGTCTGGTGATGAAGCCCAAGGGACACAGAGCAAGCCCAACCCACTCAGTTCTGATGGACAGATAGCCTTTTGGGGAAAGGGAATTAGACGCCCCTGCAGGTCAGTAAATGTAAGTCATCAAAGTGTAGTTAATACATGGTGATTACAGTAAGACACCTACAGACGCCTCTTCCCAGCACCGTTTACTTGTCCAGGATAATGGGCTTACAAAACTGACAAGGGGAGGGCTGTTCAAGGACAGTCTGGGTTACAGGCAGTAATTGGGTCTAACAGTGGACGGTGTGGGCAGCAGGAACTCGCTCTCCTAGGCTCCTGGGTCAGCTGTAATAACACAGCCTTCCACATGGGGGCAGTGCAGGCCAAGCATCGAGATAATTCCCTTTGCCAGCCCTCTCTGTACTTTGCAGGGTGATGACATTCCCCTGGGGAAGGTATTGTCACCGTGCTGTCCTTGTCTGAGTCCCCTAGTCATGGCCCATCTTGCTTTTTCTTTGGGTGGATTAGCACTGTTGAGGCCAGAATGGATGGCAGTTCTGCCAGGGATTTCTTCCCTTTGAACGCAGCCCAGGGGAGCCAGCTGCTCATGAAGGGAAAATGTGCACTCAGCCCCAAGCGGCTCTGCTCTCGCAGCCCCTTACAATTTTCTTCCTTTTATATCATTTTTAATTTATTCTTATCTCCAAGGACCCGGTGCATGGTTTCAAAGCATGCAAGTACTGATTATAAACATGGACCACCCTTAGAACTGCTCGCAGATTTTTAGAGCAAGCCAGTAAATGGTCATTCATTTATTCATTTTCAGTTAGTTATCACCCACTCCAGAGCACCTGCCTGTGTTCAGCCCTACAGGTTCCAAGATAGAGATATGGCCCCTGAACTTGGTTCCTGACCTTCAGGTTCTCTGGGGGGAGGCAGAGAAATAACTAGGAAGTTACCAGAAAGGGTAGTGACTACTATGACGGGGGGCTCAGAGGGTGCTGGGGCAAGCGATGGTGTCGGAGCCGAGGCTGGCGTAGTGCCGAACGCGCGGTGGTGAGTGCCGCCCGGGCCCTGCTGAGCCAGACCCTGTGGCAGCCTTAGCTTGTGCTAACGTTCAATCCCAGGGTCAGTAGAATTATGCCCCATTTAGAGCTGAGGACGCACAGAGAACGTGCCCGAGGGTCTCAGCTGGGTGCACACTAGTTGGGAGGGATAGACTCAGACTGAGGAGGGGGCAGACGGAATCTTCTTAGGTAGGAAGATGGAGAGATTTGAGATCTGTTTTGAAAGTAGAACTGACAATTTGCTAAAGGGATGGAGAGAAAGGAGAGAAAGAATAACTTATAGGTTTTGGGCTTTAGCCAAACTTGGATGTCCTGGTATCATTTCCCAGGCTGGAAGGAAGGACAGGTGTGTGAGTGAGCTAGTCAAGAGCTCTGTCCACAGTGGCTGTCACATCCCCAAGAGCAGACAGGGGCCAGTGTGGGGAGTGGGTGCTGGAACTCAGCGGAGAGGACTCAGTGGAGATGCAGGGAGACTGGTGTGCCCCACAGAGGAGACACTTGTTCTAGAGGCCGTGGGAGCCAGCTTTGCAGGCGGGCCTGCGCGAGCAGACCTGTGATTTAGAGCAGTGGTCCCCAACCTTTTTTGGGCCACGGACCGGCTTCATGTCAGAAAATATTTTCACAGACCGGCCTTTAGGGTGGGACGGATAAATGCACAAAATAAAATTATGCGACTGGCGTAAAAACTGTGGTATTTTTAAATATAATTGTCGAACTTACGAGACAAGCGTCAAGAGTGAGTCTTAGACGGATGTAACAGAGGGAATCTGGTCATTTTTAAAAATAAAACATTGTTCAGACTTAAATATAAATAAAACAAAAATAATGTAAGTTATTTATTCTTTCACTGCGGACCGGTACCAAATGGCCCATGGGCCAGTACCAGTCGCGGCCCGGGTTAGAGGGCCGCCTGGCAGCCCTGGGGGGATGGGTGAGAGGGAGGAACAAGACTGACAGCAGAAAGGCCTGTTGCAGACGTGTCATTATAACCTAGCCTACAGGGGAGTGTCCTCTCCCCTTCCCCCACCCTGCTTTGCCTCCCCCCCCTCCCCCCTCCCCCCGCTGCTTACATGTACCAGGCAGGGCCTCTGTCTCTTATGAATCCTCTGAGTAGTGGATCCCGTTTTCTGAGCGTACATCCTGG
Source organism: Saccopteryx leptura (assembly GCF_036850995.1). Lineage (NCBI taxonomy): Eukaryota > Metazoa > Chordata > Mammalia > Chiroptera > Emballonuridae > Saccopteryx > Saccopteryx leptura. The sequence goes on from NC_089511.1 coordinate 23,471,080, forward strand.
CTCCACCATGCCTGGCTATGTGTCCCTGGGAAAATAGCTTAACCTCTCCCTGCCTCAGCTTCCTCATCTGTAACCTGGGTGTGGTGGTGGTGCTGACTTCATAGAGGTCTGGAGTGTAAATGAGCTGGGCTGTGTATGGAGCACAGAATGGGACCCGGCCCACAGAAGCACTTTGCACATTCTAGTTACAGTTGTTATTACAAGAACCTTGTTATTGTCCTCATTTTGCAAACAAGGTCATAGGCCCAGAGAGGTTAACTTCTTGCCCAGAGTCATTCAGCTGATTGGTAGCCAAGTTGGGATTCAGGTTTGTTCTGTCTGACTCCAAAGCCCATGGTTTGACTTTTATTATTCCTAGTTGGAGAGTTGCAGAAGCTTTGTGTGTTGGCCTCTTTAGCTTACCTGACTCAGGAGCCCTGGACAGGCACTGCCATGTGGACAGGCTCCCACTCTGATCTGCAGGCCGTGGTGTCCTCAGTGACATTCAGTGCAGGTCTCTGGATGACGCTGGTGCCTTATACATATGGCAAGCAGATAGAGCTAGAAATCAGTGCTTCCCAACTTTTAGCATTTGCTGATTGAAAAAAAGTTATGATCCTTTATAAGGAAATAAGTTTGAAATGAAAAACTTTTTTTTAGGTTTACCTTCCTTTTGATTTGATTAGAGATGTGACATGTGGATACTCTGAAGTGTTAGACCTTATGGAAATAAAGTGCTGCTCCCAGCAGGAAGCATCAGAATTTATCATTATGTATTGGAAGCATCAGAAGCATTATTCAGGAAATAGGTATTTTAATGGCCACAGTAGCAGCACGCATTTGGAAATTGTAGTACATACACAGGTTAAGACAGTCATTATGAGATGCTTTATGAAAAAAATGCTTAGTGAAAATGGGGTTTTACAGACACCTTGAAATAACTCGGAAGCCCCAGGAGTGACTAATCTAGACTTTCAGAAGCCGTGCAGAAATGTATCATACTATAAACTGAACGAACTCCCTTCTTTTCTCTTCAGGTAAGGTGACCCGGGGGGCGGGGGTGCCTATATCAGGCACCAGACCTGTGCACTCTGGGAAGTGCCCAGGTTTCCAGAGCCCCAGGTCCCCACTGAGCATGCCCAGAGCCCTGCACACAGCAGCCCACCCCAGCCGGCGGAACAGCCCAGAGCTGCCTCTTCAGAGGCAGGTGCATCGGTCCTCCCTTTCCCAGGCACTGAGATAGTTCTCCTTGGTGTGTGCCTGCTTCCCTTGACCTTCACCTCCAGCCAGTCGAGGGAAGTGAGACCAGGGAGAGTGTGCAGCTGAGAAATGAGTTCGTGCGTGGCCTCATGTGAGGCTATGTGTGGTTCGTACTGTCTCTTAGCCTCAGTTTCCTCAGCTGTGCATTGATGGCTTAGGTTACGTGAACCGTGAGGTCCTTTCAGTTACATAGCTGTGCCTGACACCTCGCCTGCCCCACCAGCAGTCTGAAGGTCCCCGGGTCTATGTGGTGTGCTGGCTGGTGTTTGCTGTGGGAAGTCAGAGATTCTCAGTACACAGAATGCTGCCAGTTCACACCGGCTCCTTCAGATCCTTCCTTTGTCATTTGGCCCTGACAGTGTCACCTGAGGGAGATGCCACCGTGGGCTGGCCCTTGCTTCCTACCCACAGATACACTGAGCTAGCCAGAAGCATCTCAGGACCACTGTGAATTAAGGAACCCAGAAGGCCAGGGACTGTCTAGACCAGCATCTTGGGGTCCCCTTCAGGTCACTAGATTTGGGGTGCCCCTCCCCCACAGAGATCACCAAGCTTCCCCAGTGTCCTCTCTCCCTAATGGAGACTTTGTCTGCTTTCCTAACAAGAAAATACATTGAAAGGTGTGTGTGACAACCCTTTCTTTCTCCACCACATGGGGCTGCCGGTCCGCTGCCTCTGCCAGGGGACAGTTGGAAATGATGGCACCATGGACTCTCCTGAGCCTGGCCCTTTGGGGGGCAGTGCCATGTGGTCAGTGAGGCCAATTCGGATTCAGACTGCTCAAATTCAAATTGCTGGCTCCACCACTCCCTGGCTCTGTAACCTTGGACAGGCTACTTAATGTTTCTGAGCTTCGAGTTCCTCGTCTCCCGAATGTGAGTAACATTGCATAGGGGCTCTGCGGGGAGAGAATGACGCTAGGTACGGAGCTCAGCATGGTGCCTGACGGTTTTATCCAAGAAATACGAGTTGTTATTTTCAGTACCACCGCCGTCTCATTGTTATCACAGCCCTGCGACTCTCCTCTCCCCGCACCCTGGGGTTTATACACACCACTGGGCCTGACGGCGGAGTAGGGTGGGGGAGCTGGGCTGGGCACTGCCTTCCCCCACCAGCAGCTCAGGACAAGGCCACTGCTAGATCAGTGCAGCCGAGGCCCCCAGAAAGTGAAAACAAGGCCTTCCTCCGGGGGGTGGGAGGTGGGAGTGGGGGGTGGCGGTTAAACTAAGAACGTTCCGTGACCACCATGCGCAGGGTCCTCCTTCGGCAGCTGGGCCTCTCTGCCTCCCAGCTTGGGAGGGGGACTCACCGAGGCCTGACCTCAGGCTCAGTGAGTTAGGAAAGAACAGGAGGGTTGGTTTCTGTTCGTTCCCCACTGCCTCTGGGCAGCCCCGGGACCCTCGGCCCAGGGAGGAGAGCTTGTGTAAGGGAGCTCACCAGAAAGAGCCCCGGAGGAGGCCAGCAGGGTGGGAAAGTGGGACCTGGAGATAAGTCAGCGGGTAGATCCTGGCAGGGGAGAGAATGTCTAGGAAATTGTCAGAGACTAGAGGAAAATGCTTAGGAAGCCCTAGGATGGGTTGCCAGCCTGCTGCTTTGGAGCTGTGCTGTCCACGGAAGAGCCGCCGTCACAGGGGCTCCCAGGCACGAGCAGTATGGCTAGACTGAGCTGAGCTGTGCCGTCAGCACGAAATGCACGCTGGGCTTCAAAGACTAGGGCACAAGAAAAAATACATGACATGCTATTAGTGATCTTTGTATTTCAGTTATATGTTGAGATGACTATTTGAGGTACAATGGGTTAATTAAAATGTATCATTAGCAATGACTTCCCCTGTTTCTTTTGACTTTAATATAAAGCCAGGAAATGTAAGATTTCATATGTGACCCGCATTATATTTCTCTCGAACGGTGAGCTTGAGAGAGAGGTTGAGCAGAGGGTGATGGGAGCCCACATGTGTCGCCCCAACTCATTGAAGGCTACCAAGGACCTAGATGTTGGGTACCTTTGGAAGACCCCAGGAACTTCCTTTCCCAGTCCTCCCTTTTGGCCACCAGGGGCTCGAAGTGCCCACTGTAGCCCTTGAAATGGGCACCATGGGGAATCATCGAACTATATTAAGTAGCAGTTCCGTTTTGCACTCACAGAGCTCAGAATCATGCCCTTTAGGAGTTCACATCAAATGAGCTTCAGAGAGCCTGCAGGCGAGTTAGGGAAGCACAGGCGTTGAGTTCCTGATGTAAGGGAATAATTGAGCAGCCTGGAAATACCATGAAAGACCATTTGTACAGGCAGCGGCTGAAGCGCCTGGCCTGGTCCTCGAGAAATGCAGCCCCTGTCTGCGCCTGCCAGGCACCTCTGGGCAAATGCAGTGTGACGCATCGGTAGGAAGGAGCCGCCCCCTGACATCCTCAGGGTTTTTGCCCATGTTGTCCCCATCCCCGTAATCCCCAGCCTTTGACCAGGCCCTGTGCTTTGGCAGAAAGCTGAAGCAGTGTCCCAGGAGCACCCAGCGCTCTCGGCTGCCCAGCAGGACTCCTGGAGAGCAGCGAGGCGTTGGTCATAAGGCCAGGAGCCTGGGTCGCGCCGGAGCAGAGCACACTGAACAGCTCCACTTCTGGGAGTCAGAGGCTGGCTTCCCCGACCAGCGAGAACGTCACTGCGTCGGAGGAGCTCACAAGGCTTCTCAACCAGGCCGAGTCCTGTGCTGAGGGCCCTGGAGTGTGACAGATAGTGGTCCACGCTCCCTGTCCTCTCTTGAGAAATGTTCTTCGGGTGCCTTGTGAAGGCCCTGTGAGTTTAAGGGGTGCTGTCAGGGCTTTCTCTTGGACTTTCTGGACATGCTGGTTTTGTTGTATCACAAAGGGTCTGTCTGGACTTGAATGTCCTGAGGGTGCTACCTGTCCTTTCAGCCCTGACGTCTGCTGGGTCCCAGCTCAGTGGCACTGGAGGTTTTCTACTGTGAAAGCCAGGATAGTGTTGGTGAAGAAAAGGGGACATGGGTGGGCACCCTCTTGCCCCACTGTGTCACAGAGGGAGAGACACAGGCGCCTGTGAGCCCAGCAATGGCGGGTGCCCCCTGTGCGTCCAGCTGGAGAGCGGACAGATGCATGGTTCTGTATGTAGGGCCAGGGTGGTGCTGCGGTGTTGGAGAGGGATACACTGGGCTTCAACTCCTGCTCTTGCCCACAGCACTGAAAGGGCCCCGGTCACCCTGCACCTAGATGGCATTGTGCAGGTCCTGAACTGCCACCTCAGTGACATGGCCATCGGGATGATGACCAGGATTGCTGTCCTGAAGTGGCTTTACCACCTCTACATCAAGACTCCCCGGAAGGTGAGCCCCAGGCCCATGGGCTCAGTAGGTCCCTCCGAGCTAGGGGCCTTTTCCAGGTCCACTTTGGTTTCCAAGGACCTGCTCATGCTTGGTGGGGTTTGGGTCATTGGAGAAACTGACAAACAGGATTGACAGGTGCTTGAGGACCATTAGCATCAGGGTGGAGGAGGTCTGTGCAGGGGGCCCTGTGTGAGCTGCACCCGGGCCTGGAGCAAGGGCGCACTCACGGTGCTGTGTCCCTGTTCTCCAGATGTTCCGGCACACGGACAGCCTCTTCCCCATCCTGCTACAGACGTTATCGGATGAATCTGACGAGGTAGGTCCAGCCCCTCTGCCCTGTGATATGGCTTCCTGGCCTCCCGCTTTGAATGACTGATGGGATCTCGTAGCTAAGAGGTGCTTGTTTTGTCATTCTCTTAAAGCAACACCCCAAAATTGCCCTGTTCCTGAGACCAGGTAAGGCACACCCTTTAGAGGGGACACTGTGTGTGTTACTCTTGGCTTTGGGAATAGGTTCTCCCCCTCTGCTGGCTCTTCTGAAGAGCACACTGGGTCAGGGCATCCGAGGGTACCAGTCTGCACAGGGAGCTCGCTGGGCCCTGGAAGGCAGGGGACAGAGGCAGGAGGGGGCGTGACTGGGTCGGGTGCTGAGTGCATGGTCTGCCCCTGCCTCGTGGCCTGAACTTGACCAAGTCACTTCTCAACTCTGCATCTCTTTTCTTCCATGTTCAGTAGGGTGGTAACTACACACAGGTCGCGAGAATAAAATACTCCATGCTTGCGTTTTATTGAGATACTTGGGTGCCATGCTGGGCGCATGCTGAACACTGAGCGCTAGTCGTGTTGTTCATTTCAGCTGGACTCCACTTTGACCTTGAGTTTGAAATTGGACCCATCAGCATTGCTTTGTTGGGGTCACGAAGAGCTGCTGGAAGAAAGGGGAGAGGCTGGCCCAGGTCCCAGGTAGCAGGATAACCCCGAGTGGGAAGCTGGCTGGGAGAATTGGGGAGCAGCTGGACTCGGCCCTTCTGCCATCTGAGGGCTTCTCGGCAACACATCTCTCCCCCACCCCGTTCTCAGCAGGTTTCATTCCAGTTAGGGGAGGATTTGCAGCTGGGCATTGCCACTTGCGGGGGGACATCCTGTCTCTCTACCCCTGCCAGCTCCGGTGCCCCGACTCACTCCTCTCCTTCCCTCTCCAGGCTCTGGGCAGCTGGGGTCCAGGCAGAGCTCTTGTCCTTCATGCGGCAGTGGGTCTGCGAATCTACAGACCTCCCACATTGCCTCGTGGGAACACAGGAGCGGACAAGGGCTGGAGGTTGGGGGAAAGAGAGGGATGTGGCACGCAGCTCCTGTGGAGTGAGGCACCTTGTCCTCCCTGGGCTGGTACCAGCCTTGTGTGGAGCCCAGGGCAGTTGCGCTGCGGCCCAAACCTGAGCTGAAAAGAAGCAGACAAGCTGATGTCTGCCTTAAGTTCTCTAAGGTACTCCACATTTCCAGAAAAAATCCGGAACAGATGGTGTGGGAACCTGCCCTGATCCCTCCCGCCCCCCCCCCCATACGAGCGCACACCCTCTCCCCCTTCCCCCACCACCCACTGCAGTGTGAGGCCCAGGTGGACTTGGCCCAGTTCTGCCTGAGTTGAGAGTGACTCACTGCACAGTCACAGCCCTCATTTCAATACAAAAAGGAACTTTGCTGATAGGTTCCTTCCCTAGGACTGCACTGGAAGCAGCTGAGTTTTCAATCCTTTAAATTGAGTTGTTTAATCCCATCCAGCTCTCTTTGCTTGCAATTGGTTTTGTGTGCGTGTGCATTTAAAGGGAGCGGAGGAGATGCAGTCCATTAAACAGCTCTGTTCAGGCCACGGCTGTGGAAACTCCATTTGCTGAAGCTCCAAATGTTGTCAGGGCTTTGAGGCACATCTTGTGGGTCTCCAGTGTGGATAGAATTGCAGCTGCTCTTGGGGACAGTTGCGGGGGTGGGGGTTGCTGTAACAGGAGTAGAGTCCCTGTTTTCCCATCTCTAGGAGAAAGATTTGGGGACCTCGATAATGAGTCCTGGTTCTGCCACATCCTGCTTCACCAGAGTGACATTCCTAAGTGTCCTCTACCTAGTCTCTTTGGTGACTTTGAGGGCATACTGTGTGTTGGCAATGAACAGACAGCCACGAACAAGACAAGCCCCTCTTCTCCGGAGCTTCCTTTCTGGGATATCTAGAATGCTCTCTGTTGAGTATTCCCATTATTTCCAAACACAGCCCTGATACCAAATCAGGGCCCTCTGGGGTTTAGGGCCTGAAGGCCATACAATCAAATCAAACCACAGCCAAACGGTGGCAGGCGGTCCCTTCCTATTAAAGGCTTCATGGAATCTAATAGATACAACAGTCGCCACAAAGGTCCTTCCATCCAGTCTAGGGCCTTGAGGCACAGGTCTTAATAACAGCTCATTTGTGTGAAGTTATTACTGTGTCGGGAACTGTGCTACACCCTTCACTTGTAGTATTTAGAGAGGCCTTGGTAATTCCGTGGGAAAATACTGTTTTGCCGTTCAGAAAACTAAGGCCTCAGGAAGTTAAGTAACTTGCCAGCTAGGAAGAGGTGGAGCAAACTCAGAACCAGATCTGTTTGACTCCAAAGCCTATTCCTTTTCCCCCGCTCCCCTTTTTTCCAAGTGAGAGGAGGGGAGATAGAGAGACAGACTCTTGTATATGCCCCAGGTGAGATCTACCCGGCAACCCCCATCTGGGGCCATGCTCCCAACCGAACTATTTTTAGCACCTGAGGTGGAGGCTCCACAGAGCCATCCTCAGTGCCTGGGCCCAGTGCTCTCAACCAGTGGAGCCATGGCTGTGGGAGGAGAATAGAGGGGGCAGGGGAAGGGTAGAGAAGCAGATGGTCGCTTCTCCTGTGTGCCCTGACTGGGAATCAAACGTGGGACATCCACACGCCAAGCTGATGCTCTACCACTGGGCCAACCAGCCAGGGCCCAAAGCCTGTTGTTTTAATCACATAACTGCCAGGCCTGTGTTTTACCACATGTGGCCCTTACTACCCCCATCAGAAGCAGCTGGGGAGATAGAGACCTCACATCTAATTGTTTCATCATCTCCATTTCTGGCCACCTTCTCTTGCCACACAAGTTCTTGAGAAGAGTTCTGCTTGGTGTGGAAAGAGGTATGCTGAAGAAGCTCCCCCTCCAGCCCCCAGACCCTTTTCCACTTTTTTAAATTGATTTTTAGAAATTCTTTGTATGTTGGAGCATTAGATTCATCATCTTGTTGCAGATGTTTTTTTCTCCCAGTGTGATTGTGAAAACCCACATGCTTCTCGCCCTTGGTGAGAGCCACTGGCCTCAGAACAGAGCATATGCAGGTGTTAATGACGCAAGAGCTAGGCTTAGGTGGAGCAGGGCTTCAGAGACCTCGCTGTGTCTCTCCACTGTGTTCCACAGTCTCATTGGCACATGAGCTCACGGGGATGTCTTGTCTGTCATTGTTCCTCAGTTCCTTCCTGGTGACAGCTCAGCAGTCCACACTGTTCTGGCATCCTCAGTTGTCTCTGCTTTTCTGTTGTTCAGGATGAGTGGCTGTTTGCTCTGTACCGCCTGCTCCTTGCAGACTTTATCTGCAAATCCCTCTCGTCAGAAAGAATTTGCAGGTGTCAAATTGATATTCTTGGCACTAGAATAGAAACCCTCCCATTAGCTAAAGATCCAATTACTTGTTTTTAAGTGACAATGTGCCCTGATTCAACAGCGTGGAATGCAGGGCACATGCTCAGAGCTTCTTGCTGGACCCTGGTGGGGAGTCGGGACTGCTGCTTCCCCTCGGGGAGGATGCCAGTTGTCGGCTCCTCCCAAGCCAGCAGCTGCCTGAGTGAACTGTGCCCATGAGCCCCGGAGGACGGGTCCTCTCCGTGCTCCTGATGGTGTGGCTGGCCCGGGAACGGCCTCAGGTCATTCCTCTCCCCCGCCCCACTCCCAGGCACAACTGCCTCCTACCCTGCATTTAAAATCCTCAGGGTGTAATGATGTTTCATTATCCATTTGTCCAGACTCACAGAACATACACGAGCAGTGACTCCTCATGGAAGCCGTGGCCCTTGGGGAGAGTGATGGCGGCAGTGTGGGTTCATGGACTGGACCGATGTAGTGGGGCAGCTGGTAACGGGAGGGCTGGGCAGGGGCGGGGAGTAGGAGAACTCTGTGCCTCTGTTCAGTATCGCTACGCACCTGAAACTGCTCTAAAAAACAGACTATTTAAAACAAACAAAAATGTAAAACTTTTTTTTTTTTAAGATTTTATTTATTCATTATAGAGAGGGGAGAGGGAGAGAGAGAGAGAGAAGGGGGGAGGAGCAGGAAGCATCAACTCCCATATGTGCCTTGAGCAGGCAAGCCCAGGGTTTCGAACCGGCGACCTCAGCATTTCCAGGTCGACGCTTTATCCACTGCGCCACCACAGGTCAGGCAAAACTTTTTTTTTTAATGTCAGTCTTAGAAGAGGCCTGGAAGGAGTCTGGCTGCCCTCTGACTGAATGTGGCGTCCATGCAGCTGGCCTCAGGCCTGAGCTTGGTCCCAGCGCTCACCCCTTCTTCCCAGGGCCCTTGGGCAGGGAGCCACCCTCCCCAGCGTGGTATACGGGACTAACGATGGCTATACTTGCCTCGCAGACCCTCGTTTAAAGGGATAGTGGAAAGCTCCTTCCCAGATCCTGGCCATTGGAACAACCTGTCCGTCGTTACAGGCTCTTTAGGGAGAAATTGGGGGAGTTGGCCTTTTTACTGTGTTGAACTCTCCCACCCAGGAGCAGGCTCATCCCATTTACATAAGCTGTCTAGTAAGGTTTTAGGTTTGCAGGTCTTACTCATTATGAAGTTTACTTTTGGTATTTTATATTTTTGTTGTGATTGTGAGTAGCATCCCTTTTGGTAATATTTTCTCTCCAGTGGCAGTGCAGCCTGGTGGTTAAGAGCAGGGGCTTTGAGGTCAGAAAGTCCCAGAGTCCAGTCCGTAGCTCTGCCACTTAAATGATTGGCCTTGAGCAGGTGACCAAGTCTCTCCGAGCCTAGTTCCCTTACTCAAAAACCAAGAATAATAGGGGAACCACCTTTCCAGGTTTGTCGAGAGGATCAGATGAGATGAATGTAAGATGCTCTGCCCAGGGCCCAGCATGTGTAAACAGTGGGCTTCTCTGGGGCTGGCAATGGTTTCTGTGCGGGGCCCAATGGCAGACACCCTGACATCAGGAACCTGGGCCCCGTGGTGCCCCGGACCCTTCCTGCCTTGGCCTCAGCAGCAAGAGCCGAACAGAAGCCGGTCTGCCCTGCATCCTGCCTATCTTTGGGACCACACAGGCCCCGTGCAGGTGGCCAGGGTGGGCAGCAAGTTTGAGGGCTCATCATCCATCTCCACACCTTAGAACAAGTAAAGACAGTGGACAGCAGGACCAGCGCCTTCTCTACTCTCCCCCAGCCCCCCAGCTCCCCTGAGCAGGAGCTGCCCAGGGCAGGAGCAAGGCCTGACGGTCAGCACGTCGAGTTTCCAGCTGCCCCAGTCCAGGAAAGGAGGAGAAATGGCCTGTCCCTGCCACAGACTCTTGCTCAGACGCAAAATCTTCAGGTTCCATTTGGATCCAGAAGGGCACGCCCTGCTGGGGCTCCAGAAGCAGCCTCCCCAGATTTTGTTCAGCATCTCAGAACCAGGGTGTCTTAACACTTAGAGCATGTGTTCCCAACCTGGAAGAAGCCCCCCTTTCTCTCCCCGAGTTTCGGAGTAACCACGAAAAGAAATTACTGATGGGAGTTTGTTTATGTGACTGGTACAGAAGCAGAAGAAAAAGAATGAGAACCACCTTTCTAGGAAACGTGGAGGGTAGGATGGTTGTGAGGGCATTGTTCATGGCAGTGTGGAGTTTCCAGCTCGGGAGCCCAGTGCCTGCATGGAGAGCGTGGCCCGGCCATCACGCCCAGTGTGCTGGGCAGCCGTGACTGAGGGGCTGGGGCAGCAGGGCAGGGTCTCCGAGGGATTGGGAGGCGCCTAACAAAAATAAAGACGCCACAGGAGGAGTGATAGGCCCTATCCCGGGCAGGCCTGGTGCCTTCCCTGCCCTCAGCCCTGCGATACTCCTCAGCAGTACCCAGGTCTGCAGGGCAGTGCCCAAGAGTGGCTCCAGCCCTTGCTGACTCCTGAGGGAAAAGGGGCCACCAGCTGTCTCTTTGGTGTAAAACCCAGCCCATTAACCTACCCTGTCTCAGGACACTTGCCACTTACCAGCAGGGCGTTGCAGGGGACAGATGCGGCTGTTTTTGAGAGATGGTTGGCTTTGGTGGAGGGGGAGAGGACTTCATTTGTGTTCATGGTCCAGGGATAGGAGAAGCAGAGCAGAACTGAGTTCTCAAATCTCTCAGAGGAGGGAGCTCGCCAGGGCTGACTGCCCAAAAGAGAAGCAGGGCGAGACTCCTGTAAGAGCCGAGCGGAAGAACTCTGGGGCTGGGCTGCGACAGTCCTGTTTGCAGGACCCCTCCTAACTGGCAGCCTAAGCCCAGCCCCCAGGGTAGGGTAGGGGGAGCTGCCTTCGGCTCTGTCTCGGGGAGCAGAGCCCTGTTGTCCCATCGCATCCTTTGACTCTTCTTTTCCCAAGGAACTCTGGTCACTTTGGTCTGACGGGTTGGTCAGCTGAGCCCAGGGACTCATCACTCTGCTTTAAGGGGATTTAGTTAGTGACAACAGGGACGCACATTTCAAGATGATTGGGGCTGCGCGCTCCTGTCCTGGGAAGGAGACAGGAGAAATTTGCTATTGGAAATTGGCCATCCCTCAGTGTCAGCCCCAGAAATGAGGGCTCCCACTTCATTAGAGGACCCTTCGCTTGAGGGCAGCGTGGAGGGCCAGTGACAGCCCGTCCAACACCCCCACTGCTGGCTTCTTTCGGAAACTGGTGGGTGCTGTGTCAGGCTGTGTCTGTGGGAGGGGACTGGGAGAGGAGAGGGTGGACACCGAAGTCTGTGAGGTGGCTGCACTGTTCACAGGGCATCGCGCCATCTGTTGTCTCAGCGAGTCTACTGGTGGTCCTGGAGTGATTGTAATTTTCCCAAGTTTGACATCAAAGGAAGTTCAGGCATGAGGAGATAACGTGCCCAAGGTCACACCACTAGGAGCCAGAATTGGAAGTCGTGTCTGTCTGAGTCCAGAATATCTAAAACCCCACGCAAGGTCTGACCCCGCTGCAGAGCAGGGGTTCCGCGGCCCGGCACTGCTTGCCCCAAGCCAGCCCCTCCCACCGCGGGTGATCTGGCCTCTGAGCTGCAGCTCAGGTGCGCCTTCTCTCTAAGTATGTGACCCGACCTAGCCCGGGCTGCCCTGGGCTGCTCACCGACCCAGGCACACCCATTCCCCCCACCCCCCGCTCCCTCCCAGGTGTGGAGGGGGGCGGTGTGGGATGCAGCCTGGGTGTGGGATGCAGCCTGGGTGAGGGACAGGAGGCCTCTGGTCCAGGGCGCCTGCTCTGTGGGACCAGCAAGTCCCTGGCATCGCACCTCGGTTTTTGCTTCCCTGGAATTGGGTGGACTGGGTTGTTAGTCCCGTCCAGCCTTTGTGTGGTCCTGACTCCCCTCCCCGGAATACTAATGCGGCCTGTTCAAAAGTGGATAGTCTTCCGTAAGAATGGGGCTTGTTTTTCCTTCTTATGTCCTTGCCTTGGTTTTTATTCCACCTCAATTTTCATTCCATCCACTCTCCAAAACAAACCAAAACAGCCCCTCGATGCTGGAGATTTCTTTGCCATCAGATGGCATGGTTGGGTCAGGGAGGGTGAGGGGTAGGTGTCAGGGCCCAGAACTTGCCCAGTTTTCTTGCCCGTGGCCCACCCCAGCTGGGGAATGAGCTGTCCCAGCAGGAGCATCTGAGATGCAGAGGCGTGGACCTCTTTCTACTGCAGCCCTCGGGGGGTCTAGCCTAAGGCTGACCTGTCCCAGTCTCCAGAGACACCCTGGCCCCACAGCCCAGTGGAGGCACTCGCAGTCACCACCAGGGGTCCTGGGAGGACTTTGGTCTTCTGAAAAGAGCCGTTGGCAGGGAGAGGAGGGGACCAGCAACGTAACAGTCCCAGAATCCCACCTAGCAAGAGGGCCCCTGCGCACTGTCGTTTCCCGTGTCTGCACTTGGCATTGGGTGGCCCACCTCAGCCTCCCCAGGGAGGGGGGGCCCCACAGGAACTGCAGTTGGCCTGGCCGCGTTCCAGCTGGGGAGGCAGGTTGTGGGCCGTGTGTTCTTAGTGTTTATCTCTGTCTGGATTCCTTCCAGTGATGAGCAAGTGAAGACCCAAAGCCAGCACAGTAACTGGCAGGAGTGGGTTGAGTTGGGGGGGAAGGGGGCTGCTTGGCCCACCTGTGCTCTTGATAAAGACAGAGGTGGGGCTGAGAGGGTGGGAAACGGGAGGCATGCTTCCCCAAGTAGGGCCCATTGGCATAGGAGCGGTGCCGCGAAGGGGAGCTGGACAAGAAGCCCTACAACACAGCCTCCCAGACCAGGGCTGCCAGCAGAATCCTCTGGAGCAGGGGTCTCAAACTCGCGGCCCGCCGAACAATTTTGTGCGGCCCGCAGACTAATCCACAGGCTTACTTAATTTTATCCAAAATATTTTGAACTTCGTGGATTAGTCTGCGGGCCGCACAAAATTGTTCGGCGGGCCACATGCGGCCCGGAGTTTGAGACCCCTGCTCTGGAGCTTTTGGAAACCCAGCTGCTTGGGCCCCAGCCCAGACCTGAACTGTTCCCTCAGGTGGGCCCCCAGGCTCCCAGGTGATTTTCTTGGACATCTCTGGCTGAGAACCATGGGTGGAGACCAGTGTCAGGATCCTCCTGGGAGACTAAGGGCCTTGCCCCTAGCTCTCAGCCCCGATGCCGCCCTCTCCACAGGCCACGGGGCGATGGCCAGCCCTGGACCCCTGTTTTCTCCCGGAACCCTACTCGGTGTTCATGGCATCTTCAGAAACCAAAATTTCTCGCTGTTCTTTTCTTTTCTCTTGTGAGAATGACCGCAGCTGAATCGGCTGAATTTCCCTATGTTCTGTGGGCAGTTCACAAGGCCCGCAGTCAGGGCCGGTTGTTTGGTGAGCCCACGGGTGCCGGGGACTGGCCGTCGGCCCACCGCTGCCAGGGAGAGCTGCCACCAGCACTCGCTCCCTGCCCGCTCCCTGTGCCAGGCGGGTGTCACTGACCGCATGACCTTGGTGCAGCTCCACAGCAGCCCTCCCAGGGTCGGTTCTGTTGTGCTCCCTCTGTGCCTAAGAGGAAACCGAGACCCGGGGAAATGAAGTAACTTAATCAAGAGCTCGGCTTGGATCACACACACACACACACACACACACACACACACACCACTCCTCCTGCACATCAAGGCTGGCCAGGTAGGTCCCATCTGTGTCAGCCATCCCTGGTGCACTCTCATAGCCCTTGTCACTCTGGGGAGAGGCCATGTCCAGCACACAGCAGGCAGTCGGAAACATGGTCTGAGAAAGAGAACAAAGCGGAGGTGAGGAGGATGCAGAGCTGATCCCACTGGGCCTGCCCCACTCTCCTGGCCCTCCTGCTGGGACCTGGCCCCTCGGGAACAGACAAGAAGCTGGGCCTGGAGGAAAGCCTGCCTCCTCGGCCTGGGCTCAGTGTAGCTTTTAAGTATGCTGGGATTAAGCAAGACCTGGAGGCAGCCAGGAGACCAGGGAGCTTGTGCTGTTCTGGTTACCATGGACGGTGCCCTGGAGACAGCTGGCCCCTGGCTTGTATCACCTGGTAACGGAGCTGACAGTGTGTGTGCTGCTCTGGCGCTGCCCTCCACGCAGCAGACACTTCCCCGGCCCCCGCCTAGCTCCTGGGGAGAATGGGTACCGCTGAGGGCACCTCCTGGTCAGGGCCTGGCATGATGCAAATAAGCAATGCTTGACATCAGCAGGAAGGGGAGGCCTGTGGGGGGGAGGGTGGGGGGTCAGGAAACCATCTCCAAGTTATCTTGCTGCGGCTGGCCTTTCCCTTCTCTACCCTCAGAGCGATGGTGGCTGGACTGCTTTAAGCTCCAGAACCCACACTGTTGTCACTGTCAGTGGGACTTACCAGTAAGCATCTGGTGCGGGCCTCTTGCATATTTTTGCACGTGGCACAGAACTGGGCACTTCGGGAAGGATTTGGAAATCTGTTAAAAATGAAAAAAGTAGGCGAGGGAAAGAAAGAGGAAGGAAGGGAAAGAGAGAGAGAGAGAGAGAAAGGAATCCTGATCCCTAAAGACATGCGTTCAAAGTCAGGCCACCCAAACCAAGATGTAATTCTTTTTTTCTTTAAGTTGTTTTTTTTTTTTTTTTTTTTTTTTACTAAAACCAGAGGTTTTAATGAAGCTGGTTATCTCATGGGAAATAAAGCAGGTTTCAGCCTGAGCCATCCTTCTCTCCCCACCTCGATTAAACTTCTAGCAGTGCTTTCCTTGCTGGTTGCGAGGGCAGGGCTGGAGACCCGCCCACACACAGGAGATGGGCGTGGCCTGCTCTGACCCTGCAATAGCAAAAGCTTTTCTGAGATGCTACCATCCCAGGCCTGGGCCCCGCTGCTGCCTTCTGCCTCTCGTGGCCAGTCTGTGTCCAGGCCGAGGCCCCAGCTCTGGTTCCTTCTTCCAGAGCTCCAAGGGTGACTGCCCTGTGGCCTTCCCTCAGCAGCCTAGCTTCCTAGGGTCTGTTTTCTGGCCTGTTCCACCAGCCACAGGAGTCATTCCGTGTGGGGTTGTGGACTTAGGAGGCCCCTTGCGAAGGAAGCAGGAGATCCACAGCTTCCGTGCCTCTGCCCTGCCTCTCAGCTCCACTTCGAAGAGTCACAAGCAGTGCCTGACCCAGATCTCGGGCTCTGCTGTTCCACTGCTCTGGGAAGAAGCATCAGCTAGCCCTTAGCAGTGGCCTGCACCGGCCAGGCCTCGGCCTCTGGGGCCGTTAGCCAGAATTCACCTGTCCTTCCAGCACCCAGTGTGTCCCTTGAAGCACTCTTGCAGCTTCCTCCTGGCCGAGATGGGAGAGGGCCCCGCTTGGGGATTTCTTTCGCTCCTTTCAGGACTGGGAGACTAAGCCAGTGGACATCTGGGGTATAATCAGCTGACCAGTGGCCTAGCCAAACTTTTGACAAAAGTTTCTTAGAGATCAGTGATCAGAGTGAAGTGGGCGTCCTCTTCATCCATCCCCTTGGCAGAAGCCATCGGCAACCATCCGTCTTCCATTTCCTGCCTGGCACTGCAGGTCAGCAAGTATTTATCCAGCTTCCGCTGATGCCTCATCCTGGGACTTCGTGGTCAGGAGCCCTGCCTGGTAAGAGGCGAGGATGGGCCCAGCCTAGGGACTTGGCCATGCACAGCTCTGGGTCTCCAGCTGTTCCCAGATAGTAAAGGAGCGGCCGCTAGCACTAGGGGACCAAGAGAAGGGACTTCCTACTCTGAGGGGTTTTCCAGGGCTGGTCGGTGGACGAAGTGTTAGGACAGGAAACGGCCACCATCCCAGAGAGACTGCCCCTGGTTTGCTGGAATGCAGTGCGGTGACAGCCTGCAGTGGCCCCATCCTGATGAAGTCAGGCCCCATCCCTCAGACAGTGAAAGGGGCCCTTGCCAGAGTCAGGTCACATCCCACAAGGAAGGGCTCTCTCAGGAATCCCCTGGCCTCCTCACTTTTGCTCCCCAAGCCATAGAGGGTATGAAGCTCCCTACTGCCCCTGCAGCCTTCCCCTCCCAGTTACTTTGTCAGATGTTTTCCACACCCAGTTGCCATTGACCCTTTCACTCTGAGATGGCCAACTCAATTCCACTTCAGGATAAGGACCAGTTGATAGACCCTCTCCTCCACCCCCCCAGCTGTTGCCATGGTAACAGCAGGCACTCCCATTCCTGTAGAATATTGCTTTTTTGTAACCTTCTTCCCTCCCTCTCTTTCACTCCTTCTTTCTCTCACACAAAAATAAAGCGCAAGTGTCTTATATTCATTTTGCAAAAAGCTGTGTAGTGCATACTAATTGGCATGGCTTCCTCCTGCTTTGAGCTTTTCCTGTTCTCGGAGCCAGGATTACAGGCCAGCGCAGCCATGGGCCAGCTGGCCTGCTCGTTGGAAGGTGGGCTAGCCCGATTTCTAGAGGCCGAGCAGCATGTCTGTAGCTCAGGGCCTTCTATCCAGGCCTTAAGCAGATGCCTCATAAGCAAGACTGCTGAGATCACCTTGTCCTTGTCCTACAGCAGGGGTCGGGAACCTATGGCTCGCGAGCCAGATGTGGCTCTTTTGATGGCTACATCTGGCTCGCAGACAAATCTTTAATAAAAAAAATAATGTTAAAAATATAAAACAGCCTGACCTGTGGTGGCGCAGTAGATAAAGCATCAACCTGGAACGCTGAGGTTGCTGGTTCAAAACCCTGGGCTTGCCTGGTCAAGGCACATATGGGAGTTGATGCTTCCTGTTCCTCCTCCCTTCTCTCTCTCTCTTTCTCTCTCTCTCTCTCTCTCTCCCCCCTAAAATAAATAAAATAAAAAAGGAAAATATATATATATATATAAAACATTCTCATGTATTACAATCCATTCATTTCCTACCGCTCATTCATGTTCATGGTTGCGGGTGGCTGGCGCCAATCACAGCTGTCCTCCGGGACAACGCCAAATTTTTACTGGGTAATGCTTAACGTACATGGGTCATTGTATGGCTCTCACAGAATTATATTTTAAAATATGTGGCGTTCGTGGCTCTCTCAGCCAAAAAGTTTCCCAACCCCTGTCCTAGAGCTTTCTGTCCACAGGCCAAGGGCTGTGGGGTCTCCAGGGGGTGGAGCACCAAAACCTGGCCTGACACAGAGACTCAAAGCCACGTCCAGCTGAGGGTTACCCCTCTGGCCCAGACCCAGGCCTGTTGACATTGCCTCCCATGGCCTTCCCTCGCAAGGGGGCCTCTCCGGGCTCCTGAGGCAGAGGCAGAGCCCTGGCCTAGGCCTGCATCAGGAGTGCTGATCTGCAACCTCAAGTTCAGCCCCTGTACTGAGTGGGTTTGCTGAGGGCTGGTGACCCTGGACATCAGAGAGCTGCCTTGAAGCCCCAGAGTGGCACTCTACAAGGTCCCAACTCCCCTCTTCAAGACATTCTTTGCCCTCCATTTTGCTGTGTGTGTGTGTGTGTGTGTGTGTGTGTGTGTGTGTGTGTGTGTACCCAGGTACACGTGGTATTGCCCCAGGCAGGGCTGGCTGGCTAGCTGTAGGCTTTATGCCAGCCCCTAAGGGCCAGAGACAAATCTTTTGATATGTACGTAAGCACAGAGGAGTGGCTGGGATTACTGCAGGAAACTAGGCACTTCCTGCTTTCATTGTGCAGTTGAAGTGTAATTTGCACTCATTTGCCATTTGGTGTTAAAATTCCTAAAATAAGAGAATTCAAATGTAAAATTTGCAGCTTTGCTGGCTGCACTCTCCAGTGGGGCTGGGAGGAGGTGGCACAGAGCTGTGTGACACAGATTCTCTGGTGGGGAGATGAATGTGAAGCCCTCTATGGTGCACTGCCCTCCCAGCCCAGCTCCTCAGCCATGGCCCTGGCTGGGGCCTAGGAGTTTGCTCACTGGCTGCATTTGACCACCAGGGTTTGCCCCCTGGAGGGCGAGTGCTTCTGTGCAGCTGTGCACTCCCATGCACTCATGCACTTGGGTTGCCTCTTTGACCCCCTTGGCTTTCCTGTGAGTCTGACCCAGGTGTGAAATCAAGGAGGGTTAGCAAGGGTGTCTCCCTCAGGCTGTGGGCAGAGCAAGAGCTGATTGCTCAGTAAGTACCATTGGGAATTTTTAGGGTGTCAACTTGGGATTTTGACTTGGTGGGTTGTTTTTTGAGATAGAATCCACATACCATGAAATTCACTCTTTTGAAGTATGCAACTTGATGAGTATTCTTTGCAAATGAGGTTGTGCAACCATCACCACTATCTGATTCTAGAACATGTTCATCACCCCAACAAGAAACCCTGTACCCATTAGCAGTCACCTCCGGGTCTCCATCCTCCCTCCTCTGGTGGCCACTAATCTGCTTTCTGTCTCTGGACATTTCACATAAAAGGCATCGCCACACGGTCTGTGACTTGTGCATCTGGCTGTTTCTGCTCAGCAGAAGTTTTCAAGGTTCATCCATGTTGTAGCATGTGTCAGAACTGCATTCCTTAGTATCACCAAAGAACATCCCCTGGCATGGATACGCCACCTTCTGTCACCCGTTTATCAGTTGATGGGAATTTGGTTGTTTCCACTTTCCGGCTCTGATGTGTGATGCTGCCGTGAATGTTCCTATTGAAGTTTGTATGTGGACATGTGTTCAGCCCCGTTAGGTAAATACTAGGGGTGGGAGTAAGCCTGTCGTAACTGTGTCCAACTTCTTGAGGCACAGCTGGTTTGCTCCTTGCCTTACTGTTTAATTTTGGACAAGTCACTCCCTGACCTGGGCTCCCTGGGCTTGCTTTGCCTAACCGACCTTTAGATAGCGACTTGCTTGGAAAAGGGAGCATCAGAGTGCGCGTCTGTGCACACCCTGCAGGCACGGCTGGGGCTGCTCCGTCAGAGCGCTGTACCCTCACCGCTCTGCTATCTGTTCCCCACCTGCCCTCGGTCCTGCTGCCGCTGTTGAAGCACAAAGCCTTCTGGGAGCCTCCCTCGATGGCAGTAGAGGTCGGGCCTTCCTACTTCTGGACCTAGCCCTACCCAGGCTCCAGCCTGGGCACTAGGCAGCCCTTGCTCCTGTCTGGACTGGTCTGTCTGGACTGCTTAGCAGCCACACTCTTCAGCTGCATTCCCTGCAGTCTCAGCAGTCAGAATGTTCCAGAATGCACAAAAGGACAGGGGATAAGTCTGCCTCCAGGCCATGGGCAGTGGTGGGGCAGCACCTAGCACAGCACCTGGCACGGCACACAATGGGGGCATCTGGATGTGCCTGCAGTCCAGCCCGTGTGGGGAACGTGGCTGGACGGCTGGAGGTGGCATCTGGATGTGCCTGCAGTCCAGGCCGTGTGGGGGACGTGGCTGGAGGGCTGGGAGGTGGCATCTGGATGTGCCTGCAGTCCAGCCCGTGTAGGGGACGTGGCTGGAGGGCTGGGAGGGGGCATCTGGATGTGCCTGCAGTCCAGCCCGTGTGGGGGACGTGGCTGGAGGGCTGGGAGGGGGCATCTGGATGTGCCTGCAGTCCAGCCCGTGTGGGGAACGTGGCTGGAGGGCTGGGAGGGGGCATCTGGATGTGCCTGCAGTCCAGCCCGTGTGGGGGACGTGGCTGGACGGCTGGAGGTGGCATCTGGATGTGCCTGCAGTCCAGCCCGTGTGGGGGACGTGGCTGGACGGCTGGAGGTGGCATCTGGATGTGCCTGCAGTCCAGCCCGTGTGGGGGACGTGGCTGGACGGCTGGAGGTGGCATCTGGATGTGCCTGCAGTCCAGCCCGTGTGGGGGACGTGGCTGGACGGCTGGAGGTGGCATCTGGATGTGCCTGCAGTCCAGCCCGTGTGGGGGACATGGCTGGAGGGCTGGAGGTGGCATCTGGATGTGCCTGCAGTCCAGCCCGTGTGGGGGACGTGGCTGGACGGCTGGAGGTGGCATCTGGATGTGCCTGCAGTCCAGCCCGGGTGAGGCTGGAGCGCTGCAGGGCAGGGAGCAATGCAACTCGCTCAGAGAAACTTTGTGATGAGCACACAAGGCTGCTGGGAGAAGACCATGGGCCCACAAGTAAGGGGCTCGGCGCATGTGCCAGGCAGCAGGGGCCCCCAGGAGAAGTGACAGCTGTGGCCGGGTAGGGGTGGGGTACAGGCACAGTGGTTGCCTTGAGACAGGAACTGCTTTCAAGCTTTGGAGGGAGGTTAGTGGCTTTTTTTTCCATTTGAGATAAAATTCTTCCTTTAAAAATACATGTTTCAGTGGTTATAGTATACTGACAAGCTACTGTCACCGTCCCCACTATTTTACTCCACAGAGAGCCCTGGAGTAGCTTGACCTGACTAAGCCACCATATTCCACCGGAGCTCTGTGTCACTTCCCTTGGTCCAGGGCTCTCTGGATTGTGGGGCTGCCCTGGGCAACCATGTGACACAGCACTGACTTGAGTGCACACTCTGGACTGTTCTCTACACTCGAGTCTGCATCTTTCTTGGACAAGCTTGGCGAGCAGGGGCCAGGATCAGGGCCCCCTCCACTCGCTCCTGTGTATGAGCACCGCAGAGGCAGCTGAGAATGGAACGGCATATCTGGAGTTAGGAAGTTCTTCCGTCTTAGAGCCCCATGTCACACCCCAAGTGTGGAGGGTCCTTTGGGGTCTGCCGTGCCTGGCTTCACCTCTGCAGGACTGTGCTGTGGCCTGGTGGTGGGCTGGCTCCACACCCGGAAGTGTGGCCGGAAGGGCACTGCTGGGTCCTCGTCCGGGTACGGGCGGTCGAGGAGCCCAGAGATGTATACTGCATAGCTTGTGCCCTGGTGCCTGAGTCCTACGTCTCTTGGGGTCCCTTCCTGTCCCCTCTCCAGGAACCAGAGAGGAGTTCACAGAAAAGCTGCCTTGCAGGCCTCAGATTCCAGCTTCTTCCCCCAGTTGCCCCTATCTGCTGCCTGTGTTCTCTTCGGTTCAATGCTTTGTAGGACTTCCTGATCACTGTTAGAGCCATAGTCTCGGCCACTCTCACCTGCCCATCGCCCTCTGCGACCCCTCCCCGCCTCCTAGCGGAGTCTGTCCGTCTCCACCGTAGCTGCCTGTGGAGGTCCTTGTCCTCATCCTCTGCTTTTCTCCCCCAGGTTATCTTGAAGGATCTGGAGGTGTTGGCAGAAATTGCTTCCTCTCCTGCAGGCCAGACAGAGGACCCAGGTGCCATCGATGGCCCTGACCTCCGTGTCAGCCACTCAGAGCTTCAGGTGCCCACCCTCAGCAGAGCCGGCCTGCTGACCACTCCCAGTAAGTACTCCCTGCTGCTCCCAGGCTCGGGGGCCCTGTGGGCACTAGCGCTCGGCCTCGTCCTGGACTGGGGCCATCCTCAGGGCTGTCACTGTCAAACCTTGGAGTTCTGCCAGGGCGCATAAGGTCAGTGAATGTCACACTAAGAGGCAGGTGGGTCTTGCCGTCCAGCGCCTCCTGGATCTCACTGCAGTAGCCCCTCACCCCTACGAGAGACACTTGCATCCTTTTTCCCCATCCGCCTGCAGCCTTCATCCTTTCGAGCCATTGGCTAAATATAAAACTGTCTGAGTCAGCTGGTCATCTCCTTTCCAGGGGTGGCATCTCCCCAGTCAGGAATCAAGGGGCTTCGGAGTCGGGGCTCACAGGTAGAAGACTAGGCAGCCATTTCCTTCCTCACCGAGAAGCTAAAAATAGCTCTCAACATGGCAGGCAGCCCAGGCAAGAGACAGCGTAATTCAAACATGTTTCCGGACAGCCCTTGGCCATGAAGGTGGCTGTGGCGTTCCTGGTGCTCACCCTCCGAGCTCCTTCTAGACATCAGACAGCCCTTCTTCAGGCACAAGGTCCCCTAGACAGCCCCTCAGACAGAAGCCAAGCATCAGATAAATTTGGGGCCCTTCAGCGGCAGCCTCCCTCCTACAACCCCAGGGGCCCCACAGAACACCTGCTCGTCGGAGTTGCTGAGGCTGCTGGCCTGACTGTGCCCAGGGCTGCAAGGGCGTCACAGAGGGCCCGTGCACTGAAGATGGCTCCTGGTGACACTCGGAGTCAGGCCCTCCCCTGCCCTTGCAGCAAGGTGTCCCGTGGGACCCCAGGCTCTAAGCCACTCTGCCTGCCGCTCGTCCAGGTCTCCAGCTGTTTCTGACTAAAGTGCGGAAGGAGAAAGGGCTATAGCAGCAGCTGGTTTCCTTCTCTCGTTTCCCCAGGATGCAGGGGTTTCCGTGCCAACTGTTTCCTCTGGACAGTCAGAGGCCACAGCCAGGGAGGCTCCCACACCCTGACC
Source organism: Saccopteryx leptura (assembly GCF_036850995.1). Classification (NCBI taxonomy): domain Eukaryota; kingdom Metazoa; phylum Chordata; class Mammalia; order Chiroptera; family Emballonuridae; genus Saccopteryx; species Saccopteryx leptura. The sequence continues at coordinate 23,493,618 of NC_089511.1, forward strand.
CAGGACCCCTGCAGAGGTTCCCGCCCTCTGTCCCACAGCCCAGGACTCCATTCTTCATCCTCTGTCCCCAAGTCAGCACTGTGGGTCAACCTGAAGTCCCCGGGACAGATGGCAGGAATGCCACAGGTGGGGGTGGGGGGGCTCCATAAGAGGGTGAGGAGCAGAAGGCTCTTCCTTGAGAGGGCCTGGAGGGCAGGGACTGGGTGGCAGTGCTGCCTGAGGGGCATAGGGGCAGCGGCCAAGAGAAGGCACCGGCAAGGCTCAGCCAGCCCTCAGCTGCCCTTGTCAGAGCACCCTCTCTCTCTCCACGGGACAAGCGCAGCACTGAGGCAGCGCAAGGATACCTGGTCTCCTAGGACTCTGCTCCATCTGTAAGGGCACAGAGGGGTGCCCCCTGGAGCCCTGCAGGCCTGACGACCGCAGGGTCTGCTCAAGGGGGCTTACCGTGGCTGAAACGCTCGCTTGCTAGTGGAGGGATGGGCCCAAAGAATGGCTGTGGTGGCCAGACCTGCTGGAGAGGGGGTGTTGCACTGAGGAGCCATAAGGACGGACCCCGGGAATCCCAGGAGGGGCCTGTGGCAGCAAGCCCTTTCAGCGCAGGAACAAGGGCTGGAGGGACTCGGATGGCAAAGCACTCAACCCCAGCTCCTGGCCCCACCAAAATGGGTGGGCTGCTAACAGGGCTGAGGCAGGAAGACTTGCCCCAGCTCACCGAGCTGTCAGACCGGCTAGCGTCAGCCAGGGACTCACCCGGAATTCATAGAAAAACAACCACGTGTGCCAGATGGGAAGAAATTCCATCCTGGAAAGAACACCAAGGAAGTGCCTGCAGCCAGTAATGCTTCCTGCTTCAAGGATTCAGGGCGCTGAGGATGACACGCTCTGAGCCTGAGACTCGTGTGCACTTGCCCAGCCTTGCCCAGCCCTGGAATCTTCCATCACCGAGGGGAGGAGCAGGGCAGTGGTAGCCAGGCCAGTGGTCTCCTCCGGGTTCCACAAGGAGTGTGGGAACCACGCGTGCATGTGTGCCCACATCCGGCACTGGACTTTTCAAATGGGTCTGTGGTTTTTGAAAGTTCAAGGTCAAGTTCATACCAGTAACAGAAGAGCATGAGAAGCCAGAGGTAGGCCCCAGCTGCCGTAAGGAGGGCACGCACCAGGCACCAGGGTCATTGAAGGTGGCTGTTAGGTCAGGAGCACAGGAAGTGTGCCCTCATTCCTCTGCTGGCTGCTCTTTGTCACATGCCTTTAAGGCCTGCAAGCAAGGGGGTCATTCTGTTTCCATCTGGCTGTGCACGAGGACAGCGGCTGCAAGGCCAGCCCCTCTTTCTGTTTGGATTCTGCTTTCCTCGGGCTCTCCAGGGCACAACTCTGAGAACTAGTAGACTGCAGTGCTGTGTCCCTTTAAGATAGATCACCCCAACCTGTAAAGAAACTTTCTGGAAAGTGAAGGAGGCAAGGAACGAGCAAAGATTAAATCAGTGGTGTTCTTAGGGAATCAAATGGCCTGGCCTGTGTGTTGGGTCCGTAAGGTCAGGTGGTACAGATTGAGTGCAGTGGGGGAGGCGAGGCCCGTCACACGGCCAGGGCGTTGCTGTGCCACAGCTGTGGTCCCCGGGGCCTGCAAGGCAGTTGCCCACGTGGGATTTTCCTCTCGCCTGCCCCAGCGTAAACATCTCTCCTTCCAGAGCAGAGCTCCGTGCGTGGAGGCGATGGTGTCGTTTCTCCCTTCATTCATGACCTTCGCAGAGCCTCAGGCTGGGAGGAGGACCATGGCCACCTCTGGGGCAGTCAGGGGGAGCTGCCTGGTGGGGTAGCCCCGAGGGAGCCTAGATTTGGGATTTAGTGAAATGAAACAAAACACTTGGGTCTCCTGAGACTGGGCGACTTTTGTGCCTTCTCTGCCTGTCTCTCTTCGGGAAGTCAGCCAAGGCTCTGGGGAGATGAGATGATGAGCCCCCTCAAGCAGGCCCGCAGGGCCTGACCCTGAGCCTGCACAGAAGGCTTGGCAGGCACCTGAGGCCTCTGGGACCATTCCCATTAGAGAGTGCCTGGCCCACTTGGGGCCTGGACCCCAGCTGAGGAGCAGGAGCAGCCTTGGCCAAGCACAGCAGTAGTGTGGCAATCTGGGGCCAAAAGTCACCCTAGGACTGATGTTTGCTTCTGAAACCCCGTCTTCCCTGTCCTTCCCTTCTGGCCACAGGGACCCTCCTTGCGGGAATCAGACTGCTTACATCAGAGCTCTCTGGTTCAAGGTGGAGTTTTGCCCCAGCTCTAAAAACATGGGCAAAAATGAAGCGTTCTGGTTTGGTTTTGTACCTTATAGCCCAGACTGGTGTGGCCAAACACAGGAAAAAGTTCTAGAAATTGCCTAGAAAGCAATTCTGGGCATTTTTTCCAGTAATAACAGTGACTAGAATGAATGGCGCTCTTGGTAGGATCAGGGACTGGTCTAAGCACTTCCCGGGTGCCCGGGTCTCCCTGCTCCTCACAGTGTATTAGCTCATGCCGTCTGAGAGGAGAGCACCGTTGTCAGACCACCTACAACCTACACCCGGCCTGGGTGCTGACCCCCACACTCAGGACAGGAGCATAGGTGAACCCCAGCCTTGCCCAGCACTGGGAGCTTCCACCCCCCAAGGGGAGGAGCAAAGCAATGGTAGCCAGGTCAGCCGACTCAGTACTGGGTCATGATCCAGCCTGATGGTTCTTGAAGGTGGCCCTCCTTTTCACAGTGATTTCGGGGACCCCATTCTGGTCTCAGGCCACCTCAGCAACTCATTTCTTGCCCTTCTGCATCCTTCGCCTCCTCCAACCACACCATTCAGGGTCCAGGTCCCAAGAGCCTTGCCCCTGGCCCTTTGAGCCTCTTCTCCCCACTTCCTGTCTTCAGGCAGCGTAGGACACCGGTGCTGGGTCAGGAAGATCCAGGTTCCCGGTCTGTTTGGGCCTCACCTGTCCTGTGACCTTGGGCAAGTGTCCTGCCTGTTGCCACCTCTCCCTTCTCTGTAAATTGGATGATGGGGTGCTGGGGGCTCTGAGCTCTTGAATGGAAGGGGCTAAGACAGATCTGCGTGAGGTGCTACCTTTGCCTCCATCCTTACTACAGGAGCTCACGTGTGCTTCAGGCCTGCTCAGGTGTGCCCTCCTCTGTGCAGCTTTGAGGACAGGCGTCCGCAAACTATGGCCCACGGGCCGCATGCAGCCTCCTGAGGCCATTTATCCGGCCCCCCGCCGCACTTCCAGAAGGGGCGCCTCTTTCATTGGTGGTCAGTGAGAGGAGCACTGTATGTGGGGGCCCTCCAACCGTCTGAGGGACAGTGAACTGGCCCCGTGTAAAAAGTTTGGGGACCCCTGTTTAGAGAACCCAGGCCAGCCGCCTCTCCTGCCTTTGTTCCTCCCACCCACGTGCATGTGCACAGGTGCAGGGGTTCACGTCTGATTTTCTCCTGGCTGTGACCTCTTAGACCTCTTAGAAATATGTATTTCCGATGGCTTTAGGCGACCCCTGTGTTTTGGTCGTTCGACCCCCGCCGGGGTCGCGACCCACAGGTTGAGAACCGCTGTCTTAGACCCTTGCTTCTCAAGGTGTAGGTTGTACAGCCTCAGTGTTGCCCAGAAAGTCATCAGAAATGGGGACACTTAGGCCCACCCCAGACTTAAGATCACCAGGTGATTTGTGTGCTCCTCACAGTTTGAGAAGCACCAGCTCTGACCGCAGGGGCCTATTGTACTCGTTTCTGAATTCCAGCATCAGTCAGTGGCGTCTTCATAGCTCATTATAATGATGGGAGGAAGGGACACCAGAGCCAGATGCTCCATCACCAATGCTGGGTCTGAGGCTTGCCTGGCATCGCTGCCTGGGACTTGACTGGTCACCAGGTGGACAGCCTAGCCCCCTCCAACCCAGGCCCGTTGCTGTTGATCGACCTGAAGGCCCTCCCTCCTTGACCTCTCCAGCGCTGGCCTTGGCACTGGGCTGCCTGCTCCTGGGACAGCCCCTCCCCACTGCCTATCAGCTTCAAGTTCCTCGTGGGCCCACTGTGGCTCATTAGCTTATCTCTTGCTCTGAACCAGACAGCTGGAAACCTCCTGGATTTGGGTGGCTGCCCAGGGCAGAGGGCTCCCTGACCTCAGCTGGGCTGGCCCATGGAAAAGAAAGTGACCACCTTTTGGATCAGGTCCTAAGGATGCTGTTGCTACAGTATTTTAACCACCCTTTGTCCACGCAGCTATGGGGTTTAGGCTCAGATTCCACAGACCCCGCAACCCCCTCTGAGACCCTGTTTCACAGGAGCCCTTGGCCTCCTTCTCTCCCAGGGAAGCTAGCCCCTCCCCACCTGTCCTCCTTGATTTCAAACCCGCCTTCTAATCACACAGCCCCTCCTCTGAGCACTTCCTGTGGCAGGAATGCGTTAAGCTCCTTATCCCTGTGAGGCTCCCAGACAGGAACCGCCACCCTGGAGAAGGTGTCACTTCCTCAAGACTGCCCTGAGCACTCGGACCTCCTCCGGCTCCTGTGGCCCTTCCCCCACTCTCAGGTGGTGGATCCAGATAGATACCCTCTGGAGGGACAGGAGGGAGGTGGTCGAGAAGGTGGGAGTGAAGCAGGGACCCTGCTGGGCCTGGGCTGGGCGGCTAATGTTTTCCCATCTGGTTTTGTTGAACTGTAACTCACGTTGTGTATTGAGGCCAACGCTATTTTTATCCTGACATGTGAGGCTCCTTCACGTCATAGCCACAAAACTCAATCCAAAACATCCCAGGGAAGGTTGTTTGTGAGACGTTCTGCAGATTCTCATGTCGCCACATCAGGTTCCACTTAGCAACATCTGCAGGGCTGGCTCCCTGGCCGCCCACCCCACCGGCCTGGTCTGTGCGCGGAGCGCTCCCGACAGCATCTGTCTGCTCCCGGGCCAGCCGCAGTCACGTGCGCTTCCTGCCAGGGCCCGCTTCTCCAAACCAGAAATGCGAGGCGAGCAACATTCAGCTGCAGGATGGTCCTCAGCAGGGTTGGAGAATAGAAACTCCTGCTTTCTCAGCCCGGCAGTGGGCACCTTGCTCCTGGGCCCCAGCCAGACAGCTGCCCGTTGTCTCTGGGCCTGGAAGATTGTGCTGTCAGTGTCACCTGAGTAGAAGCCTCTTAGTCCTCAGCTGGCCCTCGGCGCAGTGTGGAGGGTGCCCCTTCCTGATGGACCCCCTGTGCCCAGCCCAGGGCCCCACGGGCCAGCAGGAGAGCTCAGCAGTGTTGACTTTTGTCAGAGTCGCTGAGAAAGGAGGTCCAGTCCCAGCCATGCTTGTCAAGTGTGTGGACAAGCAGCCAGAAGTGAGCGAAGCGGCCTGTGGCGGGCGGCGCACTGAGAGCCCCACGGGAAGCTGCTGTTGGGCAGACGGTAGTCCAGGTGAGAGGCCTGTCATTCCCGGTTGAGAGTCCTGGAGTGGGCTTGTTTCTTCTCCCCTATCTCCTCCTGTACTTGCAGCCCTGCCATCTCTCACTTCCATCCTGAGCCAGCTGGGCCTGGGGTGGATGGGAAGCCGAGGCTAGGAAAGACTGGGTAGGCCCGTACCCTGTCTGTGGGGAGCACTGAGACAGGCCCCAGCCTGGACCAGCCCACCCAAACCGTGTTCCTCTCCCCCCACCCCCCCAGGAGTGGACTGCCTGCCCAGACATGTCTCTGTACTGTTGGGATGGGATCTCGTTGAGCTTTACAAAGCTCCTGGCTCTCCTGCAGAGGCCGCTGCCCTGGAGAGCAGTGGCCCCGACCAGGGTCCCTATGGTGTGTGGCAGCCTGGAGGGCAGAAGGCCCCAGCCAGATACCAGCGGGCCCACGCTGACCGGGCTCAGACAGCTCCCTCAGAGCCCCCTCCACACTCCGGCCTCCTGCCAGCCTGGTCCCAGGGAAGGCGCCGGCCTGCTGCTCGCTGTAGGCTTTGAATGGCGGGCGAACTGAGCTGCAGAGGCTTTTCCAGCAGCCACCACACTGTGAGAATGCAAGTCACTTGCCTGGCTCCTTGCAGGTTGCCTTCCTCCGCCCGCCCGCTAAGGGCCTCCTCTGCCCCCCCCCCCAAGGGCCTCCTCCGCCCGCCCGCTAAGGGCCTCCTCCGCCCCCCCGCTAAGGGCCTCCTCCGCCCCCCCCCCCACTAAGGGCCTCCTCCGCCCTCCCCCCCCCCACTAAGGGCCTCCTCCGCCCTCCCGCTAAGGGCTTCTGCTCCAGAGGCCCTCGTGCACACCTGGACTTGGAGAGTTGCTTGTGTGGCCCAGAGGACACTGTGGCTAAGGAGACCAGGAATGTGTCCAGAGCAGCCTCATGCCTTCTCTTTTGCCATCTTTGGCCGTCCTGTCAGCTGCAAGGTAGCAGGCCTTCTTCCCTGAATGTGGGACTGGTAGGGTTGCAGGTGACCCCTTCTCCTCCTCGCAGCCTCCCTACCTCCCAGATCTGAAAACAGTCAGAAAAAGTCCTCAGTCCTTTGTTCCGAGACTCAGAATGGGAAGTTTTCAGTGGTCTGAGTTAGGGCGTGTTTGCTAATAGCAGCTCCATTTATTGAGCACGAAGTATGTGGTGGGCCCCAAGCCCAGTACCTGGCATGTTTTGTCTCATCTCCTAAGGGTTCTTACTGCCCCCACTCTACAGATGAGGAAACGGAGGCCCGGACTTGGCCATAGTTGCACAGCCAGTTAGTGGTGGAAAGATCTGATCTGAACCCAGGTCTGTTGGATTCCAGGCTGAGCTCTTGAACACGCAGTGCTTTCCACTGCCCCTTGGAGGCCAGATCACCTGGCATCTCTCCCCAGTGCCCGCCCAAGCCACCCAAGCCACTGGGGAACAAAGACTAGGGCCCCAGTTGGGGAGGATTTCTATATGGTCATTGTGTTGGCCCCTTTGGCCTTTGGAATACTTTGGAGCTTAAATGGTCCTAGACTTAGAAATGGGGTGGGACAGGGCTGCACATACAAAAACAAGAAGGGGACAGGGACACAGGGAGCCCTCTCAGACAAGTACCCAGTGAGCTGGTTTCCAGTCCGTACGCACCTTCAATGGGCATGTAGGGGTGACCCGGGCCACCACAGGCACCAGTGCATGTCCTCAGTGTGGGTTGATAGGCAGGGGCCGAGTGGCAGCCAGGCTACCTCAACGGCTACATCCGCAGCCGCCTCTGCAGAGACCAGCTCCAGCCTGGCCTGGGGAATGCGAGCTGTAAGAATGCAGCGCTCGAGTCTGCAAACAGCCCCGCTGGGCCAGGGAGCAGAGACCGGGCCATTCCAGAGTCACTTGGGATCTCCCTGACCAGGCTGTTCGGGCAGAAACCCAGAACAACACACTGCAAACAAGTTCCGTGAGGTTCACCCTTGAACGGGGCTTCTCACTCAAGACTCAGCCCCTGCACGGGGCATGGGACTATCTAGGAGTTTCTGAGGAGAGGGGGCAGGAGTTTGAAGTATGGCTCCTGATAAGAAACCCTTCTAGAGTTCACAGCTGCCTGCTCCAGTTCCCACCCACTTCCCCAGAAGGTCCTCACGAGGACCTAAGGGAAGTTTGAATTCAGCACAAAGACAGGTACTGGGAGAAGGCTTTGCTGCTGCCGCCTGGCCACCAGCATCTCGTCAGGTCAACCCATAGACGCTCCTCTGTAGGCTTGCTTCTGGTTTTCTGGATGGCTCTTGTTTGTGCTTTGGGCTGATGCTTCTGGGAGCTATATCCCCTCGCACAGGCAAGCTTGATGCCCGGAGACCCCAAATCATGCCTGTTTCATGCTGGTGTGAGGCCCTTTCTCGCTGGTCTGGGAAAGAACTCATGAGTGGGCCAGAGAGGGGCCAGCCTGGAAAGTGATGGCCCCAGATGCCTGTCGCCCACTCTGCTTGCTTCCTCCCTCAACCTCCGTGAGATCCAGACTTCCAGTTAAAAAATGAGTGAGTTCAGGCCCTGGCCGGTTGGCTCAGCGGTAGAGCGTCGGCCTGGCGTGTGGGGGACCCAGGTTCGATTCCCGGCCAGGGCACATAGGAGAAGCGCCCATTTGCTTCCCCCCCCCTTCCTCTCTGTCTCTCTCCTCCCCTCCCGCAGCCAAGGCTCCATTGGAGCAAAGATGGCCCGGGCGCTGGGGATGGCTCCTTGGCCTCTGCCCCAGGCGCTAGAGTGGCTCTGGTCGCAGCAGAGCGACGCCCTGGAGGGGCAGAGCATCGCCCCCTCGTGGGCAGAGCGTCGCCCCTGGTGGGCGTGCCGGGTGGATCCTGGACGGGCGCATGCAGGAGTCTGTCTGACTGTCTCTCCCCATTTCCAGCTTCAGAAAAAAAAAAAAAAAAAAAAATGAGTGAGTTCTGAGTTTAACATACAGCATGGTCTTTATAGTTAATAATACTGTATTATATGCTTGAAAGTTGCTCAGAGTAGATCTTAAATGTTCTTACCACAAAAAAGAATGGTAATTATGTGAGGTGGTAGAGGTGTTAATGCTATAGCGGTGATCATTTTGCAATATATAAGTATATCAAATCAACAGGTACATGGTAAACTTGTACAATATTATATGTTAGTTACATCTCAACAAAGCTGAAAAAATATAAAAAATAAAGCATCTACAAAAAGTTTTTTAAATATGGGACAACTGGATATCCATCCACGTGCAAAAAAATAAAATAAACTTCATGCCATATACAAAAATGTAAATGGATTAGAGACCTAAATGTAAGAGCTTAAAAAAAAGTCTGACCTGTGGTGGCACAGTGGGATAAAGCATCGACCTGGAACACTGAGGTCGCCGATTCGAAACCTTGGGCTTGCCTGGTCAAGGCACATATGGGAGTTGATGCTTCCTGCTCCTCCCCCTTCTCTCTCTCTCTCTGTCTCTCTCTCTCACTCCTCTCTCTCTAAAAAATCAATAAATAAAAAATATTTTAAAAAAAAGAAAAAAGTCTGACCTGTGGTGGCACAGTGGATAGAGCGTCGACCTGGGATCCTGAGGTCGCCAGCTGATATAGAAAGAACTACAACTCAACAATGAAAAGATAACCCAAATTAAAAATAGGTACAGGATTTGAATAGACATTTCTCAAAAAAAGATACACAGACAGCCAATAAGCACAGGAAAAGATGTCCAACATCATTAACCATTAGGGCAATGCAAATTAAACCCACAGTATGCCCATCCACTAGGGAGACTACAATAAAAAATAGTGTGTTGGCTAGGATATGGAGAAATGAGAACTTGCATACACTGCTGATTATAACATGTTGCAGCCACTATGGAAAACAGTCTAGTAGTTCCTCAAAAGTTCAAACATAGCCTGACCAGGCGGTGGCGCAATGGATAGAGCATCGGACTGGGATGCGGAGGACTCAGGTTTGAGTTTGCCAGCTTGAGCACGGGCTCATCTGACCCCAAGGTTGCCAGCTTGAGCACGGGCTCATCTGGTTTGAGCGAGGCTCACCAGCGTGGGCCCACAGTCGCTGGCTCGAGCAAGGGTTTACTCGGTCTGCTGAAGGCCCGCGGTCAAGGCACATATGAGAAAGCAATGAACAACTAAGGTGTTGCAACAAAAAACTGATGATTGATGCTTCTCATCTCTCTTCATTCCTGTCTGTCTGTCCCTATCTATCCTTCACTCTGACTCTTTCTCTGACCCTGTTAAAAAAAAAAAAAAAAAAAGTTCCAACATAGAGAGTAACCATATGATCCACAATTTCCCCTCCTGGGAATATAACCAAGAGAAATGAAAACATGTTCACATAATACCTTCTATATGAGTATTCATAGCAGCATTTTCTTAAAGCCAAAAAGTAAGCCTGACCAGGTAATGGCGCAGTGGATAGAGCGTTGGACTGGGATGCAGAGGACCCAGGTTCGAGACCCCGAGGTCGCCAGCTTGAGCGCGGGCTCATCTGGTTTGAGCAAAGCTCACCAGCTTGACCCAAGGTCACTGGCTCGAGCAAGGGTTTACTCGGTCTGCTGAAGGCCCACAGTCAAGGCACATATGAGAAAGCAATCAATGAACAACTAAGGTATCGCAACGAAAAACTGATGATTGATGCTTCTCATCTCTCTCCATTCCTCTCTGTCTGTCCCTATCCCTCTCTCTGGGAAAAAAAAAAGTAAAAACAACCAAATGGTCCACAAGCTGATACAACCAATGGATACAATATGGTGTATCCATATCATAGAATATTATTCAGTCATAAAAACAAATACAAGACTGATGCACACTGCAAAGTAAATGAACCTTGAAAAAATACTAAGAAAAAGAGGCCACATACCATGTGATTCCATTTATATGAAATGTCCAGAATAAGCAAATCCATATAGACAGTGGATCAATAGTTGATAGTGGCTATTGGAGGGGAAAATGGAGAATGCCAGCTAATGGGTACAGGGTTTCTTTTGGAAGGTGATGAAAATGTTAGGGAATTAGTGGTGATGGATGCACAACTTGGTGAATATACTGAAACCACTGCATCATACACTTTAGAAATTTATGATATGTAAATTATATCTCAGTTAAGCTGTTTACTTCTCAATGCCCCGTTACTGCCTTGGGCAGATGTAGTGTGCATTCCTACTGTCAGTAACACCCCTTCCCAGCAGTGCTATTGAAGTGAACATGTGTTAGAAAGGAAAGGGGAACCCAGGCCAGATAGTTCAGTTGGTTAGAGCGTCATCCCAGTGCACAGAGGTTGCCAGTTTGATTCCTGGTCAGGACATGTACAGGAACAGATCGATATTTCTGTCTCTCTTTCTAAAAATCAATAAATAAATGAAAAAATAAAATAAGGAGAAGGGGAAGCCCAGGGGGTTTGTGAAGATACTCCATCGGATCATCCATGCATCTGGCAGCCCTCCCTCTGTGCACAATGCCTTGCACAGGGGACCATGGGGGGTGAGTGCTGCATCTGCCCTCAGTGTGTTTTCAGCTGGAGCACATTGGAGGGAGACCTCCAGGGTGCGTCTGGTTGGTTCTAAAGCCAACTCTAGGCTTTGAAAGTCTTCAGAGTATGACTCTAAAAGAGCGTCTATGCCTGAAGATGAGGAAGAAGGTCTGATTTCAGTACATTGGGTGCAGATGAAAACACTTGGAAACATTGTGTCCGTGTGTGCTCTTTAATCTCCTGGGCGTGGGCATAATTTACTTCAGGTCACACTGGGAAAGGACTGTGGCTTTTGCCTCACAGGGTATGCCAGTTTTGTTGACCACTGAGATTGTGGGCCTGTCTTTCCCCTTTTTCACTTTGACTTGTCATTTGCCAGCTGGCCAAAGTAAAGCCAAGCATGTTTCATTTATTGAGGTAATAAGTAAAAATTTGGTTTTTATAAACAATGCAATATACAGATCATGTATCAAAGAAATCTATAGCTGAAACCTATGTAATCTTATTAACCAATAAATTTAATTTAAAAATAAAATAAGGCCTTGGCCAGTGGCTCAGTGGATAGAGCATCAACCCCGCATATGGATGTCCCGGGTTTGATTCCCAGTGAGGGCATATAGGAGAAGCAACAATCTGCTTCTCCCCACTCCTTCTGCCCCTTCTCTCCCTCTTCCTCTCCCACAGCCAGTGACTCAGTTGGTTCGAGTGTGGCCCTGGGCGCTGAGTATAGCTTGGTTGGTCCAAGCACATCAGCCTCGGGTGCTAAAAGTAGCTTGGTGCTCAAGCATTGGCCCCAGACAGGGCTGCCGGGTAGTTCCCAGCCAGGGCACATGCAGTAGTCTGTCTCACTATCTCCCCTCCTCTGACTTAAAATAATTAATTAATTAACTGATTAAATAGCCCTGGCTGGCTAGCTCAGTTGGTAGAGCATCAATCCAAAGTGCAGAGGTTGCCGGTCAGGGCACATACAGGAACAGCTCAGTGTTCTTGTCTCTCTCCCCACTCCTCACTAAAATTAAAAATTAAATTAATTAATGGTCCTGCCCTTTAATAAAAATAATAAAATAAATAACTAAATATTTCATAGCACCTAGCAGAGGGTCTCACATAGATGGTGTTCACCAAGTGGTCGGGAGTTGGCTAGGGGGATGGGCAAGTAAGGGATGTTTGCAGTAAGCAGGGTCGTGTTTGCTTGAACTTACTTGTGCAGTCCTTGCTTGTGTGCTGTCAGCCGTGGCCCTTGATTGAAGAGTTTCCCTCGGCTTGTTACACACAGACCCCACCACCACCTTTTTGATGTTGACAGTAGCTAGCATTCTGGCGGGGGGCGGGGGTCCTATTACCCTGTGGACGCGTGGTCAGAGTGAAACCTAGCTGTCCCTTTCTCTACAGGTACCAAAGGCTTAGAGTGTTCTCCTTCTACTCCCACCATGAACTGCTACTTCTACAAGTTCATGATCAACCTGCTCCAGAGGTTCAGCAGTGAACGGAAGCTCCTGGATGTCAGAGGCGCCTTCATCATCAGGTCAGCTCGGCGTCTTTCTCCCGCACACAGCCACCAGGCCAGGTGTCGCATCCGCCGGTCTCCTTCATGTCACTTGTCTCCTTTTCCTGACCTTCATGTTTGCTCTTAAATGAAAAGTATCCCCGCTCCCAGTGGGTTGCTGGTGCTACTTTCATGAGGCAGGTCAGTGTCGCCGGTTTTCAAACAAAGGAATTAGTTTTTTGCTTATGAGACAATGTTTTCCTTTGAGGTTGAATATTGTCTTATTAAATGCCCTGAAGGAGGGAAGTGGGTGAGCCAGATGGAGCATGACGGAGCTGTGCTCAGTGCCCCGCTGCCAGCACAGGGTTTGGCCAGAACTGCTGGCAGGAGTGGCTCTGGCGGAGCCAGGGGCCTGAGTCATGTGAGCCCAGTCCTGGACAGTGCCTGGGCCGCAACGTCAGTCACTCAGGGCTCTAGAACTGTCGTCCCCCATAGCATGGCCCGGTCTGGCCCTTTGCCTCCTACTCGGCTCCGAGGAGCAGGGTTACCAGAAGAGTGGTCTTCAGACCTACAAAATCTAGATGGGACAGAGGTTTTCCCCAGACTCCCCAGCAGAGCCAGGTGGGAGATGTCACCAGACGAGAGTGAGTGGCAGTAGTTCTCGGCTCTGGCTGTGTATTAGATCACCAAGGAGTCTTAAAAAGGCAGTTGACAGCCGGCCCTCCCCCGTCACTGAAGTCAGAACCCCTGGGGCAGTGAGGATCATTAAAGCCATCCAGGGTGCTTGGGACCAGACTAGACTATCATGGTCCCAGGAGCCAGGGAGGCTTCTGAGGCCATGGGGGGGAGGGGTGTGGGAGTTGAAGGGGGATCCCAGCAAAGCACCCAGCCTGTACAGAGGCTTCACAGCACGGAGAGGCATGGAGAGTTCATTTCTCATTTCTCAGGGAAGGGGACTGAGAAGGCCCAAGAGGGAGGAAGAAGCAGAGGAAAGGGGGGTGGCAGAGGCACTGAGGTTTTCATTTCACTGAAAACCAGAGGCAAGGGGCAGAGGGCTCAGCTAGGTGGGCCGTACTAAGGGTCATGCCCCTTCCCTACAGGTCACAGGAAACCACTGACAGGGCTTGAGCAGGGAAATGGTGCAACTGGATTTCTGTTTCTAAAGATTACTGTGCTGCCGGGGAAAAGGCGTGGAGGGGCAAGATGGCTGTGTGGGAGGCTCTTGTCCAAGTGAGCGGTGGTGGCAACTGTTGGAGAATAGGAAGAGCGAGGGAATTCAAGAATGAGTAGGAAGTATAATCGGAGGGGGAGTTGGGAGTGACACTCAGGACTCTGGTGTGTCTGTGGGGTGGATGACTGTGGCAGTCCCTGGGATGGGAGCCCTGGAGGAGGAGCAGGGAGCGAGGAGGGGCCACATTTGAGGAAATCAAAGGACAGATGTTGAAGAAGCAGTTTGCTATACCTGTCTGTCAAAACAGGGGCCTAGGCCTGAGATACAGATCTGGAAATTAGTGGCATAGTCATTCATTTATTCACTCCCTCATTTATTCAACAGGTATTGACAATACTGATTCTGTGTAAGGTACCATTCTAAATGGTGCGCTTGTGGAGTGTTCATTCTTGGAGGACACGAACAGACAGTTGTAAGAGGGCAGAGAGGGAGGGGACCTGAGCTGAGCCCTTAGGAGCTCTAGTGTGTATAGGCTGGGGAAGGAAGGAGCCAGGAAAGGGGACTGAGAAGGCCCAAGAGGGAGGAAGAAGCAGAGGAAAGGGGGGTGGCAGAGGCACTGAGGAGAGATGAGGCCTTACCAGGTTCTCCTGGGAGGCACGGGAGGGAGCCACGGGGCCCGAGCTCGAGAGCTGAGTGTGGAGGTGAGGGACCTGGAGAACAGGCCAACGGATTGAAAGGATCGAGTCGAAGGAAGGTACAGGCTTGCCTAGCCAGAAGGACAAAGAACAGGACCACAGAGTCGCTGCCTGCTGGGAAGAAGGGGCTTCTGACAGTCTAGACTACCGGAAGGCATCCTGTGGTGGTGGAAGCTGTCACCACACACTGGCCCTGGGTTTGGATGGGCCTCGTGGCAGGGGCTGCCCTGTGCAGTGTAGGATGTTGAGCGGCATCCCTGCCCTTCCCCATTGGATGCCAGTTGCACCCCACCCATCCAGTTGGGACAGTTAAAAATGGCTTCAAACATTTCCAAATGTCCCCAGGAGCAAGATCACCCTGAATGAGAACCAAGGTTAGGAGGGACAGAAATGGAGTCTTATCCTCGTTGGCCTAAAGAAGAAGCTTGCCACAGTTCTTCATCCCATCAAGTTAGACAGTCGCTCGGGAATTGAAGTAGAGGCTAGATGTGGTACAAGAGACCCCCCACCAGGAAAATGATGGACTCTCCCCACACGAGTAACAGCTAACTTGATGTGGTTTCCCAAATTGCAGGGGTGTGAGCCCTCTGATGAGCCCTCTTTGCCTGGAAGACTTTCAGGGAGCTAGTGGAGAGAGAGGCCTTTGAGAAAGGCATTCATAGCTAGTTTCCCCTCTGGAGAACTAGGTTGTAATGGGCTCTTTCACCCTCTCTCAGCCTCACATACCCCATCATTGGCTTGGGGAGCGGGAGCTCAGGGGAGGAAGCAGCGCCCCCAGGCTGCGCCGAGCAAAAGTGCAGCGCCATGGGCTCACTGTCCTCACAGCCTCCAGGGCGGTGAGGCTTCCTTGCTCTGTGGTGTCACCTGGGCACCCAGGCCTGATGAGGATCCTCGTTTTGCAGAAGGGAGATGAAAGCCATGTACCCGATTAGTTGGAGCTGGGCTTCAGACCACCCCCCCAGGCTCTGCTGATTCTGTAGCTGCCACTTCATCCCTCCTGTGGGAGGGCAGAGTCAGGTGTCTTGTTGTGGGTCCCGTACAGCCTGAGAGCCAAGACCACTTGGGGCCCAGCTTCTCAGGGAGCGCCTCCCTGCTGATCCACCTAAGGCTCGTATACCCAGCATGGTGACCGTTCGCCTTCGTGGGGCACCCTGGGACCTCACGGGCATCAAGCTGGCCCCCACCCCTCAAGGCCACAGAGGTCTCCTGGCCCCTGGCAGTCCCACAGAGAACCGGGGCTAAACAGAAGGAACCCCGTGACTGGGCTCCTCACACGTGGCGTCCCTCTTAGTCCTTTGCTTCCTTTGTGCAGCTTGCCACTGCTCCCAGCAGCACCAGCACCTGTAGGCACACATAAAGCTGACAGCCACCTGGCCCTGCTTCCTCTGGGCCGTGCCGGTTCTGTGGACATGCTGCTCAGTAAGCCAACACGCCTGGTCGCGCTGGCTGGCTGGCTGGCCCAGGTCAGCCCAGGTCAGATGTGGGAGAAGCCTTGAAGATGTGCTTCCCCCTCTTCCCGTGCTCAGGGGCTGAGGCCCTTCATCAGAGTGTGCTGGGGATGCGCTCCGGGGGTGTCAGCCTGCTGCTTGCTTCTCGTCTCATTTCCTGGGTTTCTGCTGAGGCCTTTGAAGAGGAGCCTGATAATGATCCATGCAGGCGGCTGAGATGAAGCCCACGGGCCTGATAAAAACACGGTAATGACTTAACCCTCCAGGTGTTGCGCAAACTCTTAAGTTGCTGCTCTCAACTCCCAAGAGCAGTCATTGAGAAAAAAAGGAGAGCTTCTTCTGGTGAACGAGTCAGAAGCCATCATTTCTGCAGTAGTGCTTAGCTCCGGGTCCAGGAGTGGCTGCTGTCTCGAGGACAGAGGCATCTGGAGTTCTTGAAGGCAGACATCTGGTGGGAGTCTTGGTGTTGAGGAAGAGTCCTGATTTCTCTCAGGACCTAGAATGTTTCCTCTCCCCCCACACAGCTTTCCCAGCTGCCCTTCTATGGGGGTCAGGGGCCCCGAACTCCAGCCAGGACCCTGGGTGGATTGGACATTCTCTCTGAATTTAAATGGCCTTGTTATCTGGTGGACATAACAGTGGAGACACATACTGAGTATGGGGAAGCCATTGGCTCCAAAACCTCATCTCAGCCAGACTTGCTGGGACCTGCTCGTGAGCCCACGTATAGTTGGAAGATGAAGACAGGGTTAGGGGTGCTGAGAAGGGGCAGGTGCCAGGCACCCTTAGCCCTGCCTACACCCCCACCCCGTCCCCAGGACTGCACAGGCATGTAGGACACGGGTCTCCCACAGGCACTCAGAGCAGGATTAAGAGGGGAGTTTCTGAAGTAAAACAGACTTGGGCTCGAATCCCCGGTCCTCCAGTTTTAAACTGCATAACCTGTTTCCAAGCCTGCTTGCTTTGCCCGTAAGACAAAGATGCTAGTGCTGCCTGCCGACTGCAGAGAGGGTTACGTAAGACCACATGTGTTTCAGCGCGGCACAGCTTGATAAACGAGAGCTGTTGTCCGCCTCATGATACGGCCTCAACCTCCCGCAGTGGTCTGTAGGGAGGAGAACCAGACTCGAGAGGGTGGAATAAGTGAACCTTCTGTGCCGACAGCTGGCTCCGGTGCACCAGGCCTGCTGCCCCAGCACCCGGGGCACCCACCAGCGGCCCGGCCCCATGAAAACAACTCTGCCCCGGGTGGGTGTCTGTGTACATTTACTTCCCTCCTCCAGCCTCTTCCCACCCCCCTCGCCAGTGCCGGCGGGACAAGCGCAGACTTGTTTCCCCATGAACCGGCCCACTTATCCTCAGTAGAAAAGGCGAGGAGGGAGAAAACGCTGCCTCTTTGATAAACTGTGATATGAACTCCAGCATAATCCAACAGCTGGGGTCTTCACAGGCCTGCTTCTGTGCTGGGAAGGGAGCGAGGCTGAGGACGCCCCGCTCCGCCGGCCCTCTGGCCAGCCGGCCTTTGCCTTAATCAGCCGAGCCTTTCCCCTCCCCTTCCTCCCGGCCGCCTTGCAAAGAGGACAGCCGGAGAATGCTTCCTTTTTAACGAAGGGCTGTGCTGTGAACTCAAGGGCTCCCACCCCAGCAGGCCAGTTGATGGTGGCTGGGGCCCAGCACCCTCCCTGGGAGTGGGGTGCCCTACGATGAGGTGGGTGTTGGACAAGCATGGGCTGGGGGCCCACTGGGGGGGGGCAGCCATGAGGCTTCTTCCATGAGACCCTGGCCTCCCCCACCTCCCTCCCCAGGGTTTACATAAGAGCCCTGTGTTGGGGCGGGTGGAGTGGGGAATGGATTGGCCGCTGAGGTGGGTGGTGGGGCAGGGGAGCCAAGGCCTAGGAAGCCGCTGGAAGTTGGACTTGTTTTTAATTGCGGGCGCTGTGGGGAGGGCCTCCAAAGAAGAAGCTCTCTTTCATACTGCAACTGGGAAATTCCACTTTGCTGTCCTTGTGCGTTCCGCCTGTGAGACAAGTCCTTGGCTGGGGCCAGACGGCCACTGGGGCCGCCCCAGCAGCTGATCTGCCTGACTCCCCTCGCTCTCTGTAGCTCCCAGCCTCTGGAGTTCACTGGCATTGTGTACACCCCTTTTATCCAGTCTGTCTTTATACACGCCACCTTTCCTGCCCCGGGAGCAATGGCCAGGCCCCCAGAAGCTCTTTGTGCTAACGTTAATAGAAAATGAATCAGAGTAAAGTGGCAAGACCCAGATCTGTGGTTCAGTGGCTTTAAGAACAGCGTGCTTTGCCTCTGGCCCCTGGCCGACAACAGAGGGCTTCTAAGAGGTCCCACTAGGATCTCTTCCTCTTGGCCCTTTAATGGACTGCATTCATTTGCTCAAATTAATGATGATTTGTTGTGACAAACATGCACCAACCTAAGTCTGTCTGCTGGAAGAGACCCTGATCCACCTACCCAAAGGGCAGGCAGGTTTTGATCTTTCATTAGTTTGTACTCATAGGATTGGGTCCCCAGCTGAGGGGAAGGAGACAGGACATTGAACAGGGCTGGAGGAATTCTTCCAAGGAGTTTCCTACATCCCTCTCAGAAGCCTCTCCTTGCTGCTTGAAGTCAGTCCTCCCAGCTCCTGGTGTGACTCTTCCGGAGCTTTCCACAGTCATTCTCCCTGCCGCCACCCCCAGGGCAGGCTGAGGTACTTTTGTTGAGATGCAGGACAGTGAAGAGAGTGTGTGGCAGAAACGACCTTGTACAGCCAGCCTGTTTCTCTGCGCTCCTAATTGGGGACAGCGCCGAAGGACTGAGCAGCAGGCACGACCTGACACACCAGAGAGAGACCTGCCCTCAAAGATAGAAAGATGTCCCGGTGAACAGCAGAATCCAGAGGGCCCAGCCCTCTCTCTCCCATTGTCCCCTAACCCATGGCAAAGTGCCAGGCTCCTGCACCTCACAGAACCATCTGGGACCCAGAGGTGACAGGGAGGGCAGTGGCATGGCTTTGCCTCCTCCAGGCAGTCCCCACACTGTCCCTGCAGAACCCACTGTCATACACACTGGCCCCCGCTGTAGAAGTGATGTGTTTTCTTCTGGAAAATGGAAACACGTGTTGGGCCTTGCTAGGCCAGGCTGGGATTAATTAGGCTAGAGGGGGCCCTGCACAGTGTGCTCTGGAAGTGTGGGGAGCTTTAGAGGGGAGTGTCCCCATGTTCAGGGCCCTCCGATTCCTGTAACGGGGAACCTGGAAGGAGGCTGAGTCCACTCTCTCTGAGCGGGGCTTGGGGAAGGTTGGAGGTCACAGGTGAGCTTGGCGTGGGGAGGCCGTGTGACCCAAGCGGCCTTCCTCCCTCAGAGCATCCTGAAGCCCCTGTGGTGGGGGGAAGGACTCAGGAACCATTCCATGCCCACCACACAGGCATGCCTTTTGGACTCCTCAGCACATGGGTGCTGGTACCTGCTGGCCCTTGCCAGCCTCTGGTTGAAATGTGGTAGTCTCCACACCTGAGGGGCATCAGGTACCTAGCCCATGATGGCTCAGGCAGCCAGTAGGGTTTGGGAGGTGTTGTTAAGAACTGTTGCCAGGGGCTGAGAACTTGATAATGAGTTGCTTTCTGAAGTTTGAGGGGCTGTTTCTGGATGGAATCCACAGTCCTCTGGATCTATTTAACTTCACCTAAGGATGCCAGGAAACTAACAGTTTTGACCTTGGTAAGTTAGACAGCTGGGTTCATTAGCAAGTAGCTGATGGGTGTTATACTGTCACTTCTTAACCAGACAGCAGCCGCTTTGGGATTGGCCCCTGGAAGTCCTGTTCATTCTGCTCCCTCCTCGGGGTAGAGCTGCATCCGAGCCAGGACAGGCAAAGGGGTGTCCTTAGTTTTAAAAGTGCTTTTACAGTCCCTCCAGAGCAGCAGTTACAGAGTATCGTGTCCATCCACTGTGGGACGCTCCTCAGGAAGCCCTTTCATCCTCTGTTACTTCGGCATGGGTGTCCTCAAGCAGCCCTTGGGGGCCCCTGTGTTCTCCCCACAGTGGTTTCTGTTAGCCAATAGCCACAAAGCTCACACACACACTGTGCCTTCAGGAAGATGCACAGAGGGTTTCTGTCACTTGCAGTTTGTGAGAGGCTGTCCAGCCCAGCTGCCCCATCCGCATAGGAGGAGAGTTCCTGTCTGAGCGCAAACTAGAGTTGAGTGCTGGAGGACCCTGGCCTGGGGGTGGTCTTGGCACAACGGCAAGTCTCAGGATCTGAAGTGTATGATGGGACTTTCTTTAAAAGTTTGCAGCTTCAGCTCACAGGGGAGCTTTGGGGCTGTTGCTGTCATCATCATATGTTTAATGCCCCTGTAGCACCAGAGCATCTGCCCCCAGTGCCCGCACCCCAGGCTTGGAGGTACAATCCTTGCACAGTGCTAGGCATGGCCTGCTCCATAGGGGGCCATGCAGCCATCCAGAGACTCCGAGCTGAGCGTCTTGTCCTCCAGACAGGTGGTGGAGGCCATCGGGAACACTGCCCAGTTTCCTGGCTGGGCCTTGCTTTTCCTCAGCCCTCACTGGAAAGAAGCTGTGCTCTCGTGGCATCTCCCCATCTCCCCGTCAGCCGCAGCCTTCACCCACAGAGAGTCCCCACAGGCCCGTCCTGCTGTGACCTCCTCCTGCTGCTCTCTACCAGGGCTCTCATCCTGCGGGCCCCGCCTCCCAGCAGGAGTGAGACCCTGAGTGCATATGTGTGTCCTTCCCCGTCTTCCTTCTAGGCCCCCAGCCCCCGGACTCTGCCAGTCCATTACCCTGGCCTCCTTCCGGTCTGTATTTAGATGACATAATCTCAGCGGGACTGCCTGGCACTTGGACAGTGAATGCCTTCCTTGGTCTAAATCTCTGTTTCAGCTGTTGCTCAAGAGGACGTGACTCGCCCCCCTCCTTCCTCCCAGATGATTTGGTTTTTCTCCTGGTCAGTAGCTCACATCATTCCACGCTGGCCTCTCTGTCTCCGAAGCTGAGCTGAGATGGATTTCAAGTGCACCCAGTCCTCTCCCTTTCCCTGGTCCTCCATTGAGGGTCCTGTGCTGTACTGAGCCTCGCCTCAACGCTCTCCTCTCGGAAGCTGCTTCCCTAAGCGCTAAGTTTTACCTCTCTTTTCTCCATCTCTTCAGAAAGGGCAGCGCACGCCCCACCCCCCAGCTCCAGGTTCCCGAACTTAGGGCCATCTGGGCCTCCGTGTTGCTCCCCCAGAGAGTGACAGTGGCACTGTGTCTCCGTGTTGCCCTCAGCCTTGTCGGTAAACTCATGGCGCTGGCCGGGCTGTAGGCACAGTCGGCCCTTCCCGAGAAGGAAGCACGGTGTGCAGACTGGGGCTCCAGCCCTTCGTGCTGCTCAGGGGAGGACAGGTCTTGGAAGCTCTTCTCTGTCCCCAGAAGTGTTGGCTTGCCTTCTGCTCAGTTTTGCCATCTCTTTGGTAAAGCCATCCCCCTTCCTTAACCTGTAACACTTCCTGCTTCGTTGCCCCACAACTGCCTGTCTTCTCTCCCGTTCCTGACCAGGGCAAGGCAGCAGCCCTGCTGTCCCCCACCTGGATGCCTGCGATGCCTTTATTAATGTAAGCTGTCACCAGAGAGCGTCCTGTTGAGAGATGCCCACATCACAGGGTACTACAGCCCAGTAGCTACTGAGTGGCTACTTCGTTTTCGCTAATTGTCTACACCCCTGTAACGAGCTCTCAGATGAAGTAGAGCCACCCAGAGTCCCTCGTGTCTCCTCCCAGTTACTGCCCTAGCCTCCTCCCCTAAGTAGCCACTGTCCTGATTTCTAGGTTCATTTTGTCTGATTTTGAACTTTATATAAATGGAATCATACAATGTGTACTCTTTTACACAGTCTGGCTTCTTTTGACCCATCTTATGTTTGTGAGAGTCATCCGTGTTAGATGTAACAGTAGTTCACATTCTGTAGAGTGTCGTATTCCACTGTATGATGATACCATGATTCATTTACCCATGCTGCTATTAATGGATACTTGGGTGTTTTCAGTTTGGCACTATATGAATAATGCTGCTATGAACATCCTTTCACATGTCTTGGCGAACGCGTCTCTGAGATGTAGGTGGAGGAATCGCTGGATCAGAGACCACACCTTCTGTCTGGCTTTAGTAGATATTATCCGAAGTGGCTGCGCCAGTGTCCCCTCCCGTCAGGGTCGATGGGTCAGGTTGCCCACATCCTCCCCACCCTGGTAGCTGTGTGCTGATACCACCTTGTGGGCTTTTTTTTTTTTTTAACTTATTATTTGATTGATTTGAGAGAGAGAGAGAAGAAGGGGGAGAGAAAAAAAAAAAAGCATTCTTTTGTTGTTGCACGTAGTTGTGCATTCATTGGTTGCTTCCCATATGTGCCCTGACTGGGGATCGAACCCGCAACCTTGGCATTTTGGGACAACGTTTGGGCCTCACTTTGTGGTTTTAATTTGCATTTACCCAGTGACTAATGAAATTGAAGAACTCATTCCTGATTGGCCTTTTGGATATCCTCTTTTGTGATGAGCTTGTTCAAATCATTTCCCATCAGGTTTTCATTGCTTTTCTCATTGATTTGTGGAGAGATCTTTCTATATTCTGGATTCTAGTCTTTCTCAGATGTATATACTGTAATTATCTTTTCCTACTCTTGATAGCTCCCTTAATAGTGTCTTTTGATGACTAGAAGTTCCTTATTTTTATTTTATTATTAGTAAGAGAAACAGAGAGATGAGAAGCATCAACTTGTAGTTGTGTCACTTTAGTTGTCCATTGATTACTTATATATGCCTTGACTGGGGCCTTCAGCCAAGCCAGCAACCATGGGGTCTTGTCTATGATCCCACGCTCAATCTGGCAACCCTACGCTCAATCTGGCGACCCCACACTCAAGCTGGTGAGCCTATACTCAAGTCAACAACTTCGGAGTTTCGAACCTGGGTTCTCCATGTCGCAGGTCAATGCTTTATCCACTATACCACCACCTGGTCAGGCTAGAGTTCTTTATTTTTAATGTAGCCCAGGTGACCAGTTTTTCTGTACAGTTAGTTTTTTTTTGTTTTGTGTTGTGGTGTTTTTGGGGGGGATTAGGAAGGAGCTCATGAGAACTAACCATATAGCTGCCTGATTCTGGTTGGTATTTGTTAAACATTCCCAGTGAGCTGGATACTGAGTATAATCTACCTAAAACCAAGAGTCATTATTTCTCAGCTCTGGAAAGGGTCTTGGAGGTCATCTAGTTCAGGCTGCTTATGCTTTGTAAAAACAAAGATTCCTAGCTACCCTCCACCCCCACCCAGCTGAATTCCAGGGCGCTAGTGCAGCCAGGTGAGCCGTGGGCTGCCACCTGGGGCTGGGAACCAGTAATTGAACGGCATCGGTCAGCACTCTGGGTGGCAGGAGGCAGGAACCCAAGTCAAAGACACAAAAATGAGGAAGGGGCCTTGACTCTGGCCTGTGTAGTCAAACCAAGACCAAGGGCAGCAAATCCAGAAACTCAGCATTTCTCTGCGGTGCATCTCTCTTCTTGACCCATTTTGGTTTTTCAAGTGGCAGAGACATGACCCCTGTGTCACATGGCCATCATATTCCTGCAGGTTACACTCTGGGGGGAGCTCTGATTGGCTCACACAGAGCCACGGCAGCCCTATGTGAAGCCCACGTGGAGTGGGTGGCCGCAGCTCCAGAGCAAAGGGGCTGCTGTCCCAGGAGAAGGGGAAGGAGATACTGAGCAGTGAGCCCCAGGGGCCCGTCACGTGGCTGCCTTCCCGCGCAGTTTTCTTACCCGAAAAATGAAGACGGTGATCATCACGAGCTCCTGCTAATCCTTGGAAGGATTAACTGATGTAACAAAAATGTGCTCAGAAGAGTCTGGCAGCTGGTAACTGTGCAGTGAGGGCCCGCAGTGACTGATGGTCACTGTGATAAGGAGCATCCACCCTCCCTCTCGAGTGTCTAGAGAAGGGAGGTCCAGGAGGCGGTGGGTCGGGGTCTCAGCTGGGCCTGGCGCCCCTTCCCCCCCTTTCCAGCCCCTCACTCCCTCTGAGTCTGCAGGCTCAGCTCCTGTGAAGCAGATGTTCTGGGGTTGACTGTCACTTTCTCTTGTTTTCTAGAGAATGGTAAGAAAGAAAGCCATTGAGCAAACTTTAAGACTTAACCCCATGTGTCCTCCCTTCCTCTGTCCCCCCACCCCCCAGCCTAGCCCTGCCCTGTTCAGAGCTGCCTGAGCAGGGTTTTTTTGTTTTTGTTTTTTTCCAGAGACAGAGTCAGAGAGAGGGAAAGATAAGGACAGACAGACAGGAATGGAGAGAGATGAGAAGCATCAATCATTAGTTTTTCGTTGTGACACCTTAGTTCATTGATTGCTTTCTCATATATGCCTTGACCGCAGGCCTTCAGCAGACCGAGTAACCCTTTGCTTGAGCCAGCGACCTTGGGTCCAAGCTGGTGAGCTTTGCTCAAACCCAGATGAGCCCACGCTCAAGCTGGTGACCTCGAGGTCTCGAACCTGGGTCCTCCGCATCCCAGTCTGACGCTCTATCCACTGCACCACCACCTGGTCAGGCCTGAGCAGAGTTTTTAACGGCATGTGAGCAAAAAACACAATTCTCAACCCTCTGTTGAAAAAAACAAAGGTTGTGTTCAGTCAGGGACAAGGACTGGCTCACTAAAAACAAAAAGTGGGCTCTGGCCGGGTGACTCAGTAGATGGAGTGTTGTCCTGGCGCACCAGGGTTGCGGGTTTGATCCCTTGTCAGGGCACATAAGTGAAGCAGCGAGTGCACAACTAAATGGAGCTAAGTGGAACAAGTCAATGCTTTTCTCTCCCTCCTACTCTCTTCCTCTCTCTCTCAATCTTCCTTTTTCCCTCTTTTCCCTCTCTTTCTCTTTCTCTCTCTCTCTCACAAACTGCTAGGGGGGGAAATATTTTTTCTTATTTATTTATTTTTTTTTTGTAAAGCTGGAAATGGGGAGAGACAGTCAGACAGACTCCCGCATGCGCCCGACCGGGATCCACCCGGCACGCCCACCAGGGGCGACGCTCTGCCCCTCCAGGGCGTCGCTCTGTTGCGACCAGAGCCACTCTAGCGCCTGGGGCAGAGGCCAAGGAGCCATCCCCAGCGCCCAGGCCATCTTTGCTCCAATGGAGCCTCGGCTGCGGGAGTGGAAGAGAGAGACAGAGAGGAAGGAGAGGGGGAGGGGTGGAGAAGCAGATGGGCGCTTCTCCTGTGTGCCCTGGCTGGGAATCGAACCCGGGACTTCTGCACGCCAGGCCGACGCTCTACCACTGAGCCAACCGACCAGGGCGGGGGAAATATTTTTAATAAAAAAAATAATTAAAAGTGTGTGACAAGAGCCCCCAGGACTCTTACACCCTCACCTCCACACCTGGCTTCCTCTGTCAGCCCGTCCTGGGCAGGCCTTCCCCCCTGTGCATGAGGAACACCAGCCTCAGCGCAGACCTGGGCTGGAGTCTAGTGGGCCCATCACTGTGGCCAGAGGTCAGGCCCTGATTGTCCAGGACAGGGTCGTGTTCCCACCCTCAGACACAGGAGGAGCAGTTGTTTATGGGAAATCATGGTTCTAAACCAGAATCGCAGGCCATGGACCCTGGGGAAGAAGACCTGACCGGCACCTGCGGCCTGGTCTGGGTTCAGGTGCTGCCTGAAGGGGAGGTGAAGTAGGCCCCACAGGGGGCAGGAGTGGCACCCCTCCACTACCCCGGCAGCCGAATCCTC
The DNA here is from genome assembly GCF_036850995.1 of Saccopteryx leptura. NCBI lineage: Eukaryota > Metazoa > Chordata > Mammalia > Chiroptera > Emballonuridae > Saccopteryx > Saccopteryx leptura. Next base: position 23,519,030 of record NC_089511.1, read on the forward strand.
CATCCTTCCATGAAGTAGGGTGCAGAGAGGATGGAGCTCTGTCAGTGACCCTACACCTTCCAGGGACCGCCATGGGGGCAGATGGGAGTGGGCCACATTCAAGGAGTTAGGCCTCCAGCTGGTCCCTTCTCTGTGGCTTCCTTCCAGTTGCAACATTGCACCTGGCCAGAGACTAGAAGTCGTCTGCTCTGCCGTCAGTGGGGAGGCGGAGGTTAGACAAGGGGCTGCTCAGAGCCCTGGGCTACGATTGAAGAGAGACCAGGAGAGTCTCGGTCTGGATTTTAGGCTCAGTTCAGAGTGGTGAAGGAACCGTAAGGGTCAGCTGAGTACTTTGACACAAGGAGGACCTGAGGCTCTGATTTTGCTGTAAATAGTTAACCCCGCTATCTTTGTGTGGCAATCTGGGCCACACAGACCGGCCTGGTCACCATGGCCACCACTGTCCACAGACGGCGCTCCGGTGCGACAAGAGCGTTGCGAGGGGAAGCTTCCGGGCCCACAGGGTCTGCTCTGTGACTCTTCCGGGAGCACCTGCAACATGCCAGGCCCCACGCCAACCCTGGGCACACAGGGGACTGACAGCCTGTACCTCCCTCACCAAGGTGGCAGTCTGGTGACACAGGCAGATAGGTGACGAGACACCCCAGTGTTGTGATTTGTGCCCTAGAGGACACGTGGCGGGGTGCTCAGGTTTGGGCCTGTGGGAGCAGGGCCCCGTGGCTCCAGGGGAGACGGAGCCGTGACCTGGATCCCATGTTTCTCAGAGTGTAGATGGCGGGGTGCTCAGGTTTGGGCCTGTGGGAGCAGGGCCCCGCGGCTCCAGTGGAGACGGAGCCGTGACCTGGATCCCATGTTTCTCAGAGCGTAGACGTGCCCTAGTTTTCCTCTCCTCGGGCTCAGCTGAAGCTACGCCAAGAATCGGCTTTTAAAGGCTGCTTGTAATGTGGTTTGGAGCCAAAAAAATCTATAGAGCCAGTGCATTTGTGACCTTGTTGAAAATGCTTACTGAGGAAAATCAGAGGGGTGGGATTTCAAGTTTCTTTTTTCCTTTTTTAATTTTTTAAAAATCCATTTGGTCCTCCCCACCCCCATGTCTCTCCCTCCTGGCACACGCCCTTCTGGGCAGCCTCACTCCTCCAGCCACAGTGCTTGTCTCCTCCGCTGGTCCCCCACCCCCATCCCTCACCACCCCCCATGCTTCAGGAATGAAAAATACCAGTGGGCAAAAATAAGCAGCCCGGGCATAGGCCTGGGAATTAGGCCACAGCTTTCGGGCCAGGCAGGAGGCGGTGGTCTCTGACAATGGCACTGCCGGGAGCAAGGGCTCCCTCGGCCCCTCCCCTGTGAGGACAGGTGAGAGTCCCCCCCAGCCCCCTTGGAAGGGGCTGCTGCTGTGCTGGCCTAGGGAGGGCCAGGAATGTCATTTGTCATTGAGCACACCTGTCCCGGTGCCCACCAGGGACACGACAGAGGGCAGAGCTAGTCCCTGCCCAGCAGAGGTATCAGAGCGTGGTGATGCTCTGAGGAGCAGTGGGCTGGGAGGGGAGGCCCTGATGGAGGGAGGGGTCCAGAAAGCTTCCAGAAAGAGATGCTCTTTAAGCTGAGCCATGAGAGAGAACGAGGAACTAGCAGGAGGTGGGGGAGGAGGACAGGTGTTTATGCGTGGTGAGCATTCTGCTCAGAAGCCCATAGGCCAGGGCCCAGCACAGTTCCTGGCTGCCACACAAGCAGCCCCGAGGGACCCGGTGAACCACTGAAGGGCTTGAACAGGTTCAAAAACTCTCCACCTGCTGTGGGTGTGCAAAATTCCCTGGGAGGAGAAATTGCTCACAAGTGGCCACGTTGGCACCTTCAGAGTGGCACTGAGCCGCCCTGGCCGGATGGCTCGGTTGGTTTGAGCATCATCCCGAAGCACAGAGGTTGCAGTTTGATCCTCGATCAGGGCACATACAGGAAGAGATCACAGGAACAGATTAATATTTCTCTCTCTCTCTCTCTCACTCCCTCCACCCTCCCCCTTCTTCTCTCTCTAAAATCAATAAGATAAACATTAAAAAAAAAAAAAAAGAATGGCACTGAGGCCCCCCTTCCCCCAGCCAAGAGGAAACTGAGTCTGCAGGGCCTTCCCTGTGCGGCCCCCAGAGGTCAGCGCCCTGCTGTCCTCCAGAGCTCCCATGTGGCAGCTGCGGCAGCTGTGGCCTCTGCTTCCACCCCCACTGTTAGCCTCAAAGGCTAGTGAAGGAGTGGTTTAGGAAGCTGGCTGGAACATGGGTCTGGTTGCTACATCATTCTAGATGTTTCATTGGCTTTTTAGGGGACGCTGCTTTCAGCTAGTTTATTCCACGTGCCAGTGAATTCAGCTCATTTGCCTTCTCGGTTCAGTTCTCCTAAGAAGTCAGCCTTTCACTTCCTCCATGAGCTGAGCCCCTCCCTCCTGACAGAGCTGAGCCCCTTTCCTGAGGAGAGGGCCCCGCCCGCCCACCCCTGTCATTAGCCCCCGGCCCTGACAGTTGGCAGTTCCTGGAGTTACCTCACTTCCTTCCTGCACTTGAAGTCTGAGCGGCTGCTCCAGTCCTCCTGCTTCTCCTGGCCCCCCAGTAGCATGGTAATTGGTTTCTCAGATCTTCAGCTGTGCACCCCATCTGTGAGGATTTCCCAGCTCCCTGACCCTCCACAGGAAGACTTGTGATCCTCCTGCCTTAGGGACCCTGAGGGGGGTGGCCAGGGAGAGGAGGCCGCTGCACTTCTCCGTCCCCTCTAGTCCCTCTGCTCCTGCTCCTGCCCGTGGTGCCTGAAATAGCACACATACCGCCACTTTCTGCCCCCACCCGGCAGCCCAAGGTCAGGATGGGGCTCAGGGCCTGGTGCGATAGAGCAGCTACCCACTGAGATCTGTCTCCAGCTCAGCTCCCGAGATGAGTATCTGTAATTATAGCTCTTGGAAGGTTGCAGCTTTCATTTCATTTTTGTGGTGTTTGGAGAAAAGTTCAAGCCTCTCTTCACGTGTTCAGTTTCCCCAGGCAGCTAAGGGGTTTCTAGGAGAGAAAAGAGCCATCAAAGCCATGCCCACGGGCCAAGCACAATGCTGGGGAGAGGGGGGAGCTAGGCACTAAGAGGAGAGGCCAGACAGGAAGGCAGGATGTATAGACGCGGACAGGCGTGAGTGCCAAGGGCTGGGAGGACCGAGGGGGCCCAGCCGCAGCGTCCCTGCAGCCCTCTCGGCCACGGCTGTGCTGCCTCTCGAGGACCTGGAGCCCTGACTCTGCCTCTGAGGAAGGTGCCTCCCTGAGGTTTCATCATCTGAGTCCCGCTGCGCCTGTCCCCGCCTGCTGTTGCCCAAGTCCATCCCTCTTCAGCAGCCTTGACGTGGCTCTGTCCTTCCCTCAGAAGGGCATCTGGAAAGGCAGCCCCAAGACCGTCTATACTCACCTTTGGAAGAAGGTGGCTGCAGGAGGCAGTGATTTAATAGCAGCTTAGACGGGTGGCTGCCCGTGCACTGCCGTGAAGGTCTCATGTCTCACCCTGTGTGGCCCCTGCACACCTGTAACACCCAGGCCCTCGGTGTGAGGCGGCTTCTGTGCTCTGAAGACTGGGCTCCAGCTCCATTGATAACACTTCCCTCTTGCCTTCCCCTGGAGTAGGCACTCCTGCCTCAGAGAGGAGCCAGGCCTCTCCCACTTGTATTATGCTAATCACTCCTTGCAAACAGGCAGACTTTGTAGGAGGTTTGCCTTGTTTTAGATGAAACCTACGCCTTTGAAGCAAAGAACCACTGTAGCTAAAAATACCATTTCCCTGCTGTTGATCCTCTCATTTGTAAAATGCAAGTTTCCATTGTTAAATCTGCAAATTTGCAGCAGTCCCCACCCCACGGGGGAAGCCCTGCCTTCCTGCGGAGCCCTGCTGTACCTCATATCTCCATCCCAAAATGTAGATGATTCTAAATTCTAAAAAAAACCCTTATTTATTATTTTGAAAAAAAACTTAAGCCATATAAGGTAAAAACCGAATGATGCATAAGCGTATAGCGTAAAATGTAAACGACTCTGAACCACCCTAAATGTAACCTTGGTTTTCAGTTTCATGTATTTCCTTCCAAAATGTTGTCTTTGCATTTATAAATACACAGCTCCTTCTGGCTTTGGCTGTGGTGTGGGTTTTCCAGCAGAGGATTCTAGACGCAGAATTGGTTTTGCTCCCTCCTCACACGTCATCTGTGCACCTCCCTCCGGACCGGGGACACGCTTGCCCACTGAAGGCTACTTCCAGGCGGGGGGGGGAGGGACTCAGTGTCGCTCTCCCTTACCGAGGCATCCTTCGCCCATTTCTGTGTGGCCTGGTCTCTTCTCAGTGGGCAGTGGCCACGCGATTCTGGGGGGAGAGCTGGAAGGCTGCGCAGCAGGCCCCTCTCCTGGCACCGCTCTCCTGAGGGGTGGGGCGGCCTCGTCTGTAACCAGGACTGTGCTCCTCAGACACCTGCAGGACACTTTCCCAGAGGGACCTCCCTGGCTCCCTAACGCCTGGGCCCTTTCTCATTCTGCATTTAATCCAGTGAAGATTTCCTGGGCTGGAAAGGAGCATTCAGTTGAAAAGCCCATTTCATGCGTCTCAAAATTCCCTGAGAATGACTGATCACAAGAGGAATTTTCCGGCCTCCTGGGAGGGGGTGAAGGAGGCTATGAATGTGAGAAACCCCCTTCCATTAGGCCTTGAAGAGCTGAAGGAGTCCCCTCCGTGCTGTCTTTATTTCATCGCTTCAGCTGTGGCCCCTCCACCCTCACGGCCCTTTCATTCTGGTCTTTCTACCATTTTCCAAGAGACTCAGCCGGGAGGCTGCTCTGGTATTTGCTCTTGGTTATCGGCAATGGACATTAGTGTTTCACTTCCCATTCTGTTTTCTGATGTTCATCTCTGCCCTTTAAGTGGGCACTTGTAAAGAGCTACGGAAAACAATCTCAGTTCATGAGACTTTGTAAAACTAAAGATCAAAAAGTCCAGAAAAGCACGGATAGTTCTAGCTCCCTAATCAGAGACAATTCTCTTCTGGGGAAGCAAAAATGTAGTCAGACAGCAGCAGTGGCACAAGCCAAAGGCAGGTCCGCAAGCTGGGCTTCCTCCCCTGGGCCCAGAGGCTGGGAGACAGCCCAGGCACGGGCTCCTGGCAGCCACAGAGGCAGTGAGGGGTCCTGAGCAGCCACAGGTCTGGCCCGAGGGTTGGTCTCCTTTTCCCTCCATCTGAACAGAACGAGTCAGGGACTCGACTCTGCTGTGATGCTGCTGGGTGGCCTTGGCGCCAATCCCAGGAGCACAAGCTCTCTGAGGTCCTCCATGGGCCTGGCTGGAGGTGGCAGGGGCGAGGCTGGGCGGGCAGGTCTGGGGCCAGGGAACGGCTTCCATGCTGTCTGTTGTGTTGGCATCAGGGCATTGTGTGGCCTCTTCACAGGCAGGGCCACCACGGTGGGGAAACTGGGCATACCCTTAGGAGGAAGTCCACCTGGAAGGCAACAGCCCAGGGTTCAAAGGGGAGAAAAGTCCCATCCGTGGTTCTCTAACCGTCAGCCCGAGAACTCCCAAGCATGCAGGGCTCGTCGATGCTGTGTCCCTGGCAGTGCTGGCCTGGACTCAGCAGCAGCAATGGAATTGAAATCGCCCCCTCCCCTACCCCGCCCCTGCCCCTGCCCCAGGACCCATATTTAGGAACTGTGGCTTCTGGCAGATGTTTCTGGGACCCTGCTAATAGAATCACCCCAAGCCCTGGGTCTGAGTTGGGTCCTAGCTGCAGAGCTGTAGTGCAGGTCCCAGGTTCTGCCTCCCACCCCACCCCTTGGTGAAAAACTATCACCCCAGCAGGGCAGAGCTCAGTGTGGGCAAAGGTCAGCTCTGTCCCGGCCAGGTGTGGTCAGCACCCTCCACCTACACAGGTGGCCCCAGGGAGAGGAGGAGGTAGAAGGAGCTGGTTTGCAGACAAGCTGCCTTGGAGCCACAAGAAGGTCCCAGAGACACTCGGTTTCTGGTCCGTCAGAAGGCCCAGTGATGTCTGTAGCCAGGTGCCCCCAAGTCATCGGACTTCCAGAAGAAGCACGCCGAGCCCCTGTGCCAGGAGGGCCCCGGAGCCTAAGCCGGGTGGTGCGTGGTGAGGCACCAGCCGGATGTGGGTGATGCCGGGTGTGTGGTAAGGCACCAGCCGGAGCGTGGGTGATGGGGTCAGCCGACCAGACAAGGCCTTGGCAAGGTCTAACCTGCTTCACTCGCATTCTCTGTTAAAAGGATTTAAGGTGTGTGACATGCCTAATGTAGAAAGAGTGCTTCCAGATGTCTGTTGTGTGGCCATTCCTGGGGAGGAAATGGCGACTCCGCTGGAAGGAAGTCCCGGTGACAGGAGAAGGCAGGAGCCCGGCCGCTCTCAAGGGCCTGGATATATTGGCATTTCTTAGAGTTGATTGTCAGGAAGACAATAGGGTTTCCTTCAGTGCCCCATCCTTTTGTCTTCATTTGCTCTGAGTATTCAAAAGATGACTCAGAAGCTGTGGACTTTCCTACCGAGGGTTTGAGACCCTGCTCACACTGCATCCCCCTCTGTCTGCTCACCCTGGCCTGGTCCTCCCAACACTGCCTTTTCCTCCAGCACCCAGCACACCTCAGCCAAGTCCCCAGGGTCTTCCCTGCTTTTCCCTTGGGGTCCCACAGCCTCCTGCATCTGACTGACGTCCAGCCATACTCTGGAATATCTCGGTGTGAGCTAGAAGGTATGGGACACATACCTGGACCTCATCTGTAAATCAGACACCTGCTGAGTCCCCTCAGAGGCCCCTCCTTGCAAATTCTGCAAGTGCTTCGACCAGCACCAGACATTGACAGAAAGCCCGACGCACAGTTCAGAAGCTGCCTGGCTCCCTTTGCCCCTGAGCGTGCGGTTCTCCGGGAGAACGGAACTCCACAGCTGAAGTGATCCGGGCCACCTGGCCTCTGCTGGCGATGATTCTGTTCCACAAGTATCTATCTCCCTGTTGCCCTGGGCCTGGCCTGATGGGGTTTCTAACACTGCCTTGGCGAGCCCAGGCCAAGAAAGGAGACACATTGCACAGGACTGTCAGGAGATGGAGCTCGGGAGCGTGGAGGGCCATGCGGAGCGTGGGGACAGAGAAGGTGGGGAGCTAGCAACCGCCCTGAAAGGCACCCCCAGGGGTTGGGGAGAGGAGAGCTTGGGCAGAGTCCTGAAGGGAGCTGGGGAGGTACCTGTGAATGTATAGTAGGAGAAAGCCTGGGCCAGGTGGATAGCAGCACATGGAAAATGAGGCCAGGTAGGTGAGCTGGGCCATGCACAGAAGGTGGCTCCTTCCTGGGGAGCAAATGGAGCCTCTCCCATGATAGAAGGGTCCAGCTCCAGCTGACCTCTCTGGGTGCTGGAGGATGCAGTCACCTCTCTTGGCTTTCACTTGGTCCCTAGAGCAAACCCTAAACCCGGAGGAAGAGCCAGTTGGCCTAGGGGCCTCAGCCCCCTCCGCCTCCGTGAGACCCGTTGGTTTCTTGGCCGCTCCTGCCCAAATGAGGCCTTCCTGGAGGTCTCCGCATGAACCCAGCCCGGCGTCTGGCTGCCCAGAGTCTGCCCATGCCACTCTTTTTGTTTTTTGTATGTGTGTATGTGACAGAGACAGAGGGACAGATAGGGACAGACAGCCAGGAAGAGAGAGAGATGAGAAGTATCAATTCTTTGTTGCGGCACCTTAGTTGTTCATTGATTGCTTTCTCACATGTGCCTTGACCGTGGGGGCTACAGCAGACCGAGTAACCCCTTGCTCGAGCCAGCAACCTTGGGTCCAAGCTGGTGAGCTTTGCTCAAACCAGATGGCCCGCGCTCAAACTGGCGACCTCAGGGTTTCAAACCTGGGTCCTCCGCATCTCAGTCCGACGCTCTATCCACTGCACCACTGCCCGGTCAGGCTGGCCATGCCACTCTTGAACAGAGAGACAGCTAAGTAGGCAAAGACCCCCTTCTTCCTCTATCTACGCCTTGTCCCCATCATGCTGTGCCCACTCTCACCTGCCTTGCCACCTGCTCCCAGCAAGACCCAGAAAAACAGGTCATTGCGCCTCCTCCTCCCACTCCCTCCACCCTACCCCCCAAAACTTTTAAGTGCATCAGACACATCGACTGCATTAAACACTATGAATTTTTAAGGCATGAGTTGGCAGGGTTACCATGGCTGCCTCTGCCCTGAGGGGCACACTGCCAAGGTTTGATTGAAATAAATAAAACAGATTTACAGTTTTCATACTTGGGAAGCAGAGAGCCGGAAGGGAAGAGGAGCGAGGGAGGGGTGGGGGAGGGGCTTTCTGAACTTCAGATGAGAGACAACTCCTGCCTCCCCCCATCCGAATGTTACACTACCCTTTAAATTCCTAAAGAATCCCAGCTGTCAGGTAGGGGCAAGGCCAGAGGGGTCCTTTTCCCTTGGAAATGGCTCTGGGCCCCTGTACTTCCTATGCTTGACATTAGGCCACACTTCAGAGTGATAGCTGTGAGACTCCAGGCATCTCCCAGGAAGCCTGTGTCCCATTGGCCTTGAACCGCTGAGGGGACGTGAGGTGAGAGCCTGTCTCCATGCTCGGTATTGGCCTGGTCAGGACATGAGCAGCAGGCGGCTGGGATGAATGAAGGAGGGAGGCCAGGCTAGAGGGGTGGAGGTCCTGATAAAGAGCCAGGTGGGGGCAACATGGGGGCAGGGTGCTTCTGTAAGTATCTAGGGCAGTTCGTGGAGATGGCCAGCAGACCTTCCTGTGTCAGTGGAAGCCATTTGTTGGGCCTAACCCAACAGGAAGCATCAAATGAAATCACCTACGTGCCTGCCTCTCAGTGGCACTAACCCAGCACAATTCCAGGGGGTCTGGACAGACCCAGGAAGGACTCGTGGAGCTGGGGACATTAAAGAGCTGGGGCACACCTGCCCACCCTGGAACTTGGCATCGGAGGCTAATTCTGAAATGTGTTGATTACAAGGCAACGCCAAGAGGAAGTCAAGGGTTAAAGCAGGACTGGACTGTATTGGTAGCAACTGGGAAAGACCGGGGCTGGGAGGGTGGCACCCCCAGCCTTCACACCGTCTGTGTGTGTGTGTGTGTGTGTGTGTGTGTGTGTGTGTGTGTGTGTGTGTGTGTGTGACAGAGACAGAAAAAGGGACAGGAAGGCAGAGAGATGAGAAGCATCAATTTTCCGTTGTGGCTCCTTAGTCTCCTTTAGTTGTTCATTGATTGCTTTCTCATGTGCCTTGACCTGGTGGGGGGGGGGGGCACAGCAGAGCGAGTGACCCCTTGCTCAAGCCAACGACCTTTGGGCACAAGGCAGTGACCATGAGGTCACGTCTCTGATCCCACGCTCAAGCCAATGACCTTGGGGTTTTGAACCTGGATCCTCCGCATCCCAGTTCGATGCTCCATCCACTGCACCACCGCCTGATTGGGCCACAACATCTCCCAACATTGGCCTCTCTTTCCACTCACACTGGCTGGGGTCCAGAGTCTCTCCCCACCACGCCGGCTGTTCTGTGCCGTGTATGTGCTGGTGGCCACCCGTTGATGTGGTCAGATTATTGCTTGGGACAATCGAGAAGGGAATCGGCCTTGGAGGAGAAGAGTGCTCTGACCTGTTTCCCCTTCTCTGTAGTCATTGGGGGCCCTTGCCACATCCCTGTCCAGCACCCTTGAGCTGACACGCCATTGGGGCTGTGAGGGCTATGGGCTGGAGGCATTCCTGGGCCCTCCAGCTGAGAGCTCACCCCAGGCATCCCCGCCATGGGTCGGTCTGCTGCCGCCTTTTGTCTCTCTTTAAAAGGCCAGGCCCAAGGAAGAAGTGGGTAGGGAGAGGAGGGAGCAGCTCGCTTCCCCAGCCCGCCCTCAGCTCTGGGCCAGTGTCAGAACAGGCGGGGGCGTCCGCATGCCCTTACTTGGCGAGGGAGCCGGGGGAGAGCCCCAGAGGCCAGCACAAGCATCTCGAAAATGGGCCAGGACCTGGGAAGGGTCTGCTGACAGTGCGGATGGGGAGGCGGGTTCTGGCTGTGCTATCTTTGCTGGGCCTGTTTTCAGAGGGCGCAGGAACGTGGGGTCATGGAAAGAAGTCTCCCACCATCCCCAGAGGCCAAGTCCAACTTCCCCAGAGTCCACGCAGCAGAGCCAGAATGCTTCTTCCCCGGGAAGGGTAGCCATGCTCCAGCCTCCGGAGGCCCCTCCTCAGTGTGGGACCCCTGCCCTTGCAGCTGGGCCTGGGCCTCCTGCTGGGGGCTCCTGCCTGTCCCCCCATCTTCACCACCCCCAACCCTACCTCCGTGCCTTTCCCCAGATCCGGCTTGTATCTGTCCTGAGAGGAACTCCCACTCCCCTTCACCTACCCCACTACCTAGACAGGCCTCCTCAGTGCTGACCTGCCCCTCATGTCCTGCCTGGGCTCACAGGATGGACCTCCCAGCAGGGCTGACCAGTGGGGACAGGCACCTGGTGGCAGCAGCAGCCGCTGCCTCACGCCCGTGGAGAGTGGTGTTCAGTACGGGGCACATCTCCTCCAAACCAAGACTTGGCCTTGCCCAAGTTGGTGGCCTATCCGGGCCCCTGGAGAAGAAGCAGTGTGTGGCCCCTTTCCCACACCTGAGACAGGGTGAAGGAGAACCAGGCTCCCTGTTGGCTTTCTCCAGGACATGGGTGGGCCTTATTCTGCCCAGTCTAGGTCACACGGCCTCAGGGCATGACTGGCCAGTTTGGAGCCAGTTTGGAGCTTCCTCCTTTCACCCACTCTCACCCACATGTTACCTAAAACAGGCTGTGGGTGGGTGCCAGGTGGGGGTTCAGGAGGGCACCTTCCCCTGTGGGCCAGCCCTGAGGCTGGTGGCCATTCGGGGCTGGAGTCTGCGGCACGGGGGCTGCTTGCCCATGTTAGTGTTTGAAGGGGCAGTGACAAGAAACATAGCCTCCTGGCAAGTGTGATGTGGCCACTTCCAGGTGGGCGCTCCTGCGAGCGCCTTCCCCAGCCTGGTGCAGCCCTTCGCCTTTGAGACCACCCAAAGAAGGCAGCGCCATCTCAGTACATTAGGCAAAGTGGCAGTCCCTCTCTTGGGTCCTGGGGACTTCAAAGTAGGCTGAAGACAGGTTGCTTCCCTGAGAGCTCCTGGTATGTGACAGAGGGACCAAAGAGAACTGCCCCCCCCCCAGCCTGGTCCCAGACCCAGAAGCAGAGGAACAGCTGTCCAGGTAGGTAGCAGGAACCGCAAGGAGTGGGAGGTGGAACCCCGTCCACGCGGACTCCGTCAAGTGTGACGGCCTGGGGCGCACACAAGTGGAGCCCGGCCCAGCTGCAGCCCTGAGATGGATGAGCCAGGATGTGCCCTGCCAGGCCACATCCAGTGTCCTCCCAGCCCACCTCTCTGCCTTGTCCCCAGGCATTTTCTAAGCCATTGTTTCATGATGAATAGCACTTTTAAGTGGGTATAAAAATATGGGCAAATACTGAATGCTTGCAAGCTGTGTTCCAGTATGGACGCCATGCCCGAGAGCCAGGCAGGCCGCTCCCGCCAGGCAGGGGCTCCACAGAGAAGTGACGACGCAGCAGCCCTGCGTGGCAGCCATCTGCCAGCCCCACCGGGCAGGGACGGCCCCCGGCACCTGCTCACAGTAGGCACCGAGGAGGCAGAGCAGTAAGGAAGGGTACAGGTTCTGGAAGTCAGCTCTTCCGGGCCTGGGTCCTCCCTGTCTGCTTCCCTGGTCAGTGGTGTGACTGGCAGCGGGGTCCTCTGCATGGCGAGTATGGTACCCCCTGCCCAGGGTTGTGTGAGGACTTGGCAAGAGGTCCCTGGGTCTCCCTGGGCAGGGCAGCCCGCCCTGGGTGATAAGGATAGCTTCTCTCTGTGCACCAGAGTGCACAACGCATGCAGGGACCTGCCAGGCGGTGCAGCGGGGACATGCTGGCACTGAGTCTGGGAATGTCTGTACGCCGGCCCGTGAAACCTGGGGTCCGCGTCCACGCGGCCCCTCCGCACTGTCTGCTCAGCAGGGACTGCTGGGCAGCTATTGAGTGCCAGGCCCTCTTCTTGGAATGAGGAACATGAGGGTTACAGACAGGTTCTGGTGGGAGAGAGAGCCAGGGACCCAGTAAACGAGTCCATCAACCAGATGATTTGGATAATGAGAGTGACTTGGAGAGAAACAGGACTTGCCTTAGCAAGGGCTGGTGGGAGGAGGGTATGCATTGGACAGAGACCCTGAAGGCTGGATGGAGTTCTCTGGGCCAAGGCAGAGGTCAGGGACAGAAGACAAGTACAGGAGGCCGGTGTGTCATTAGTGAAGGAGAAACTGTGAGAGCTGAGGTTGGAAAGGAGCTGACCAGGACGTGTGGGAGCCTGGAGTCATGGTGAGGGGCTGGGTTTTATTTAGATCCAATAGGAAGCCACTGGGGAGTACCATGCTCTGATGGACACTTTTTAAGGAGTGCCCCAGCTGGCGCATCGAGGGTGAATTCTGGCAGTGAGAGAAGAGGCAGGGAGACTGATTAGGAACTGGCCTTGGAGTTGACCAGGCAAGAGATGGCTGACACCTGCCTTGGGGAAGGGGTCACTAAGGGCCAGGAGGAGGCAGGATGTGCCCTTAAGGCAGACCCCTGCCCTAGCTTGCAGTGGACCCAACATAGGGGCCCAGGGGATCAAGGATGACTCCGTGGTTTGGGCCATTTCCTGAGATGGGGACAGCTAGGGACCTAAGAGTTATGCTGTGGCCCCACCAAGCTTAAAGCGCCTGTTGTAGCCCATCTACCGGGCAAGCGGCTGTTCCAACCAGAGCTCAGTGGGGGTTCCAGAGGTGCATATGGGAGCCACTAATTTAGAGGCAGCTTTGAAAATAATTTGCATGGGACCAGATGCCGCCACCAAGAGACACAGACCAGAGAGGGTCAGGAGAGCTGCCACAGCACTAGGGGGAGAGGAGCCATTTGAGGGGGACAGGAGCACCAAGAACAGGATCACTGGTGGCCAGAGAGGAGTGTTTCCAGAGAACTGCCACCCTTGACCTTTTATAGCGCTGTCAGTGTGCTGCGGTTCTTAGGACGCTGTCAATGAGGCCTTGGTGCCCCTTTCTCACTGCCACCCCCTTTGCCTATCCCTCCACGCCCTCCCCAGCCGTCCCCACAGGCCTGTGATCCCTGGAGAGCGCTGCCTGGCAGCAGGCTCAGCTGTTGGCCCCTGTCATGGAGACGGCAGCAGCTGCAGGCGATGGGCATTTGTGACCATTTGTCAGAATGCTCCGCTTCCTCCCCAGCCTGCCCTTCTGGAACATTTCTATGTCATGGCCCTGGAGACGGGGCCCATCTAGGGCTGGGAGGACCAAGAGGGGACAGGAAGTGCTGTCTGCACTCTACCGAAGGGCCGGGCTCTCTCCTGTGAGCTGGCTGTGACCCCCACCCGTGGTACCAGCGGGCTACCCAAGCAGGGGTCCCTTTCGCCAAGGACTGTGCACCCCAAGCAAGCTGCCACTAGTCTGGGCCGCTGCTTTCTTAGTAGCCCCCATTGTACAGGTAAATATTGCTCCCGATTGGGAGGTAAAGACGTGGCGTAGACAGTGGGTCACCCAGCTGGTCAGGAGCACTAAGCTCTGGGACCTCTGTCCACCCCCCACCTATACCAGGCTATGGCAGAGCCCTGGTAGCCTGTTCTCACCCACACACGCCCTCCCCCGACCCACACCCCCAACAACCTTGTTTTGATTTCTCTGGTGGTTTCTTGCCCAAGACTGCTGGTTCCAGATGGGCCTAGGCTGGAGCCGGCCTGTCCACTGTTTGTACTTCGTGGTTTGGGATTTTTTCGGGCCTGGGGTAGGGAAGAATGTTCTCCAGCCGGGCCCCAAGGCATGGCTGGTATTTAGAGGAAAGCAGGAAACCAGTCTCTGATAATGCTGAGTTTACTGTGAGTTCAGTGACCTGGGATGGACACTGAACTCAGACCCTTGTCCCCACCAGCCCCAGGCATGGTCTGTGATGCTTCCCTGGAGCAGAGACTGTGAGTCGGGCAAACAGACGGGAGACAGGCAGGGGGCACGGAGGGGGCGCCCCACCCTCCTCACCGGCCACTCGCCCACTCCGGTGCGGCGCCTCCCTGCTCAGAAAGCCTGGACTCCCAACAGGCAGGGCCCTGCGCGTCCCCCCAAGGTCAGGCTCCATGGCATGGGGACAGACGCGGGAGGTCACCAGGCTTCCTCTGAGCCTGTCCTTGAGACCCACCTGTTATTATGGACGTCGCCTTGGCCCACGGACCTTGAAAAACTGTTTTTCTCTATTCCCTACGTTCTGTGTTATACCTTTTGTAAAATGGAGCCTCCTCTCCACTACACCCAAGACTTATCCCCCTCCCCCCCAGACTCTCACTAGAGAAGAGAGTGGAAAGGCAAAGTGGCCTAACTAATCCCGTGACCTTGGTCAAGTCACTTTGCCTCCCTGTGCCAGAGCTAAGCAGCTGAACAGCAAAGACAAAATTCAGGGTTGTCATAGGGTTCGCTCATCCCACAAGTGCCTCCTGAGCCCTGGCTACCTGCAAGCACCTCCCAGGTGGGGTTTGCAGTGTAAACAGCCCCAGGTGGATCTCAGGGGGAGTGTGTCAGATGAAGAGAAAGTCTATCCAGAAGAGTAAAGCGTGGGGGGGGGGGGGCGGGGGGCAGAGAACACCATGGTACACGGGAGACCGGGCAGGTGGCTGGGGTCCTTCACCACATTGGGAGCCAGAGGCCCTGCTATTCTGAGAACTGCACTTCCTGGCCTGGGACAGAGTCAGGGAGGGGGGTAAATACAGTCTGTGGGGCTCTGGAGTTGCTGGCCTAAGATTTTGGGAGGTGTGGAGCCAGGCCCCTTTGAACAATGCCCAGTGTCCCCCACAGCAGCCCCAGGAAAAAGCAGGTTTGACCAGGAGGAGGGTCCTGAGTTGAGGCCCAGAGGTTCCCTGACTTGCTCTGCCTGCTCTCCAGGCAGCTGTGCCTCCTGCTGAATGCGGAGAACATCTTCCACTCGATGGCAGACATCCTGCTCCGAGAGGAGGACCTCAAATTCGCCTCAACCATGGTCCACACCCTCAACACCATCCTGCTCACGTCCACAGAGCTGTTCCAGCTGAGAAACCAGCTCAAGGACCTGAAGACTCCGGTACGTGTCCACAGGCTCTGGCCCCGGGTTTAACATGTGTGCCCACGGGCACTCCACTGTGCCAATCCATCCTCAGCCCAGTAGGTTCTCGGGGAGGAGACGGGGTGAAGCTGGGATGTTCCTGGCCCAGTGTAAAGGACAGGCACCGGGCTGGTGGCAGGAGTGAGTTACAGCTGGCTCCCTTAGAGCGCCGCTGCAGCGGGCTCTGCCCACAGGAGGCTCTAGGGCCCACTTGCCCTCCCTGACCCATTGACGGCTGTGCCTTTCCTACTCATTGACACCCACTCCCACCCCTGGCACTGCCCCTTGCACACAGAGTGGGTTCAGTTCTGGGCCTGTGTGGAGAGACCCAGCAGGGTGATGCCCTCTGGGTGCTACCATCCTCTGAGGGTCAGGCCTGTGGGTGTCACCCTGTGGGAGATCAGGGGTTACTGCCCTCTTTGCCCTCCTCCTTGGCCCCGCCCTGCTCTCCCCCAGCTAGACCCGTCTGTCTCAAAGGCACCCTGTCGGAAGCCAGGGTGTCAGCGCCGCCTGTCCCAGGCCCTGGGTGAGAGCCCATCAGGCTGGTCAGAGAGCAAGGAGGCACTCACTACCCTGCCTTCCTGCTCTGGGGGCCATGGTCAAGGCCGTGCTCAATCCAGGGATGGAGGCTGAGCTCAGAGGACTTCCAGGGGTGGCCACCGTCCTGAATGTGCCGGGGGCTCCAGGGGTTTTGTTCCCCAGTCTGGGGAACCTTCCCAGCTCAGACCGTGCATCCGCCCCTCTCAGGGAGCCCCAAGGACATCCAAGCCTGGTCTGAGGGCATGTGGGTCAAGAGGCTCGGATTAATCCAGGCCACACCTCTGCCTTCTTCCTGTGGTTCCTCTCAGACATTCGCAGAGGCCTTAAGAATGTTCCTCAGGACAGGGGCTCCCCTGAATGTGGGCTCCACTCCTGGGCCGGTTCCGAGTGCAAGGTGGGCCTCGGAGGGTGGAGATACGGCGTTTGAAGATGAGGAGCGTTCTGCAGGGAACAAACACCCTTCTGACCCGCACTCTGCACCCTCCCATTGCATCCCCCCACCTTGGCCCCCACAGGCTCCGGGACCACAGGGCCCTGGAGAGGACAATCACTGTTATTTGCCAAGAGCAAAGCTGCCAGCACAAAGGCCAGCTCACTCCGCACCAGGCCCTGTCGCCACCGCCACCACCGGCTCTGTGGGGCCGGGAGTAATGACAGGGTCTGAGGAGGAGCTGTCAGCATTTCCTTTGTGACAGCACACTCCCAACTCGGCTGCCAGACGGCTCGGCCTGCTGAGCTGGCTCCTGACTCTCCGAAGGGGCCCTTCCTTCTCAGGTCCACATGCAGACCCCAGGCAGGGAGGAGCTGGGCGTGGGGGGCTCTGCTAACTGCTCACCCCTCCTCTCAGGAGAGCCAGAACCTGTTCTGCTGCCTGTACCGTTCCTGGTGCCACAACCCAGTCACCACGGTGTCCCTCTGCTTCCTCACCCAGAACTATCGGCACGCCTACGACCTTATCCAGAAGTTGTATCCTTCGCTGTCACTGTTCTTCTGGTCCTGCCCCTGAAGGACAGGCAGGGCCGGGTGCTCCCTTCCTGCGGGCGCGTGGGCCTCAGCCGTACTCCGGCTCACGCCTGCACCTGCCACAGGCCTGTGGCTTCAGGCCCCCATGGGTTCCTTGAGGGGTGTCATCTGGGGCCTCGTGGAAGGGAGCTGGCCCTGGAGGAACCTCGCTGGTGATGGGGCTGAGCAGACCATGTGGGTGCAGGGGCCCTGGGGACAGGCAGGCGCGCAGCGGGGGGGGGAGGGGGGGCAGGGCAGGAGAGCAGGCTTGGGAACGGGGAGGAGGCGCCGGGCTGCAGCCGCAGCGTAGATGAAGCCTGCAGGCTTGAGCTGAGTGTTGGCTGGAGAGGAGCCTCAGGACCTTCAGGGGCCACAGAGTGGAGCCAGCAGATGACAGAGCGCAGGAGAAGTGGGCTGGACGGGAGGCCACGGGAAGAGGGACGAGGCCAGCGCACCTCAGGGCCTGCCTCAGTGACAGGCATCGTGGTCAGGTTCTGTTTAAAACACTAACGCAGACCAGCCTCCGCTGCGAATGCCTGGTGTGTGACCCTGGATTGGGGAGCCACGTAGGATGCGAAATTGGACTCCTTTCCCGGTGGGCCTGGAGTTGGGGGCCTGAGGTGTCTCCTTTGGGGGTCAGCTGTGGCCTTGTCTGGCCCCTGGGGATGCCTGCTCTCCTTCCACAACCTACCTTTGCTTCTCGGTTGTTGGTGTGACCTAGGGACCACAGGCCTCACATGTGCTGCAGCCCTGACCCGGGCCAGGCTGACGGGCATCCACTCAGGCAGGAGCAGGGCCTTTCTCGCCCGGCCCTCCCCCACAGGCTGCAGGGCTGCGATAAGAGCCTTTCAGAGCCCCGAATCACGGAGGAGAGAGCTGCCACAGCACAGCCCGAGCGCCCGTGCAGGGAGACGGCTGTGCTGTTTTTCATTTAGAGGGACACAAAGGCAAAGAGGAGAATAGACTCGTGTCCTTCGTATGTGGATCCGGCTTAGGCAGAAGCGGGCTCTGGGCCTCGGAAGCCGGACCCTGAGGGAGGAGGGTGGCTCTGGGCCGCTGGGTCAAGCCTCGAGGTCCCAGGTCTCCCTGTGCCCCCACCCCAGCTGAGGCCCCTCACAGAGACTGTCCTGGCTCAGTGGACAGGCTTTCCTTGACTGCCTGCCCAGTGGGGACCTGGAGGTCACTGTGGATTTCCTCACAGAGGTGGACAAGCTGGTGCAGCTGATCGAGTGCCCCATCTTCACATGTAAGGGCCCCTAGCTCCTAGCTGGCCTGGGGTCAGACAGGGGCGAAGCCACATTGGGGGGGGGGGGCAGTCACCCCAGGGATACTCCGGAATGTCAACAATTTAAGACCAGGAAGGACAGTCAGGGCTGAGGAGACCAGACAGGACAAGGTTGAGACAGATGGCATCAGAAGATGGGAACATGGGTCCTGCCCATGTACCTCAAGGTGAGTCTTGCAGGCACACCAGCACCGACAGCAAACCCACCTGAAGGTTAATATCCATGCTGGGGAGAACTGGAGCAGTGCTGTCAGGGGACATGTGGGCAGCTGGCCCAGGGCTGTCCCCGGCCCCTCCCCCCAAGCATATGACGCTCTGCCCTGGCCCTGGAAGCTGCGGGGACCCTGGGCCTACCTGCACGTGCTCCCCTGTGCCCGGGAGCCCACACTCGTGTCTGCAGAGCAGAGCTGGCATTTGCTGAGAACTGATGGGCGAGAGCTGCCTAATCGTAACACCCAGGCTGAATGTGCAAAAGTGGCAGCTGGCCGGGTGAGCCGAGCTCTTGGCGCCTCCGATATGGGGCTGAGTGAGACTCGTGTGCTTACAGGCGGCGGGGAAGCCAGGAGCCAGCCCTGCTGCGGGCCACCCTCCTGCCAAGCTGGCCACCCAGCCCTCCTGCTCTCTGGCAGCGCATCTGACCTGCCCAGGCCGAGGGAGGGGCTGAGGGCAGCAGCCCTTACACCCATTCAGACAGAAGGCAGCTCTCCATAGAGCCCGGCCCCGTGCTGATGGCTGCCTGGGAGACAGAGTGGAGGGAGACCCTGCTCCCTGTGGAGTGCGCGCAGCCTGTCCCATGTGGTCTCCTGACCTGACATCTTGCTTCCCCAGGGTCCTCCCAGGGGAAGTGGGCTGCCCTGAAGTCAGATCGAGCCGGACCCTAGAAAAACTACAAGCATTTTCCTTCCGGGCCCAGGGCTTTGTTGCGCAGCAGGTGCACCCTGGTCCTGCCCAGCACCCATTCCAACCCTTGGTTGCCAAGATCCCACTGGTTGCTGGCTTGGCCCCAAACCCCCAGCTTCCCCCAGGCTCAGAGGGAGGGTTGGACTCAGATAGGCCCACACTTCTGCTGGAGTTGCAAGGCTTGGGGACAGCTGCTCAGGTCTCCACTGGTGGCTCCTGCCACCTAGAGCAAGAGGAGGGGCGGGAGGCTGCTGCTTCCTGGCTTGTCCTGGCCCCAAGGCCTGTCTGCTCCTCTCCCAGCATCAGCCTAGAGCCTGCACAGCTGCTGCAGGGTGGCCTGGCCTCTCCTGGAGTACGTGTCCCATCCTCCACAAAGGACACCCTGGCCAGGCCTAGAAACGTGAGGAGGTGGAAGCCTGTGGCTCTCCTAGAAGGGCTTACAGGAGAGCGGACCAGGCCTGTGTAGTTGGGAGGGATGCTGGGCAGGGGCAGGGGTGTGCCTCCCGTCTGGAGGGTGGGGCGGCCGGGCGGTGTCTGAGGTGGATTCCGAAGCCCCTAGCAGGCACTCTTGGGCTTGGTGTGTGTGTAAGCCACACACGAAAGCTTTTTCCATCCTGCCCTCCCTCAAAGCTGTCCTAATCCCGTCTCTCCGACTCACCCTATTTATAGCTCTGTGTGCTGGCATGTGGGGAGCAGACAGGGGAATCTGCTACAGTAAGGCCCCGAGCCCCTCGTTACCAGGGAGGCAGCCAGCGGGGGAGGGGGCAGGGGGTCAGGCCCAGCAGCAGGTTGGGCGTCACCAGGCTGAAGTGTCTGTTGGGAAGATCAGACAGACAGGCAGGTGATGGGTAGGAAGAAAGAATGATGAGATCATGGGGACAGCTAAGCGCCCCGGGATGGGGGCAGGAGTGCCTGGCTGTTGAGGAGCCCCCGCCTTGTTCTGTGTCACGGCCACCTGGCTGGCCCTCCCCTGGCCAGGCAGAGACGTAGTGAAGGGCGGTGCCAGGCCCCTGACCTCTGCCTCCCTGCAGATCTGCGCCTGCAGCTGCTGGACGTGAAGAACAACCCGTACCTGATCAAGGCCCTCTACGGCCTGCTCATGCTGCTGCCCCAGAGCAGCGCCTTCCAGCTGCTGTCCCACCGGCTCCAGTGCGTGCCCAACCCCGAGCTGCTGCAGACCGAGTGAGTGCGGGACGGCGCGGCCGCCGCTGCCTCCGAGCAAGTCAGGGCCAGAGGGGCCTGCCGGGGTCTCCCTTGCCTGGGCATCACACCCTCCTGTCACTGCAGACCCTGTCCACTCCACAGCCACTTGTCCACGGGCCTCTCGTTTCCATATCAGGACACCAGTGTGGGGGATTCTGGGAGTGGGTGGTGTGCAGTGGTGAGACCTTCTCTAAGAACCAGGGTCGAGTGCGTACAAAGAGAGTCGCCCAGACAGAGGTCTCTGGGAGAAGCTCCAGGACGGGGAGGAGTTGGAGCCCCAGCTCAGAAACTGTCCTGGGTGGCAGATGGGCCCGGCAGCTGAACAGGGCCTAGTCCTGGGCCTCAGACAGTCCTCCCCTCCATCTAGGGCAGAGGCTCGGCCTAGGCCACTGAAGACCCCCCTTGCTGGGACCTTTGAAGCCAGCTCCTCCTGGGTGGGTGGGAGGTAGGGTGCACCAGTGGCCGCACTGCTCGGGTCCTGCCCACAGGAACGGGCACTAGAAACACCTGCACCAGGAGGCCCAGCACAGACAGCTCTGGCAGGAGAGCTGCAGCCCTGGGGTGTCCAGTCTCCCACCCGAACCCACTGCTGGCCTGGCCCCCAGAGGCTGTTGGGCCATGTCTATATTTGGTAACCTTGGAGGCTTTGCCTCATCCACAGGCATTTGGCATCCGAGATGGAAAATTTCACTTGTCAGGTCGCCATGGAAACAAGCAGAGCCACTGAGAAGATTTACGCTGAATGGAGCGCGCCCAGCTTGCATCAGATGCCCTGTGTGTCTAGAATTCCCTCCCAGGCTGTTCAAGCCACACGGCAGGCCTGGCGCCTCGCTCCTGTGAAGAGCCTCGGGCCTTTGCCACTGGGACGGACACAGGCGGCCTTGAGATGGGCCTGCCCAGGGCTTGGCCCCTGATCCAAACCCTGCACCCTCCATTCCCCTGGGCTCAGGCTCCCACCACCCCTCCCACCCGCCTGGTCTCCCCACAAGCTGGGTGTGGGCACCTGACTGGTTGTCTGCCCCAGGCCAGCTGGAGGGGCTTGAGCCCTGAGTAAGAGTGGTCCCCAGACCGAGGCCCAGCTCCTGCCATCCTGACCCCTTCTGCCAGCAGCAGCTCTTGGGGGTAGCAGTGCTAGGCACTGTCCCAGCTGCTCAGGTGCCACCGCGTCATCCCCAGGGAGCAGCGTGCAGTTGGGTTTATGCTGGGGAGAAAGGCCCTGCAGCCACACTGCTTTGCTGGCCTTGCCTCTGGACTGGCCTTTCTGGTACCTGGTGGGTGTCAGGGTCGCCCTGGCAGGCACCTAGGAAGGATGGTGCAGTGGGAGGGGCGATGGAGGCAGGAAGGTCTTCTTCCCTCCCTTTCGGGGACCGGCCTGCCTTCCAGGGGGAGGCCTCCGGACCAGGCTGTGGACCCTGAGCTGCTAAGGGCAAGTCCTTTCTTCAAGCTCTGCCCACTGTATCTCCTCCTTATCTCAGAACAGTCGGATCCTCCTGGCGTGCCCCCAGCCAGGGTAGGGCAGGCTTGCCCGGGGAAGCTCAGAAAGTGAGCATTCCTTTAGAATCTCCCATGGTCAGGGAAGTCTGGGACAGGGGTTGAGGCAATTCATAGGCCTGGATTAGGATCTGACCTGAGGTCTGTGACCCTAGGCAAGCCACACACTTTCTCTGGGTCTCATCAGTAAGTGAGCATTTGAACTAACTGGGTGCTTGAGGCTCTGCCTGCTTTCAGAGCTCTGGGTTCCAGCTGTTTTTAGTAAGGCCCTTGACAGAGCTACCATAGGGACAGGCAGGGAGCAGCGGGTGAGGAAGGGGCCTCAGGAACAGCTGGGGGAGGGGTTGGATTGCAGGGTTGGGCTCAGGGGGACAACTCACACCCTGGAGGGGGGCTGAGGACAGTCCCTGTCCCGGGAGAGGCAGGCAGCTGGAAGACAGCATCAAGTTGCCCGACAGGCCTGCGAGCAGGGAACAGCTGAGGGAGTTGGTGCTGCTCGCCTCTCCCTCGTCCTGTGTGCTCAAGGCGCCAGCAGGGCTGGGGGTGGCCGCTCAGGCTTCCAGGCTGCTCCCCAAAGACCTCCTTGGTGAGGCTGGAGGCACCCTTTGAAGGAAAAGCTGATGGCGCTTGCCAGCAGTAGCCTGGTGACAGGTGCGTGGGCGGGGTGGGCAGGAGAGCCCACTCTGCTTTCTGGAATCCCAGCTCTGCTGCTGGCTGGGTGTCCTCCAGCCGCTCACTGCCTGGGGGTCGTTGTCAACATGAAAAGAACACAAAGGGCCTGGGCAGTGGCTGTGCCCCTCCAGAGGCAGGGAGAAGAGCCCTGGCCTCCAGGCTCTGAGGAGACCGTCCCCGCCCCTGGGACATATCCCTTGCTCCCAAGATCTCAGGCCAAGAGAACTTCCCCCCAGGGAGCTGAGTCACTGGGGCAAGACAATTTGCCACCACAAGGACCAGAGAGCAAGGTGCAGCCCAGTCCTCCCAACCCCTGCCCCTTCCCTGGCCACATCTTTGCACATCGTCCTGGGTTTGCCATTCACTGCCAGCAGCTCCATGGAAACCCCTCTCAGTCCCTCCTTGGGACCTAATGCTTTGGTTTTCCAGGAGTGTGGAGGGGGCAGCATAGAGATGCGTGGACACCCAGCGTCAGACGACGTACTTCAGTGTCATTTCTGTGGCCTCCCGTTTCCAGGCCTGGGGTGGAGCAGCATCGGCCACCCCCTGAAGTTAGAGGTCCAAGCTCCAGGCTGTCCCTCCGTCTCCTCAGAAGCCCGGGTTCCTCTCTTGGGATAGTGGCTGACAGGGAGCTCCCTCCCCTCTTCCCAGGAGAATTGAAAGCAGCCACCAAGAGTCCAAAATGCTGCCTGGTCTGCCCCCGTAGAGCGGCCCCACTTTGTTGATCTTTGTTGAACTAACATGGCCAGAGCCCCAGCCCGGGAGGCAAGGCCTGAGGCCCAGGCAGGAAGCAACCACAGCTACCAGGTAAGGTGTTTGCAGATGCTACACCTTCACCAGAAAGGCAAGAAGAAACAGGCCACGTAGGGGTCCAGGTGGCCATCTCCAGGCTCCAGATGACAACCCAGTCATGGGAAGGGTCCCCACTGTCCCTGTTCCAGCCCCAGCAGCCCAGGGGATGGTCAGTGACGCCCGTCAGGCTCAGACCATTGGTCGCCTGTACCTTACCGGGTGCCAGGATCACTGCTGAGAGTTCCATTTGGGTGAAGCACCACTGTGTTCCCAAAAACGAACTGAGCAGCTCATGTGCCCCAGGCCTGTAGCTGCTGGGCCCTGGCTGACCTCACCTCAGAGGGCAGAGTTGTAGCCACAGTGGCTGCCCATCAGGTACCTAGGCAGGGGCTGGGCACCAGGGTCAAGTCTGGAGGAATCCCCACAACAACTCTGGGGAGGCTCCTGTGGCCACCCCCCTTTACAGATGAGGAAACTAAGTCACATATCCAAGGTCAAATGGCTAGGAAGCGGAGTGGTCGTGTTACTATTGGGCTGGGTCTGTCTAGTTCCTGTGCTCAGTTGATGCCCAGACACCCCCTCCAACCCCCATACTGGGGTCTCTTCATGAACTCACAGGACTCAGGGACTCTCCCGAACAGCCCGTAGCCTTCATGAGACCCCTGTTTAGAGTTCCAACAGCCACCAGGCCTCAGGAGCTGGAGGAGGGAACTCGCCAGCCACACACATCTGCTTCCCCAAGCCAGTGAGGTTAAGGGAAGGAGGAGGAGTCAACCATGGCACTGCTGGAGGGGTGGTTAGGAATGGGACCAGGGCCTAGGGGGATGTAGTGGTCTGAAGGAGCAACAGGGCTACCACCCTGCGTAACTGTAGCAAGCACCAGGCCCAGTGTAATTGTGCCATTGTGCTGCTGTACTGAACAATGGGAGGGTGGGAGCAGCAGGAGTCGTAGGAGCCACCAGCATGCCCAGTGATCGGACCAGCTTCCCTTCCCCAGGGACAAGGAGTGCCTGCAGGCTTCTGAGCCCCCACATTCAAAAGTAGATGTCCTGCCAAACTGGGGGCCCCGTAGAGACTCCAGCCATCCCTGTTGGGCCTGGCCCCATAGAAAAGGCCAGGCTGCCTCCTCCCCCTATCCCTGGACCCTGTTCAGGTCCCAGCTGGCTTCCTGGCTGGCTGCTAGCCCTGGCTTTCACCCCAAAGGGAGCCACTCGTAAACAGGAAATGCTTCCCAATGCAATGCCTGCTCTGGGCGCTGTTGCCAGCCCACGGCTGAAGGCCATATCCAAGAAGCAGTGTTGACTGGTCTCAGCAACTGCAGAAGAGGGGGTGTTCTTGGGCTCCTCAACACTGCCGGGCTGTTGGGGAAGGGTTGCTGAGCCTGAGGCAGACAGACTCACGGGGCTTGAGTGCTACCAGCCTGTGGCGCTGCCCCCCTTCATCCTGTAGCCCCCACATGTGCTGAGACATTGACACAGGGCCCTTGTGCTCCCTCTCCCCAGAGACAGTCTGAAGGCAGCCCCCAAGTCGCAGAAAGCAGACTCCCCCAGCATCGACTATGCAGAGCTGCTGCAGCACTTTGAGAAGGTCCAGAAGAAGCACCTGGAAGTGAGGCACCAGCGGAGTGGGCGCGGGGATCACCTGGACCGAAGGGTTGTCCTCTGACAGACCTGGCGTGGAAAAGGGCATAAGGAGTGGTCCCCAGGAGCACTTGGGATCTTCAGGCCCTTTCCCCATGGAGCCCAAGGACCTGCATCAAGGGCAGGGCTGGCCCTGCCACCAGCCTGATGGGGGTGGGGGCTTTAGGGTGTTCTGTCCACCCAAACTCCTCACAGCCCAGCCCCCTCGGCCCCCAGCACTGTCCAGCATTCAGCTAGAGCTGGCTTCCACCAGGGTGGGGCCACAGCCTCAGACATCACCTATCCTCTGGAATAGGTCTCTTTCTAATGCCCTCTTGTAAAAGAGCTTGACCTTCCTAGCCCACCAGCGCTCTGGCCTCATGCGCTGTGTGCACACAGGGGCCAGCACAGAGGTCTGTATGAAAGATGCATCCCTGCCCCAATAAAGAAATGACAGAAAACCTCAACCTGCACCTGCTGCTTTTTCCCGCTGGCATCTGCCCCAGGACCTTGCCACCTATCCTGGAGAGCCCAAGGAGTGCTAGCTGCACTGGGAAAGTCTGGTCACTACAAACTTACTTGGCAGGTGTGGGCCCAGGGAGACCCAGCTCTCATTCCTAGGATTTGCTCCTCCTTCCTGGAGAGCACTAAGCACTGACCTGCCTGGAATCCTGAAAGCTTCCCAGCTACCTGACTTGTCCATCCTGATTCCCTTGGAGGCAATGGGACACGGGCTCATTGGACAGGTGAACTGAGCTCACCTAAAGAGTTTCTGAATGAAAGGGCATTTGCACACTGCAGAGCTCTGCAGATCACAGGGGATGGTAAGGAGGAACCAGACCAATGCAAGGTTTGGCTAAATGAGTTGCATGTGTAGACCTGGGTTAGACCCTGAAGCCTCACGTTGGTCTAACACCTCCTAAGTGACTCGGGGTCCTTGGAGTGGAAGAGAAAGCTTTTCCCTAGAGCCCCAGCGTCTCTGGGCCGGTGGGTTTTATTCCTGGAGACACCAAGAGTCAGGCTGTACCGGCTCTGGCCCACGTGCACACGTGTGCGTCCACACACACACGTGCCCAGGGACTGGGGACGCGGCCCACTTCTGCCCTACTGGTCTGACAAGGTCCCCACCCCAAAGAAGGAAGTTGTCTAAGGACCAGGACACTACTAACCCTAAAAGCCTGGCCTCAGGCACCCCATCCAAGTGCACCGGCGCCTCTTGGAAAAAGAGCCAAAGAACTTTTCTGAAGGAGGGTCAGAACTCGACTGTGCCGGGGATGAAAAGCCCCATGGCGGGAGGCCCTCGGGACACCTAGCACTCCCGCGGCGTGTGGTGTGGGCGTCCAACGGGATGCTGCGAGGGGACCCCAGCCCTCCGCAGGTCCGCTCAAAGCTTAGAAAGCCCCCGGCGGGAGACCAAATGATGAAAAAAAAAACAACTGCGATGAGCCCCTACCCGTGGACCGTCCCACCCCCGCAGGGTGGCCCGCGGGCCCCGCCCCAGCGCCGCCCACGACTCGCGGAGGCGCCCGCGCCGCGGGCCCTGCTTGCCCGACCAGTCTGGTCGCGCTGGGCTCGGATTTCAAAGCCGCGGTGCCTGGCGGCGAACGGGCCTGCGCCCGCCCGGCGGTTCCCACAGCCCCTCCCGCCGCGCACCCCCCCCCCCCCCGCGTCCCCCTGCGCCGCGCCCACGTGACGCCCGCGCCGCGGCGGCTCCGGTTACCGCCGCCTCAGTCCCCGCGCCGAGGCCGCGCCGTCAGCTGCCCGCGCCGCGCCCCCCGCGCCGCCGCCAGCCCCGCCAAGACATGGCCCGCGCCGCCCCGCGGCGGCCCGCAACCCTGGAGCGCGGCGCGGCCGGCCGCTGAGCGCGGCCCCCAGGCGGCAGGCCCGGCCGGGCCCGGAGCGAGCGCCCGCCGCCGCCCGGCTCCCCCGGGCCGGCTCCCCGCGCCCCGCCCGCGCTCTGCCGCCGCTCGGCCCGAGCATGGAGACGGCGGAGAAGGAGTGCGGCGCCCTGGGCGGGCTCTTCCAGGCCATCGTCAACGACATGAAGGTAACGGGGTGCGCGGGTGCGGGTCCCCGTGGGGCGCGTGGCGGCGGGCAGCCGTGCCTGCTGTGTCTGTGCACCGCGGGGTCCGTGTGTCCTTGTCTAGCTGTCCGAGCGGGGCCGGCCTGCGTCTGCTGTGTGCCGGGGGCTCCGGGCGCCTGTTTGGGGGGTGTTGGGGTGTCCGTCGGTCCCGAGGTCTGCTCGGGGTCTCCCGGATCGCAGCGCCCCCGTGGGTTCGCGAGCGGAGCCTGTGTACACCCGGGCTCCCTGCGCCCCAGATCCTCACACCATGAATGGGGTTTGGCTCCTGGGGCAACTCAGTGTTCCTTTAACCAGGTACCGGGTCTCTCCGCCTCCTCCCCCTAGCGATGCCCCCCCCCCCACACACACACACACACACACACCTCTAACGCTAGCCTTGGAGCCTAGACAATGCTGTCACCGCCAAAGCAGGAGAAAATAATCAAGCGGAGAATCATTAACTCCTTCCCCACCGGCCTTGGTCACTGTGCCCGACCCTGCTACTGCCGCCTGGCCCCGGCCCCCCCACAGCGACCCCAGGAAGCTCTGGGACTGCAAGGTCTCCAGGCTGAGCGCCCCTGCATCCCAGGGCCTCCATGGGAGGAGGCACGGAGAGGGTTGGGATTTATAGAGCTGCCCCAGGGGAGGGCCTTCCCTAGCCTACTTCCACCCCAGGCCTCACCTCCATCCCTTCCCCACGATTGCCCAAGGTCAGACTGGAGCAAGCCACTGGCTCCTTGCCCACCACTGGCTCACCAGGTGGGGAAACTGAGGCCTGGGAATGGCTCAAGGTCATTTAGGAGACTATTGGACACTGTCCCTGACCTCACCCCTTATTGCTGATGTAGGAGGCCAGGGGCATCCTCTCCCCAGAGAGGGTTTGGCAGAGCTGGACGATGACCAGAGAGGAGGTCCAGCTCCAGTGACAGGATGGGGGGCGGGAACCGGCCTTTCTTCCCTTCTCTTTTGGGGTGAGGAAAGAGCAAGGAAGAGAACTAGGTTCCCCACAGGAACTCCTGAGAACCACCACCAGCTCAGCCTGTCACACACTTCCAAGTGCACAACACACAGTCCCATGGTGACATCACAGGTGATACCACAGGCCCAGGAGAAAACATCACTCATGAAGGTGCAGCCTGCCTCACACTAAGGCAGCCCCATCAGGGGGTGGAGGGTTACAGGCATGCCAGGGGGTCCTGGTGCTGCCAGGGAATGTGCTCAGGTGCAGCGGCCAGGTACCTGCCTCCCCAGAAGAGGCCTGACCCACCCCCGGCCTGGGACTATGGACAGAGGGCATGTAGGTGCCCTCTGCCCCCACATGGGCTGCCTCCCCTAAGACCTTCATCCCTTCCAAGCCCACCTCTGGGCCCTTCTGCTAGGCCTCTACTCTCAGCAGCTCCTGCTGCCCTGTGGATATCACAGCCCTGGCACCAGGATCCCCTCCGGGGGCCAGGTAGCCCAGACCACCCTCATCCCGCCACCTCCAGGACCGACACCCTCCCCCTGGCAACCTGTCCTCAAGCACTGCAGAGAGCAGCAGCTTTTGCTCAGAGAAGGGGGCATGACTGCTTCCTCCCTCTCCGACATGTTTGCAAGGAACTTTGGGATGAGACAGAAGAGAATGGGCCCAGATTGTAGCAATGGATTCAAGCAGGATTTTCTGACAGGTGGAGGCAAAATGGGAGAGGTTTCACCTGGGGTGATGCCACGTACAGATACTCCCCTACCTATGACATATGCATGTGTTCCAGCCAGGGACAGAGCAGGGGACTGGGCCACCTGGAGACCCATCACCTGGCTGTAGGTGGCAGCGTCTGGCTCTTCCTCAGAGGGTAGCTATGTCGAGGGAATAAGTTTGCCCCATGAGGCTTCCCCACAGCGTGTCCACAGGTCCTACAAGAGCCCACCCTGGCCCTTCTGAAGGCTCAGACCCTGGTTTGAGGGTTGGGGGAGGGCTCTACAAGCTGTTCCTGGAGCCTGGAAGGTGTGGAGCAGGGCACCCACTCAGGGATG
Organism: Saccopteryx leptura; assembly: GCF_036850995.1. Taxonomy (NCBI): domain Eukaryota; kingdom Metazoa; phylum Chordata; class Mammalia; order Chiroptera; family Emballonuridae; genus Saccopteryx; species Saccopteryx leptura. The sequence continues at coordinate 23,547,790 of NC_089511.1, forward strand.
AGGACGGGGCTCTCAGGACCTGCCCCTGCCTACTGTGCCTCACTGAACTTGGCTCATATGCCCACTGACGTCCAGAGTGGGACAGGGACTTACCCAAGATGATGGGACTGGGCTGAGCACTGGGCTCTGCCTTGGCCCCCACCGGCCTGGGCAGCACCTTCAGCAGAGTGAATGGGCCTCCACCCAGCACTGGCCCGTTCAGAAAATGGGGTCATACTTTTTGCCTACTCTCAAGAGTGGGGAATGTCACCCAGACACAGAGGCCCTGGCTGGGCTCCTGGCAGGGAGGCAGGGGGCCTGTGTCTGTTAGCCAGCATTAACTGAGCACTTAACTAGGTCCCAGCACAGTGCTGTTTCTCAGTCTCAGTACTGACCCCGTGAAGGAGGCATAGTTCCCATCCTGATCCTGCATGTGAGGAGACTGAGACTCAGGGGGCGTTCCTGGCCCAGGGTCACCTGGAAAGCCCTCTCTCTGGGATTGTAGCCTGGTCACTCACCTGCACAGCCAATGTTAGGACCACGACCACCACCCAGACAGTTTCTGAGGGCCCAGAGGCCCCAACAGTCTCTTCACTGGTCTTATCCCATCCACTTGGACACCTCTAGTGACAAGCACATCACCTGCCCCCTCCAGAGTCGCCCGAGCCCACTGGCAGAGAGAAGGCCCTACTCCCCACAGCCCACCCTGACAGCTCGGACCCAGCCAGGCTCACTCCATCTCAGACCTTCACAGTCTTGCTCTCGTGTGGAGGGGACAAGATGGGGCGTGGGGAGGCCAGGCCCACTTCCTCCTCAGCAGATGGACTGAGAACCTATCCCTAAGGACTGGGGACTCCACCCCCACTGGTAATTCATAAGGGTCCTGCAGGGACTGCAGGGATGGGGTCGTTTCTCCCATCCCTGCAGTCCCTGCCTCTCTCCACCCTTGATGCCCAGTTACTCATCTCTCTGCAGCCTCTGCCCTGACTGCAGTGACCGTTCAGACAGAGTATCAAATCCTGATCCTGCCACTCGGCGGCCTGGGCCAGTCTGACCTTAATCTGTCTAAGCCGCCACATCTGTAGAATGGGGGTGATAAGCCTGCATTTCACAGGGCTGTTAGAGGGATTCGGTGCGATCACACAGTGACAGGGCTCACTCAGCACAGTGCCTGGAACACACCGAGCCCTTGATCAACAGTAGTAATCACTGTCAGGTGCGGGCCCAGCCAGGTGCGGGCCCAGGTGAAGACTGACTCTCCTGGGGCACTGGCTGCTCTAGCCCCTCAAATCCTCATCCCTGGGGACCCTTATGAATTACCAGTGGGGGTGGAGTCCCCAGTCCTTAGGGATAGGTTCTCAGTCCATCTGCTGAGGAGGAAGTGGGCCTGGCCTCCCCACGCCCCATCTTGTCCCCTCCACACGAGAGCGAGACTGTGAAGGTCTGAGATGGAGTGAGCCTGGCTGGGTCCGAGCTGTCAGGGTGGGCCGTGGGGAGTAGGGCCTTCTCTCTGCCCGGTTTTACCTGACCCCTTGCTCTCTTAGACTGCCCGGGAGCCTGGGTAGCTGCCCTGGACACCTGCATCCCAGCCTCGTCTCTCCTCCCTGAAGGGCTCAGCAAGGCTTCAGGGTTGAAAGGGTCAAGGTGGTGGGAGGGTGCCACCTTTTAACAAGTGAACTTGACCCGAAAGAACTGCCGAGCTAAAGTCAGCCCGAGGGTGCCACCTTTTAGAAGACCCTTGGGGGTGCCAAGGTGAGGGTGAGGTGCTCGGGCCTGCCAGGGCTGACCTCCCAGGCCCCTTCTCCCCGAGCTTGGCCCACATGGAGACAGCCCACCCACAGCCTCCCCCTCCAGTTCCAGCCTGTGTGAACTTCTCAAATATTTGTTTTCCCTGGGCCCTGGCTGGGCTGGGCTGGGAGGGGAGGGAGTTTCTGAGGCTCCCAGCAGCTGCCCCATCTCCTTCCCACCGCTGCAGGCTGTCCTCCGCTGAGGAGGCCATCCCAAGCCTGCCCCTGGGCTCCCGCCCAGCTGGGCTCCCTCCGAGACCTTGAAGGCAGGGGTCTCCACCTTCCCCTTTTCCTTGGGATTAGTCCCAGGGCCCCATCCCACATGGAAGCCCCTTGGAGCTGAGGCTTTGCTGGCCTGGGGCTCCCTTTCAAGAGTTAAGACACCCATGGGGCTCTTGGGCCATGGCTGAGGTTTCTCCAAGACCCAGCAGCCATGGGAAGGCACATTAGCCAGAAAAGCCCCTTGATTAGACTGGACAACTCAGTCACCAGGAGCTCAGCCTCCCTACTGGGAAACCCCCTCCCAATTCAGAGCTTTGGGCCAGGCTGGGATAAAGGCCACACTGTGTCTCCAGGACAAGGGGGTGCCGGGGGTGGAAAAAGGTGGCACTGTTGGCCGCACAAGGCCCCATTCAGCCCAGGGCCTGGCTGTCCTGGACGGGCTGGCTGGGCCCTGCAGCAGTCACACCCTCCCTGGGCCTGGGAGCCACTGCTGCTGGCTAGGCTGGATGGATGGCAGGGCTGGCGGCAGCTTCCGGGGCACAGAGTGGGGGCCCTCCGAGGCTCTAGTTTAGACCTAGAGTACCTTGAACCCCACTCTCTTGCGGCTTAGCCCAAATGCCCTGCCAAGACCCTGGGCAGCCCCGAGGACCCAGAACCTGCCGTTTACTGTTTCCATCTCCCTTGAGGGAGGATGTGACTGCAGGCAAGAGGCCGAACTTCCTGACTGTCAGGGAGGAGGGATGAGCAAAGGCATCTGTTCCCCAGGCCAGGATTTCCTCATGCCCCATGGCTCTGTCGTTGGTCCTCTGTCTCCCTGGAGGGCCCAGGAGCCACCCTCTCCAGGAGGGCGGGGCTGGTTTCAGAAGCTGCCCGGAGTCTGGACAGAGGCATGTGGGGGGCCCGGGCCAGTGGAACCCTGAGCCCCATAGAGTCTCACTTCCTCTCCCATTTCCTCTGCAGAGCTCCTACCCCATCTGGGAGGACTTCAACTCCAAGGCCACAAAGCTGCATTCCCAGCTGAGGTGAGGCTGCTGAGGACGTCCCAACTGGGAAGGGGACGGGGGGCTGGGAGGTGAGGACACCTCACCACTAACCAGCCTACTGTCCATCTCCCCGTCTCCCCAGGACCACTGTGCTGGCTGCTGTGGCCTTCTTGGATGCCTTCCAGAAAGTGGCTGACATGGCCACCAACACCCGAGGTGGGGGGGGGGGGAGCACAGCTGGAGGCTGGGGCGGCCCCAGGTTAGGCTGGAGGCTGGACTGGCTGAGTGGGGTATGAGCCAGGGAGGGACACTAGGCCCAGAGTCAGGATCTTGCGTTCTGCTCCCTAAGGAAGGGGCTGATGATAAAGTGACGAGAGTGAGCCTCTCATCACTAGAGGCATGTAAGCAGGAATCGGTGATTGGTGACAGGGATGTTACAGGGGCTTCCTTTCTGGCTATGAGACACTCGTTTGACCCCTCACCTCAGCCAGAGTTGTTCCCCCTTATGTACAGTGAGTCTCATTGTGGCATCTCCTTTGCTTTCTGGTCTGAGTAGCAGCTACCTGGGACTTCTCTTTCTCTGGGTGATGAGAACCGAGGCAGTGGGTGCATGCTGACACTCACGCCTGCATCTGAGCATACCTGGATGGGAGGAGATTTTTGGCCTGCTCTTGGGCCAGTCTTTGATTCTGGCCTCTCCCAGCTGAGTGAAGGGTTCCCGGCTTGACCACCAGAGCATCCGCAAGCTGCAGGAGGCTGGCATAACTGGCATGGTCCTGCACGGAGGAGGGGACTCTGTAACTGTGGAGGAATGATTAAGCCCCCTGCATGGGGCTGGCAGGATTGCGAGATGCTAGGGACGGCTGCTGACTGCAGCGCGGCCTTCGCGGGCCAGCACGCCCCCTCGCGGCCGAGTCCGGCATTGCAGAAGCCCCGGCGGGCCCATTCCCATGCCTCGCGCTTGCCTCGCCAGGGGCCACACGGGACATCGGCTCGGCGCTCACGCGCATGTGCATGCGCCACCGCAGCATCGAGACCAAGCTGCGGCAGTTCACCAAGTGAGTGGGCGCCACGGCCGGGCGGGGTTGTTACAGGGAGAATCCCCTGCTGGCCCTGACCTGCACACCCATGTTCATAGCGCCCTGCTGGAGAGCCTCATCAACCCGCTGCAGGAGCGCATTGAAGACTGGAAGAAGTCAGTCAACCAGCTGGACAAGGACCACGCAAAAGGTGAGGCGAGGGCTCAGCCTGGGTTTCCGCCCCAACGCAGCAGGGCGCCGGGCATAGCGCTTCTCTCTCATCCCCTGCACAGAGTACAAACGAGCCCGGCATGAGATCAAGAAAAAGTCTTCAGACACGCTGAAGCTGCAGAAGAAAGCTCGCAAAGGTAGAGCCCCAGGCTGCCCGCGGAGGCACAGCCCCAGGGGCCCACTGCATCTGCCCCAGCGCCCTCTGGCGCGGCCGGGGGCGTCATCCTGGCTAGAGAGCCCTGTCCTGGACACAGGCCACTCCAACCTGCTGGGTGGGACAGAGGGAGCTTCCCTGCAGCCCAGCCCTTGCCTTGGCCCTCCCCTCTCAGGGAGGTGGCCGGAGGCTCGCAGGCCCAGGCGCCCCACCCCTCCCCAGAAGTGGCTCTGTCCATCCGGCTGTCTTTCACACATTCTTTCTTTCTCTGTCTCTCCTTCTCCCACATCCTTCCTGTAGAGCTACTTGGTAAGTCAAATGTCCGTCTCTCCAGCTGCTCCTCCCGTCCTTGTCGCATTTGTCTGTCTCCCCCAGCTCAGGGCCATTGGAAGGAGCCTCTCCAGGCCAAGGAGGAGCAAGGAAGGCGGTGGGTCCAGCGAGGGAGGGGCCTGGGGCACAGTCCCCCTGGGGCCATTGCTGGGTCAGTCTGCCAGGCCAGGCTGGGTGGGGGCACAGGCCATGGTTGCCCTGCCCCCGCCCACCACCCAGCGTTTTCACCTGTCACCTCCCCACTCCCTGTCTCGCTGCTCCTCTACATCATCCTCTCGCCTCTCTCTGTCTCTTTCGCTGCTTCTTGGTGTCGCTGTTGCTGTCCTTGTGCATTGCTCCCTGAGCTGAGTGGGGGCCACACTGAGACACCTCCGCCCCTGCTCCCAGGGCCCGGAGGACAGCTGAGCCCCATGCTCTGTATTGTCTTGTTTCCACCCCACCTCCCTGGAGCATGGGAGGCGAGAGGGCACCCTCCTGTGGGCAGTGAGGGTGTCCTGGGCACAGTCATTTAGGGCAGCCCACCGCAGGTCCTGGGTGGCTTTGCAGCTGTGGTGTCTTTTCCTTTGTGCGTGTCTGTCTGTCCTCTGTGCCTGCTCTGGGGACCAGCCTCTCCACAAGCCCTGGAGTCCTGACTGCCCTCCCCGGCCCCCGGCCCCCATGGCAGCGCCCAACCCTGCAGCCAGGGACACCACCACGGGGCCTGAGCCACAGACGCAGCGAGCTGGGCTGGGGACCCCAGCGTGGCCTCTCCTCCTAACCCCTCCAGGGAAAGGAGACCTGCAGCCGCAGCTGGACAGCGCCCTGCAGGACGTCAACGACATGTACCTGCTGCTGGAGGAGACGGAGAAGCAGGCGGTGCGCCGGGCCCTGATCGAGGAGCGAGGCCGCTTCTGCACCTTCATCACTTTCCTGCAGCCTGTGGTGGTGGGTCCCTCAGGCCAGAGTGGCATTCAAAGGGTCGCACAGTTGGGCTGGTTGAGCAGTCCCCCGGGGTGCTACCATCACCACATCCCAAGAATTAGAATTTGGGAACTGCTGGGTGTGAGTTGTTTTTGGTGACTTGGTCCCAGCAGGCTGAGCCAGGCCCAGGGTTGATCTCTTGACCTTGGAGAAAGGCCACTTCTCAGTGACCCTGGCTGGGTGCATTCAGTGCTGAGTGCTTCTATCCAAAGCCTGCCTCATAACTCATCACTGGCGTGGTCTGGACCGACGGTCACACCAGCCCCAGGCTGAGAGGGTGGAGGAGGAGCGGTCAGGTGCGGCCTGTTCCTCCAGGGTGGGCAGGCGGGGCCCAGGCTGGGGCTCTGACTCACCGCTTCCTCAGAACGGCGAACTGACCATGCTGGGCGAGATCACCCACCTGCAGGGCATCATCGACGACCTGGTGGTGCTGACCGCGGAGCCCCACAAGCTGCCCCCTGCCAGCGAGCAGGTACGGCCAGCCCCGGGGACAGGATGGAAGGCAGTGGCCTGCCTTTGTTTGGGGACAGTAGAAAAGGAGGCAGCATTTGAGAGAAGCAATTGGGGACAGAAGACCAGACATGTCCTGACACCCACTATGGTATATCCAAGAGCACCTGCTCAGGTGAAGGGTGATGTGCTCCAGGACCCAACAGGGGCCTTAGGCTGAGGGAAGATGGACAGAAGTCCCGATTCATGGGGCTTGGCCCTGAGCCTGCCCACCTCACCCCACCACCATGCTCCCCCCGTGCCAGGGTCAGGCCTGTGGCACAGCCCTGTGACATGGCTCTTAGTAGGCACTAGGGGAAAATGAGGCTCAGCGAGGTCTAGAACTTGCCCAAGGGGCACAACACAGCCAGGATTTGAACCCCATGATGTCCTTTGTGGTCGTTGTCACCTGGCTTGGCTGCCGGCAACAGCAAGTTCTCAGGAGCGCCTGTTTCTCCCGTATCCCCAGCCTAGCCTAGGCTCAAGCTCAGAATTCACTAGGTGTGTGTGACTTGAGAGGCCCAGCCCAGACTGGGCAGCGTCCCCGAGAACCAGAAGGCGGACTCTCCCTAAACACCTCCCCAGCACTCAGAGCTTGCATTAGAAGCTTGCATTTGGAAAAGGCTGGGGGAGGGGGTCAGACTCGGAGTCTCCTGCTGGAGCCTGGTTCTCAACTGGGAAGGAGGAGGGGCCCTCGGACCCTACCATCCCTCTGGGGGACCCAGGAAATTAGAAGGCTCTCTGCCAGGCAGGGCTACCTCCAGTGACCTCCATTCATGTCCAGGTGATCAAAGACCTGAAGGGCTCGGACTACAGCTGGTCCTACCAGACCCCACCCTCGTCACCCAGCAGCTCCAGCTCCCGGAAGTCCAGCATGTGTAGGTCAGTGGGGGCCCGGGGGGTGGAGCAGGCACAGGGACGCCCCAAGAGGGAACAGGGAAGCTCCCACAAGAACTGCACCAAGAATTGCTTCAGGGCCCCACAATTCACACCATTTCTGTGTCATTGAGGAATTTGCAAGTGTGGAAGGATAGTACACCCTCGGCACACGAGAGCAGCTGGGACAGGCACGTGGCAGCAGGCGGGTCTGTGTGGGAACCGCTTCATTTATGGGGCAATAACCACGTGCCAGGTGCCGTGCTCAATACTTTATGCATTTCCTTTATTGACTCCTACACCACTGGATAGGGTATGGTGTTAGCTCCATTTCATCACGGGGAAACTGAGACCCAAGACACAGAATCCCAGCATTTAACCTTTGGGCTCTGCCAGGTCCAGCAGTCTGGGGGCTGGTGAGAATCTAAGACTGGGAGAGGCATGGAGGCTTCTGGGAACATTTGCTGAGGCCGCAAGCTTGCACACACTCTGGTGGGCTGTTTCCTGAGAACTGGTGCCGGGGCAGCGGCCACAGACCCAGATCCGAGCCCAGGCTGGCCCCCGGCTCCCACTGCATCACCAGGCAGGCGCAGGGTCGAGGTGCGTCCTGAGCCGGCACCAGGGCAGGGTTTGGAGGAGACATTTCAGATTCAAGGCTCCTTGGGTGGGAAGGCAGTGAGCACAGAGCAAGTCACTCCTCTGTGCCTGGTACTCCTTCCCCAGAATCGTGTCTGGCTGGGCATCCAGGTCCTGGGAGGTGAGCCGGGCACAACTACTATTCCTGCAGGGGGAGGAGGGCCCGGGTCTGTTGGACCTCAGGTGGTGGCCCCGCAGGAGGGGGCGCTGATTGCAGGGGACACCCATGACCAGGGACAGGTGCTAGGGGTTTCAGGATCACCCTCTGGAGTAGGCAACCCAGAGTGAACAAACCGGTGACACAGAGGATGTGAGCTACAGGGCTGGACACCCTTGAGGGGGTCCGACCGGGGAACCGACGCCTGGTGACTCAGTTTCCCCATTGTTACCTGTCCTGATGGTAGAATGGGAGGCAGAGAGACTGTGTTGCCCTGACGGCGGCCCCCAGGGAGCTCGGGTGCTCCGAGGTCGGGCTGGGCCAGATATTTGGTGCTGCCCCTGCCCAGACTCCACCCCGTCCCACGGTCCCAGAACCCAGCTCCTCTGTGGCACCTGGGTCTCAGGACCTTGTAGTCTAACATTGTCTTTTCCTTCCTCTGCCCCTCACCCGTCTCTCCCACCTTTATCTGTCACTTTCCCTTCCACACACACCCCCGTGTCTCCCTGTCTGGCTGCTTGTCCCCCTGTTCACTCCCTCAGCGCCCCCAGCAGCAGTGGCAGCACCAAGGGTGGCGGAACCCCGTGGCCTGGGGGCGCCCAAACATACTCACCCAGTTCCACCTGTCGCTACCGCAGCCTGGCGCAGCCCGCCACCGCCACCGCCACCGCCCGCCTCTCCAGCATCTCCTCCCACGACTCTGGCTTCGTCTCCCAGGATGCCACCTACTCCAAGCCTCCCTCACCCATGCCTTCAGACATCACCAGCCAGGTGAGGGGGTGTCTGCAGCACCACCGGGACGAGGTGCAGTAGCCCCGTGCCAGCCTCAGACTATTGGCGTGTGGGACCACCTACAGCTGTTGGCACTGGCCTGGGCATCCCCAGGGTCGCCACACTGGGGGCCACTCTGAGTTCACTGCCTCAAGGCTAAGAAGAGGCAGGGAAGGTGTGGAGCAGCCACAGAGCCACAGCCGTGTCAACAAGAGGCTTTTGTGGCCCCACTGCCTCCCCTCTTCTGGCCGTAGGAGCAAGAAGTGGGCAGCTGCCACCTCTGGCCCCTTGCGACCCACCGCCATCCCCACGCTTAGGGCAGCTCACTCTAACCGCAGAGATTCTCCTCAGGTGCAGGCTCTCAGTTCCTGCAGCCTCAGTGAGATGGACAAACGGAGACCACGGCCAAAGACAAAGGGAGCTTAGGCCACATGCCCTGAGGCACAGGCAGGGTGACCAGAGCGACCCCACCTGCATTTGATTCTGCGTACCACGCTCCCCGTCAGAGCAAAGCCGCGCTTCCGTCTGGGCTCAGCACTCGCCCTCTGCTCTCCTGCCCGAGGGGGTGCCCACTGTGCAGCCCCCCCCCCGTCCGTGCACTGACCAGCCCCCGCCGCATGCTTCTCCTTCACAGCCGACCTCTCTGCACTGTTCCTCTTTGCCTCGTGTCCCGTTCACTCCCAGCCTCAGAGAGAAGAGTATCTCTTTTAAAGAGTTTATTGATTGATTGTAGAGGGGCGGGGGAAAGAAAGGGAGCAAGAAGCATTCATATGTGCCCTGACCAGGCAAGCCCTGAGGTGATGCTCTGTCCATTGCGCCACAACAGGTCGGACAGAGAGAAAGGTATCTAGTACAGGCGCTCTTTATCATTGGGTTAGAGGAAGTTCTTTCTATTCCTAGTGTAGTGCTGGTGGTTTTATGACTGTTGAATTTTTTCCATTGAGTTTTTCCACATACTTCATTCCATCAGTTTTTTAAAAGATTTTATTTATTGATATGAGAGGGGGGGGAGCAAAGCAGTTGCTTCTCCTGTGTGCCTTGGCCAGGCAAGCCCAGGGTTTCGAACCGGCGACCTCAGCGTTCCAGGTCAGCTCTTAGTCACTGCGCCACCACAGGTCAGGCTTTCCGTCGATTTTTGTTGTTTTAACAGTTACATTGGGAAAAACCTAAATTTGTCTATTGTTTCCTCTGAAGCCTCATCCTCTGGTACCTTTTCCTTTTATTTTGGTGATCTTGGTTCATCATCACCTGTAAATGAATCCAGGAGTCTTACCAGGTGCGGGAGGGAACTCTGGAGCCCACCCCCCCTGTGCCTGTTCCTGCCCTCTCCAGACAACAGTGACACCGTCAACCCAGCTGCTGCGGCCAGACACCCACTGCTGTCTTTCACCTCTCTTCCCCTGGCCCACCACATCCAGGCCAGCAGCCAGGCCTGCCGCTCGTTCCCAAAGTGGGTGGCTCTTGGGCTGGGCCACAGGGTAGCCCGGAGCTGGCGGCGTGTGCTCTGGGTGCTGCATTCTGCTGCTGACATCTCGGCCTTGGCCCTGGGGCAGGAGGCGTGGGGCAGGTGCTGTTCGGACCATCTGCTGCATGCTAGCCCTGTGACCAGATCTGTTCTCTCCTCTGCTCTGGCCTCCCTGCCCTGTCTGCCCATCCGCTCGCCTCTGCATGGCAGAAGTCCTCCAGCTCTGCATCCTCTGAGGCCTCGGAAACCTGCCAGTCCGTTAGCGAGTGCAGCTCCCCCACCTCGGTCAGTGCCCCCACCCGCTGCTGGAGACGGGCGGTGCGCAGCCGGGTCCCCACAAGCAAAGCCCTCTGGGCACCAGTCCAGCCACTCCCCCCACACTCACGTCTTTCCCTCCCGGGATGTTGTCCTCCCTCTGTGCCCGGCCAGATGGAGGGGTTCCAGCACCCTCCGTACTTGGTCCTTGACCATGATTGTGAGCCTGAGGCCCCACATGCACCAGAAACCCTGGCCTCAACTGCAGTGAGGGGCCCCTGGGAGCTGGCTGGCAGAGGGTGCCCTGACCCGCCTGCCGTGCCCTGCAGGACTGGGCCAAGGCCGGCCCCCACGAGCAGCCCTCCACCCTGCAGCGGAGGAAGGACAGAGTGGAGCTCCTCCGAGACGCAGAGCCATGCCCGGCCAGTGGGGGCGCCCTGGGCCCCAGTGGAGAGGAGGCTCCACGACCCCGAATGTCCCCTGCCACCATCGCAGCCAAGGTAGGCAGCAGCTCCCTCGGCAGCCGAGCCAGGGCCCCCTTCCTCCCCAGGTCAGTGCCAGGAGGACGGGTGCCTGGTCTCAGGGCCAGCTCTTCCCCTGGCGGGAGCTCCCTGGAGTCTGGGCTGGGGGGTGGGGGGAGCTGATGGCGGATGCTGGGGAGTGAGGCTTCAGCCTACAGTCTTACCACCTAGCACGGGGAGGAGGTGTCCCCTGCAGCCAGCGACCTGGCCATGGTGCTGACGCGCGGCCTGAGCCTGGAACACCAGAAGAGCAGCCGAGACTCCCTGCAGTACTCCAGTGGCTACAGCACGCAGACCACCACGCCCTCCTGCTCGGAGGACACGATCCCCTCTCAAGGTAGGCCCCCGGGCTGGGGCGGGTGCCTGGGCCTGCAGCCCCCAGGCCCCGACCCACTGCATCCCGTGCCCCCAGGCTCAGACTACGACTGCTACTCGGTGAACGGGGACGCAGACGGCGAGGGCCCCCCCGAGTTCGACAAGTCGTCCACCATCCCTCGCAACAGCAACATCGCCCAGAACTACCGCCGCCTGATCCAGACCAAGCGCCCAGCCTCCACCGCGGGGCTGCCCACGGCCGGGCTGCCCACCGCCTCGGGCGCGCCTCCTGGCGTGGCCACCATCCGCCGAACACCCTCCACGAAGCCCACGGTGCGCCGTGCCCTCTCCAGCGCTGGCCCTATCCCCATCCGGCCGCCCATCGTCCCCGTGAAGACACCCACAGTGCCCGACTCCCCCGGCTATGTGGGACCCACCCGGGCAGGCAGCGAGGAGTGCGTCTTCTACAGCGATGAGGCCGCCTCGCCCCTGGCGCCAGACCTGGTGAAGGCCTCCCCGAAGAGGTTGAGCCTGCCCAACACAGCCTGGGCCAGCCCAGCCCCTGAGCCTGCTGGCTACCCTGGGCCCGGGGCCGAGGACGAGGAGCAGCAGCAGCTGGCAGCCAATCGGCACAGCCTGGTGGAGAAGCTTGGTGAGCTGGTGGCAGGCGCCCATGCCCTGGGTGAGGGCCAGTTCCCCTTCCCCACCGCCCTGTCAGCCACCCCCACCGAGGGGACGCCCACCCCACCCCCAGCAGCCACCGGCGACCCCCCAGCTGAAGACATGCTGGTGGCCATCCGGCGTGGGGTGCGGCTCCGCAGGACCGTCACCAACGACAGGTCAGCGCCCCGCATCTTGTGATGACACCACTCCCACCTCTGGCCAAGGGCGAGGCAGGGGCCTGGCTGCTGGGCCGCCATGGCTCACAGCAAAGGCGCAGCCAGGAGGGAACAGAGCCAGGCAAGTTGTTTTTTTAAGTCACACAAAGCAAAGCCACTTTATAGAAAGACACCCAGCTTGGACTTCAACATTTAAACAAAAAGTGACTTAACAGACCTCGCCACATTGGAGCCTGCAGGCCTTGAACTGGATTTAGAGCCTGTTTTATACTCTCCTTGCCCACTGTCCCCCTCTTCCTCACTGCAGGCCCCGCCTTCCCCACATCTCAGTGAGCCCCGAGCCCTCCCCGCCCACTGCAGAGGGCCGGCTGGCCTCGCCTTGCCCTCCTGGCCTGGCTCTGCTAACCTGGCTGGGCTTCTCCCCAGGGCCAGTGGTGCCTCGGGCTTTTCCGGACTGAGTCCCTCCTCTCTCCTCCCCCTTCTCTCCCATGCTCCCTTCCCTCAGAGAGGCGGGGGCCGTAGGGGGCCGTAGGGGGCCAGGTGCCCAAGCAGGTAAGGCAGTGGATTCGACTGAAAAGGATGCAGAATGGCTGGTGGTCACGGGGCAGGTGACGTTGGGAGGCTGCCTGCTGGAGGAGAAGGGGGCGGGAGCCTAGGGCTCAGTGAAGTCTCAGAGAGGACGTGCAGGGTGCCTGCCTGGAGGAGGCTGGGGACCCTGAGGCAGCTCCCGTGTCCTGGCTTCTCCTCCCCCGTGAGGTGGAGCTGGGGGCAGGGTGGGGAAGCAGGGAAGGAGTCCAGGTGACCCCCGGGTCATGGGCCAGCCCCCAGGAGCTACTTTCAGATGTTTGGTGCTCATGTGGGCACATTAAGGCTAATTCTGGTGGCACTTGGCTCACAGTTTCAGCGCTTTTGGGTGTGGGAGCTGGAGCAACAGAGGGTGTATACGGGGGGGTATGTTATGAATAGAATAAAATGGAGCTGACTGGACAAGGACTGTGTGTGGGGACAGGGTGGACGATACAGGGTGTGTCCGAGAGTGCCTGAGGGACAGGGGCCCCATTAGTGGTCTGGGGGGCCCATGCAGGAGGATAAGGGCTGATTTGCTCCCCAGAAGCCAGGGGACAGCTGTTCTCCCGTCTCTGGAGCAAAGCCAAAGTAAGGGCTTGCAGCCCGTCCGGGGTGGGGGCCCCCCAGCCAGGCTGAGCTGAGGGCAAGTCCAGTGGCTGTGACTCTCTGTTGCCAGAGGAGATGCCATCCCAGGACACGGCCCCCACCCACAGTCCTGGCCCTTCTGGCGGGGGGTGGGGGGTGCCCTTCCCCACCCTCCATGCACAAAGTTGTGCCAACTCTAAGCAGATAAAAGTAGGTGTACCTCCAAAGCGTGTAGAGCTTCTTGAGGTCCACAGGCCTGCAGAGGACTGGTCTCAAAAGGTGCCAGGGCCACAGGGCAGGGGCCTCCTGTGGTCAGGAGAACAGGCTTCTCCTGGTCTGGACAGGATGGGATCAGTCTGAGTCTCCTAGCTGGACAGCTTGGTAGTTTTTGTGCCAGAGCTGAGAGCCACGTGGGGCTAGGAACCAAGGGTGCCCCTGAGCGGGTGGAGCCCCCAGCTGCCCAGGGTGATGGAGAACGGTTACCTATGATTCGCTAGGTCTGAGAAAAACCTTGCCAAGAACTCCGGCCGGCCCCGAAACCCGGGAGTAGGCACCTGGGGGGCCTGGTGAGGGAGGGCCTGAGGGAGCCAGAGAGCGGGTGGCCAGTTCGGGCAGCCCCGGGGCGGGTCTTACACTGCCCCTTCCCTCGGGGCTGCGCCAGGCTCTGCCCAGGTAGGCCGATGGAGGAGGGTGTGTGATGGGAGCAGGCACAGAGCAGTGCGGTGGGGTTGTGGCTGGGTCCTTGCATCCTGGGGAGGAAGAACTTGCCTCCTGGGGAGGGGGGGTGGCTTTGGAGGCTCAGGGAGGGTGTGCCCCCGCCTTGCTCACCCCCGCTTCCCCTCCAAGCCACCCCAGGGCTGTAGATAATTCCTTCATCCCTTTGACCACCTCTCATCCATTAGTGCCCACCTCGTAGCCCCTCCCCCGGGATCCAAGCCGACCATCCCGCATCACAGACTTTTGTTTGGGGGACTTCTTACATTTGTTTTACTTTTCATTTTGTACAGAGACATTCTTTTCAAAGTCTTTTGACTGAAGTAACTTTTCTGGTGCTGTTGTTAACTTGTTCCTTCTTTTAATTTATTTCCCTGCCCCAGGCCTCCCTCGTGGTCCCCATGCACCTTTCTACCCCTCACCCCTTCCACACACCCCCATGCCATTGGGACCATTTTGTTTCTTTTCTCTCTGTCAGTTTTTGGATAAATTATCCTCTCTGCTCCTCCCCCTCCAGCCCACCCTGCCCTGATTTAAATAGTCACTGCTACAAGTAACAAATGCACTGTGAAGATCCCAGTATTAATAAAGTTGTACTGTAATTAACACCCCTGCCTCTGCCTGGCTTCCTGCCCTGCTCCTCACACCTGGGCCTCCAGCACCCCTGTACCCCAGCCTGGGGGTGGGGCTCGCACAGCAGGGGCAGGAGTGACCAGGCCTTGTGCCGGGACTTACACCTTCGAAAGCTTCAGCCCCATCCTGCTTGGGGCTGTCTGGAAGCAGCCAGATGGAGAGAGCCCAGGAGGCACCCTGGGGCCAGCCCCACCCGCTGCCCCATCGGGGTGGAAGGAATCCAGCCCCTCACATGCCCACCGTCCCAGCCCCCCGCCAGGCTCCCTGCAGCCCGCGGCCAGCCCCACCCTCTCCCGCACGATGCGCTGGGTGAGCAGGAGGGGGCGGAGGGGCTCCCGGCTGCTCCAGGTCCACCCGTGCAGAGGCAAAGCAAAACAAACCAAAAGGAAATAAAGTGGGTGTTTAATTAAAAAAAAACTAGAGGAGCACCCACTATGGCAAGATAGGGCGTTGGTCTGCGCTTTCCCCACGGGGCTGAGCCGGTCCTCCGCGCACCTGCCTGCCCACCCCAGCAGAGCACTGGGCGCTGCCACCCGGGAGACCATCAGCACCACCTCAGGCAACGCTGGTGGCTGGTCGGTGCCAGGGCCTTGAGCTCTGTCCTGTCCACCGTCAGGTGTGCCCCAGCCCCCAGCACTCCAGGTGACCGTTTGAGGCACAGAGGGTGGGGCGCCGAGCCTGCCCAGGCACAGAATGGCCCCGAGGGGGGCTCCCCCCACCACCCAGCGACATCTCAGGCCCAGTCACTGGAAGCTCCCCTGCCTGCCCCATACAAGTCGCCACACTGGCCACGCGGGGCAGAAACCTCTGTGCTTTAGCAGGCTCCGAGCCAGGGGCCCAGCCTTGGATCCCGGAGAGCAGGCAGGGAGGTGGGGGCTGCTGGGGCGGGGGACACAGCTAGGTGGCCACGCACTGCGTCAAGGACTCCGGGCTGTGGGGCTGAGGGCTTGGCACCTCACAGTCCTGCCAGTTTTGGATGGAGCTTTGTTTACCTGCAGGGGAGAGAGGGAAAAAAACCACAGACGTGGTCAACACTCACCTTGTCCCCAGACCAAGCCACATTGTTCTTGTCCCCATAAGCAGGGCCTATCTCAGCTTCTAGAGATGGCCTGTCGCCCGGGGGAGTGGAGGGCATGCCCAGGAAGGCGCCAGCGCAGCCACTGGTCTGGGCTCAGTCACCACCCCCTCCCCACCCCCACTCGAGCCTTACAGCAGGAGCAGTACAGCAGCTCCATGACCCGGAAGCAGTTGTCCAGCAGAGCTTTGGGCCGCACCAGCTTCAGGCTCAGCCCCGGGGCACTCAGGAGGGACAACACTGCTTCTAACTCGGGGCTGACCTCCACACCCTGGAAAGGAGGGAACCGTTAGGACCACGGGCCAGTGAAGAGCAGGGCCACGTGCCAGACAGCTGTGGGGGCGTCTCATCTGGGGCCACGCAAACCTCAGCAGACAGACCAGACATCCTGTGACCAGAGGCCTGGGAGCAATTTCTCTCCTTCCTCCAGGTACCAAGTTTCCTGGGGGAAGGGGGGGTTACCCCTCAATGTCCCTCACCCAAGCACAATGCAAAGGCTTTCTTTTTCCCATCACTGAAGAAAGGACTACCCAACCCAGGGGCACCAAAGAGCCACTAAAGAAATCACCGGGGCTCCCAGCCTCGGCCAGAATTTCAAGAGCCTCCCCGGAGTTCGAGGCCGCTGCAAAAGCAGTTGCTGGCCCCTCAGCTCAGTATCATCAGAAGCTCCCAGTGGCTGCTGCGTGTTCTGGCTGGGGAGCCGGTGGGGGTCGCTGGGGCAAGTGGGTAGCAGGGTCTTGAGGAGGGCTGGGGTAGGGTGGGGAGCACGGCCACATGGGGGTGTGGAAGGGCCCCCATGGCTTGTCCAGGCGCACACTCATCCAGTCACCTTACTCTTCAGGCTTTTGGGGACATGTACCCAGAGGCCTCTGATCACCCCTGCTGAGCGGGCAGTTACCAGGAACCTCTTCATGTTGTTGTTGTTGTTATTATTATTATTATTACTTGAAGCCCCTAGTTTACATTAAGTTTCACTGCGTTGTATAGTTCTATGGGCTTCGACAAATGCATGCTGTCACGTACCCACCTTGACAGCATCATACAGAAGTCCATCACCTGAACACCTCCTGGGCTCTACCTATCCATCCCCCTCCCCTCTCCCACAAAGAAACCTCATTTCTTAGGTGCAGAAACAAAGCCACAGGGTTCAATGACTTGCCCAAGATCACAGAGCCTGGCACAGGCAGGGTCTCGAGCACATCTCCAGCCCCCCAGCCCGCCCGCCCGCCCGCTGGTCATCACAGGCTGTCTCCTCCTCTCTCCCATTTCTGCCACAGCCTTCAGGACATGCAGGAACTTTCCGGGCGTTCACATCCTCCCCAGACAGCCCTTGCCCCACACACACATACACACACACACACACACACACACACACACACACGCATACGGCCTGCCTGCACCTCTGTCCAGCTCACCTTGAGGCCTTGCTGGACGTCCAGCAGCAGGGTATGTATGTCCTCCACATACTTCCAGGACGGGTGGCCTTCGAGCAGCACCTCCTGCACTGCCTCCGTGGCGCTGAGACTCACCCAGACCCACAGATACCGCAGCTCCTGCTGGCTCACCCGGGCCCTCTGCTGTGGGGGCGGAGAAATCACTGAAACCCCGGACGGACCTCGCACCCTCCCCACCCCGCTCTGACCACCCCGCCAACTTGCCCCTATGTAGGAAGCCAACTACAGGAGCCCACTGTGGACTGTGGACAACCTTGGGCCTGGGCCAAGGGTGAGCTTGCTTGAGGAGCCGGGAACGGCCCCTGGCAACAGGAGCTGCCAAACCGAGGTGGCTCTCAGGAGAGGCCCCTGGGATGGTCCCAGGAGGCAGGGGCCTCCCCAGCGCGGAGGGCAGTCTCACCAGCCTGGTGATGTTCGCCACTCTGAGCACCCCTTCATAAGGCACGCTGACCCTGTAGTCGATGGGGAAGTAGAGTTTCTGAAGAGGTAAAGAACAAAACCGTGAGATCAGTCAGAAACGGCTCGGATGGGGTCCCCCAACTGCCCCCGCAGACAACTTGCTGCAGGAGGAGGGGGACTCAGGAGCAGCCCTGTGATGGCAGAGGTGACCCTCTAGGGAAAATGCACTTGGTCCTCCATCGGGACAGAACAGCTGTCTTTCCTCTGAGATACAGGGACGGATGAAACAAAATGCCGAGTTGCTGTTAAGGCAGAAGTTTCAGCCCAGAAACAGTACGAGGAACATTACCACCCCGAGAGAAACAGATTCCGGGCGGTGTGGAAGATTAGAAGAGTTCTCTAAAACTGACTGTGCTGATGGCCGCACCATCTGCAAGTGCACTGACAACCATCGAGTGTGCACTTAGTGAACTGTGTGGGATGTGAACCATATCGCAATAAAGCTGTTTTAAAATGGAAAAACATGTGGGCTTCTCCACCCTACGAAAAATAAAATAAACACCCCGCATTCTAATTTCTAGATCCTTCTCTCTCCTGTCGATTAATAATAATAAGTGTCTGAGGTTCCTCCAAGGTTTTCTAGAGTCCATTCCTGAGTCACAGGGTGAGTGCCACGTGGAGGTGGAACCAAGGGGCAGACAGAGAAGGAGAGGGAGGCCCCCCAGGGATGGCTGGCTGGAGGAAGAGGGAGAGGGGACAGTCCGTGCAGAGCAGGTGACCAGGCTTGTTGGGGTGTGTGGTGGAGAAAGGCAGAGAAGGGAGCCTTGTGAGGCTCAGAGCTGACACAGATCCAAGGAGGGACTCCGAACGTCTAGCTCAATGAGCTCAGGGGCTTGGGACAGGGGACACAGCAGGTGCCATATGGTTACCATGTACTGAAGGCGGTGCCTGTACTGCAGCTTGTCCCGCAGAAAGCCGGTGATGGCACACTCCTCGCTCTGGGTCAGGGGCCACAACTCCAAACCCTGGTTCCCCAAGACCATGCCAAGGAGGATCCCGAGATCTGTGGACCGTGCCCAACAGGAACACATGAGCAGCCTGCACCACTTTTACCCTGCCCGGTGTGCAAAGCTCTGCAGTTGTCCTCCCTGTTCCCCGGGTGACAACTCCCCGTGGGTGAGGCGGCAGGGGGAGGGGCACAGGGCCCCAAGGCGGCCTTTCGCCACCAGGAACGGTTCGTCTGTGGTCTGGGCTCCAGGACAGCAGGCCAGGCAAGCTTGAGCCATCCAGCCTGTCTACTCCCGGCCAGAAGCCACCCCCTTGGGTCAGCCTCGTCTCCCCACTCCTGCCCCACGAGGCAAGCACGACCTCCCTTCCAGGGCCACCTCAGCACCTTGGGAAGGGCTGACATGTTTTCAAAGCCTGTTGTTGCATTTTTCTATCCGAGGAGTCAAGAGATGTGGATTCTAGTTCTAACTCTAGAAATGACTCTTGGGTGACTGAAAGCATTTTCTTCCCTGCTCTATCTGACCTTGCATCCATCTCAGTTAGATGGACCAGTGGGTTTGTAAAGGTCTTTCTGGTTTGTTCATTCTGGGGTGCTCCACTCAGGTGGTTTTCCCACTCCCTGTCAGCAAATAAAGTTGTTGCCTGCTGAATGTTACCAGAATTCACCACTGAGGGTCGCTGTGACCTATAAAATAGCCTTGTGATTTCCCAAAACGGAACTGATTTACAAAATAACCTCTAAGAGAATTTGCAAAAAATAAGAACAAGGATTATGTCAATCAGAGCAGAAAGGACAAAATATAAATGATCAAGGGATGTATCAAAAAAAAATCAACCTCACTCATAAGGAAATTCACATTAAAACCACTGGATGCCTGTCATATTTCGCCTATCAAAATGAAAAGTAGTTTTGTTTAATTTAATTTTAATAACATTTGGCACCGGCAAAAGTAGTGAGGCAAATATTCTCATCCTGGAAAGCAATTTGGCAACGTCTTTTATCAATGGAATTAATAATGTCCACACCCTTCAATCCATTAAGTTTATTTCTAGGAATAAACCCAAAGGGAAACAAAAGAGAGACATAACCAAGAGATTTATGGATAATGACTTCCACCACAGCATTGTTTCATGATAGTGGAAATCTGTAAATGACCTAAACGTTTAATAACAATAAAGATAGCCAATAAAAGTCACATTTTCAAAATATGCCTTAGGACCTGTTAATGTGATTTAAAAAATTATTTATGACATGCGTAGGGAAGTGTTTTTTTTTTTAAGCATGACTCAACATTCTGCATCTGGGTATATAACTCAAGCACGACCTGCATTCTGTTCATTACGTATGTGTGTACACAGAAAGTGTAGTGGAAAGAACTATACCAAATCTCTACGGGACACTCCTATGTTCTGTTTTATTCTGGGTGTATTTTATATTCTACAGTCACTATTGATTATTGCTATAGTCAAAAGCAATCTTTTTTTTCTTTTTCCAAAATCCACCTGGCAGGCTGGGTAGTCTCCCGGTTCCACCCCTGGTTATGAGTAGGATTAGCGATGGACGGTTTCCCACTCTCCTTCCTGGCCCTCAGGAAGACTTTTGCTCTTAAACCCTCACTCGCCTGGGCCTGCTCACGCTCACTCTCCGGCACCTTTCTCTGTCCCGCAGCCACGACTTGGCCCCGGCTGGGCCCCCTCCCCAGGAACACCCCAGCTCTCCAGCCCGGGGCCCCAGGAGGACTGCTGCCTACCAGCCCTTCCTCCCACAGAAATCTGACAACCACCTTTTTGGCCAGGTTGCAGATTTGCCACCCATCTCACACTCCACTCCCTTTCTCTTTTTCCTTCTCTTCCCAAGTGTTCAAACCAGTATTTGAACAAAGGCGCAGAGAAACACAAACTGAACCAGCTTGCCTTCTGTCTGGTCTCCAAGCCGTTAACCCTCTCAAGCTAGGCACCCCTGCTGGTCAAGATCATCCCTGCCTCAGAGTTTCTGCTCACACTTTGTCCCTGCCCTGGGCACCCTCTCACACTGCAGACCTCTTTCGAGGTGTCACCAAGACTCCCACCCTCCCCAGGGTCTACCCTGCTCACGTCAGACCACACCAGTTCCTGTGTCTAGCACCAGCTGTCCAACTCACGCGTTATATTCACCAGTTTAGCCCCAAGCACGTGAATACACGATGCGCTAACCACAGCCCAGGCTTGTTTACTGAGCACTTTTGGGGTTCACCTTGAGCAGGGGTGGTCACGTGCATTGGAATCTCTGGAGAGCAGGAAGGCCCCACCCCAGGTTGTCTGATTCAGTAGGTCAGGGTGGGGCCAGAGAATCTGCATTTCTAACACGTGCCCCCCAGGGCTGCTGCTGCTGCTGCTGCTGGTCTGGGGACCACACTTTGAAAATCACGGACCTAGAGCGACAGTTGCAAACCAGTGTTCCAAGGACCACATCTGGTTCAGAGATGTCACATAAAAAGCTAGATTTCCATCTTTTCTTTTAAAAACCAGTATGTGTTCACACAGGGTCTTCTTTCCCATGTGGCTGTCACCATTGACTGCCCACCCCATCCCCCAGTCCTGCCCCAGTCGCCCCCATCTGTCCTGGTCCAGAGCCTTGGGGCCTGGCAACTGTGGTCTCATAGCCTGGTCTGGGTCTGCGAGCCGACGCGCCTCCCAGCCTGGCAGGCGTGGGTGCTCCAGAAGCCCCGCGCACTGATGAGATGGACTTCCTCCAAGTCTGCTGCCCATTTCCAATTTTAAGCTTCTTTTCTGTTGCCTCCACCCCGGGAAACAGGCCAGCAAATGGGTAACTAGGTAGGGACAGAACAACTGTAGCATCATGGCCACTCTGCACCCCTGGAGACCCACAGCCGGGGGCAAACCTGACCCTGATCCAGAGATCTGCCGTGCGTCCCGCCCCCTCACCGCCTCCACATCCCAGAGGTAAGAGGCCCAGATGACAGAAGAGGAGGCTGAGAACAGTACGGGCGTGAGGAAGGAAATCAGAGGCTCCCTGGCAAGGGGGGCAGGGCTGCACCTACCCCAGAGGGCCCTTTATGCAGTGACAAACGGGCTTGTCCACCATCATGTGCAGGGGCACACAAGCGCCCCTCAAGAAGAGTTTGCCCAGAACCTCAGATGCAGCCATCTTTGGAAATAGAGTCTTTGCAGATGTAATTAAGACCTACCCCGAATCCACTGACTAGTACCCGTACAGGAAGAGGAGAGGATGCAGAGACCCACAGAGGGAAAGACCGTGTGGAGACAGTGATGCTGCCACCGCCAAGGAATGCCAGGAGCCACCAGAGGTCGGAAGGGGCGGGAAGGATCCTCCCCTGAGAGCCTTTGTAGGGAGTGTGGCGCTACCCACTCTTGATTTCAGACTCCTGGCCTCCAGCGTTGGGACAGAATAAATTTTGGCTGTTTTAAGCCACCAAGTTTGCAACAAATTGTCACGGCAGCCAATTCTTCTCCAATACACCAGCCTCTCTGCAGGCCCCCGGTCTGCTTCCCCACCCTGTCTCTCACTCCACAGCCAACCCTTGCCAAGTCCTGCAATCTGCCTCCACAAGCTTTGTCCCTGCCACCAGCTTTGTCCCCTCCACCATGCCCAGAACAGGCCCTCACTACGTCCTACCCAGAAGGTTGCAACAACAGCTCCTGCAAGTACACAAGATTGAACTCCCGAGAGCAGAGTACCTCTCAACCACAGGCCCACCCCCAGATCAGCTCATGAACCTTCCAGGTGCCCCCGTGGTCTCACGAGCCAGCTGTCCAGCCCAGCCTCTCACTGTCCCACCGCTGAGCCTGTGCTCACACTGGTCCCTCTACCGGGTACAGTGTCTTCATCTTCACATGGCTACCTGGGTGAACACTGCCCACCAAGACCATTTCAAGTGGCATCTCACCCATATTGTTCCTCTTGCTCCTCATGACCTGGAAACTTCCAGATCACTGGGTCTCTGTCCTCCCACTCTTCTAAATGCTCTGACCCTTTGCAAGATCCTTCCACGTGGGCCGAGTTAGAACCAAGTCCTCTGCAAATTCCTCACAGGATCGAGTTCTGACCTCATCCATTCAGCGCAGGCTTGCCAGGGCCTAACTCCGTGCCAGGCTTTGGAGAGCGAGGCTGAAGCTGCCCAGGCCTTGTCACCACGGCAGTAACTCTCCAGCGGGCACATGGGAAGCACCAGAAACATGTGCTGAATTTGATTCAATTTAATTGACTCTCAGAGTATGAACGGACCTCGGTTTGGCCTCCCACCAGCAAGCCTGAGAGGCTTGTCAGTCCTTTTTTTTTTTTCTGTCCTCATTTCAACTTATTTTTCTTTTTCCCAACAAACTGCTCTCTCTCTCTGCCTTTTAATTTTGTTCACTATGGAGGAAGGGGCAGAGGAGACAGGCTGCTTCCTCCAGGCACCTAACTGTATTTCCCAGACACTTTCATAAGCCCCCACCGCCTGCTAGCCACACCCGGGGAGGCCAGAAACCCCGCCCCCTGTATTCCCACCGTACTCCCCAGCACCCGAGTCTGGGAAGGTCCTGCCTGCCGCATCCCCATGACCTCCACCGACTGCGCCCACCCAGCCCACGACTCGTACCCACCATGCCCGCCTGAGCTGGGGTCAGCCGGAGAAGAGGTGGAGGGCGGGCGTGGGAGTCTGCACTAAGCTGGGAAGCATCTCAACTTCTCACCAGCAAGAATGGCCCGGTTGCTACGGTTACGGCAGAGCCCGGCTCTGGGCCAAGGCCTCCCCTGGGGCAGTCTCCCCGGAACCCCCCAGTACTCACGGTGGAGCCAGGCGAATCCCCGGGGCATGGTGGTACGCAGGGTCCCCCAAAGAGCAGAGGCGGTATCCCCGGCGTGTGTCTATCCACAGAGGCCCAAGTGGGGCCTACATGGCCTCGGGTCAGCACAGGTGGCCCAAAGTAGAAGAAGGGTTGGCCAGGGAGGATGGCACGGCAGGGGGACTCAGGTGCTCCAGGGGCTGTGCCACCCTTATCTGCCTGGCAGTGCGGAGGGCGGCCGGGGGGTGGCGGCTGGGAGTTCCATGGCAGCCAAGACCTGGCCTGAGACAGCGGCCTCAGGGTCTCCCCTCCCAGGCAGGAGAGAGTCCCCAGCAGGCCCCTCGGAATCTGAGGCTGGGTTGTGCTTTCTCTGATTTCCCCGTCTGCAGCTGCTCAGTGTGAAATCTGGCTCTGGAAAGAGAAAGGAGGAGAGAAACCAATTATGTAAGAGCAGCGCTGCCACTCACCCATCAGCCGCAGGCACCGAGCCTCCTGTGCGGGCTGCACCCACTCCTGGCCAGCCAGCCAGCCAGCCAGGACCCCCAGGAAAGGCCAGAGGCGCACAGCCCTGCCCTGGTAACTGCCGACCCGGGACTCGAGCTCACACATAAGAAATGACTTCAGAACACCTATGGGGCAGCACCGGCCCTCGACTGAGTTATGATGACACCAGCTGGCAGCCTGAACAAAAGCAGGACCAAGGAATGAATGGGCCACGTGGATTATGTCAAGGGAGCTTCCTGAGGGAGATGAGGTTGAAGGTAAAGCATTTGAATGACTCGGGCTGCAGGGAAGTTAAAAATGCAAATGATTCATTCTTCCTTTCACTTTCTGGGGGACAGTCTAAGGCAGGTGTCCCCAAACTCTGGCCTGCGGGCAGCAAGCGGCCCCCTGAGGCCATTTATCCAGCCCCCTGCCGCACTTCCGGAAGGGGCACCTCTTTCATGGTGGTCAGTGAAAGGAGTACTGTATGTGACGGCCCTCCAACGGTCTGAGGGACAGTGAACTGGCCCCCTGTGTAAAAAGTTTGGGGACCCCTGGTCTAAGGGATAGACTCCATTTCTTTTCTTTAATGCTTATTTCATTGATCTTAGAGAGAGGAAGGGAGAGAGAGAGAAAGAGACAGGAACATCTATCTGTTCCTGTATGTGCCCTGACTGGGGATTGAACCGGCAACCTCTGAGTTTCAGGATGATATTCCAACCAACTGAGCTATCTTGGCCAGGGCTAGACTCCACTTCTTGATAGAAAGAGCAGCAAGACATCATTGCAAAAGGCATGGATGGGGGTGTTCATGTGAAAAACTGGGGCCTTTTGCAACCAATCTATTACACCCACACAGAGCATTCTTCTTCCCAAAGTGGCCAGGCCTGGCCTGAGGCCCAGGGGACACAGCACTGGCCCACCTGTTCCAGCCTGACCGCTTCCCGGTAAGCAGGGCTGGGCCTCCAGGACCTCAGAGACATTCCATGCAGCTCCCACACCCTAGAGAGGAGGAACCAGGGGCTCTTAGGGGAGGGAGCTGGTCCCAGGCCACACGCCCAACTTCACCCTCCTCCTGTGAATTAAGCCACTCCGTCCTTTGAGAATGTGGGAAGGGAACAATGAGCAGCCACCAAGAGTGAGTCACAGACGTTCTAGTCAAGGGGAGGTGGAAGAAACGTAGGACTGAGTTTAGGCCATAGGAAAAGGGAGACAAACAAAAGCAGAAACAGGAACGAATTATTCTGGTTAATTCCATTAGCCTAGGATCTGTATTTCTGAGTCTCATTTCACCCACCACCTCTGTTCTATGCGTGAAAAGAAGATTCTAAACCTGGGGCACATGAATAACACAGGACCCACTCTTGGCCACATCTGTGAAGTCAGTCTCATTTTGAGAGGTGGGCTGGGTCAGAATGGCCGGTACCCATGGCTCCCATTCAGAATGAGTTCAGTCTGTTTCTCCAGCCCTAGAATCGGGGCTTGGCCCCGGGACGTGCTTGTGCCTCGGGGCTTGTCCTTCCCATCCTGTAAACAATTTCTGGCTGGCCTCCTGTAGAAAATGCTGCTGACGTCCCAAGCCTATCAAGGAGGCCATCCTAGACTATCTGGCCCCAGGCAAGTCAGGCCAGAATCCCAGTCACCGCACAGAATCACGAGAAATAGTCAATGTTTGCTTTAAACCACTAAGTTTGAGGGTAGCTTGTTACCCAGGAAAAGCTAATCATCACCGCATGGAAATGCCTCATCTCTGCAAATGCTCTGTAAAGAGCCAGATCGGTTCTGACCCAAGGCCTCTACTGGAGTGGTTCAGGCGGACTTATCTCCTCAGAGTGAAGCCCAGTTCGGCTCAGGAGGGCTTAAGGAACAAGGGTGTGCTTTTTTTTTTTTTTTTTTTACTTTTTTTTTATTCATTTTTTTTAGAGAGAGAAGACACAGAGAGAGAAAGAGACAGAGAGAGGAAAGAGATAGAAAGAACAGAGGGAGGAGCAGGAAGCATCAACTCCCATATGTGTCTTGACCAGGCAAGCCTGGGGTTTCGAACCGGCAACCTCAGCGTTCCAGGTCGACGCTTTTACCCACTACGCCACCACAGGTCAGGCTTTTTTTTTTTTTTTTAAGAGGAAGGAGGGGAGAGAAAGACAGAAACATCAATCCATTTCAGTGTCCGTTACCGGGGACCTGGCAACCTTTGCACACCAGGACAATGCTCTTCTAGGACAGGGAGGGTGTGCAATCATTGCCCTAGGCCCAGCTCAGAATCTCCTATTAGAAGAGGAACTTCCCAGAATGAATTCAGTACTAATCAAGACTTTTTCTTTTTGTCTGCCAGACTTATTTTTAAAATTTATTATAGAAGTTTTTAAACCCAAACAAGGTAGAGTAGTATAATGGATTCCCTCCTATGGCCATTACTCAGTTTCAAAAATTATCAATACTCCATCATTCCTGTTTTACCCATTCTCCAGTTTTCTCCCTAGAGTATTTTAAAGCAAATTTCAGCATGCCATTTTACCAGTATGTAAGGAATTTTTTAAAAATACAACCAGCTACTATTATTGCATATTTTCAAATCAATAATTCCAATGTAAATGGAAAAAAAGGCAGGGCCACAGACTAAACCTGACAAGCTCAGGTGAGCCCTTCACAATGGCCTTGCCAACTCAGAGACCTAAAGGAACCACACAGGATGGTCTGAAATTAAAACTTTTTTTAAATTAAGTGAGAGTAGTGGAAGCAGAAACAGACTCTTGCATGCTCCCCGACTGGGATCCACCCAGCAAGCCCCCTATAGGATAATGCTCTGCCCATCTGGGGCATTGCTCCATTGCTCAGCAACCAAGCTATTCTTAGCACCTGAAGTGGAGGCCGAGGAGCCATTCTCAGTGCCTGGGGCCAACTTGCTCCAATTGAGCCATGGATGCAGGAAAGGAAGAGAGAGAGAAAGAAAGAGAAATGGGGGGGGGGGGGGGATAGAGAAGCAGATGGTCACTTCTCCTGCGTGCCCTAATAGGGAATAAAACCTGGGACACCCACAAGCTGGGCTGACACTCTACCACTGAGCCAACCAGCCAAGAACCCAAAATTAAAACGTTCTAACTAAAAGCAGTTCATGGTAGGTAGTCATGTCCTAGGGAGGTATTTTTCTTTTTCCCTAAAAAAGATCAGTGTTGCCTTAATGGGGACTGTCTGTGTCTTTTGCATCTACAATAACAGACCTGATAACATGCCTTTGAAATGTAAGGGTCATCTTCTTTTCCTGCCCCCTCTTAGGACAGGCATCCCACCAGAGCAGGAACCAACAAACCCCCTCATTGTTACTATCATGGTAATCAACTATTAACTATCTTATTCCTGTCTATGTAAAAGAAGTTTCAGTACAGACATTTTTACATTTTATCCAACCTCAGAGATTCCCTCTGCCCCTTTGCTTTCTTCCGCCTCCCTGATCTAACACTAATCATTTTCATGTAACCCCGTTAGGTCTTTCTTTGATTCTGATGTATAAAAATAAGTGGAAAAACCACCATTTTCCAGAACATTTTCTCAATCCGTTGAGACTTTGCTTCCTGACAGTTGTCGACAGTTTGGCTCAAATAAACTCATAAGAAAATTTTTACAGATTTGGAAGTTTCTTTCTTTCTTTTTTTTTTTTTTTTTTAGATTTTATTTATTGATTTTTGGAGAGAGGAGAAAAAGAGAGAAGGAAGAAGTGGGAAGCATCAACTTGTAGTAGTTGCTTCCTGTACATGCCTTGACCCATTTTTAAAGTTGTTTTGTTTGAATTGTAGACTAAATAGGGGCCACATACTAACCCCATCAGCTCAGGGGAGGTCTGCTCAGAGGCCATATAAACTCAGGGACCAAAAGGAACCACACCGGATGGTCTGAACATAAAATTTTCTAACTAAAAGCAAGTCATGGTGGGTACTCACATCCTAAGCCTGAAGCTTCTTTGATAAAGGTCAGTCTTTACCTTAAGTGAGCCTGTCTGTTGTCTTTTTGCAACTAAGAGAATATGCTTTCAAAATGTCATAGTAATTTTCTTTTCCAGAGCCCTCTGGGGCACACCTCCCACCAGAGCACCAGACCACTGAAGCCCACATTGAAATTTTGTTCCCCCTGAATACCATCTCTCTATGCTGTAAATGTTCATTCTTAACTATCCTGTACCCCAGAGGTCCCCAAACTTTTTACACAGGGGGCCAGTTTACTGTCCCTCAGACCGTTGGAGGGCCGCCACATACAGTGCTCCTCTCACTGACCACCAATGAAAGGGGTGCCCCTTCCGGGAGTGCAGCGGGGGGCCGGATAAATGGCCTCAGGGGGCCACATGCGGCCCGCGCGCGCGGGCTGGGCCGTAGTTTGGGGACGCCTGCTGTACCCACTATGCAAAAGAACTATATGTTTCTCTATTTTGCCTTTTTATCCAATCTTCAGAGATTTCCCAGCTTTACTTTCTCCTGCGCCCTTAGTCTAACACCAATGGATTTCAGATCACCCTGACTTACGTCTCTTCCTTTTATTCTAATGTATAAAATAAGATGCAAAACTGCCATTCTCCGGAGCATTTTCTCAATCTGTTGAGATTTTGCTTCTCAACACTTGTTGTCAGTCTGGCTCAAATAAACTCATAAAATATTCTCTATAGGCTTGGACATTTCTTACGATGATAGAATCAAAAGCCGAACAAGGTGGCTCACTTAGTGCCCTTGATTGATATCTTTTCTATCTTTTTTTCTTTTTTCTTTTTTTTTAAACTAAGATATAATTCAGCCTGGCCTGGCCTGTGATGGCAGTGGATAGAGCTCTGACCTGGAATATAGAAGTCGCAGGTTTGAAACCCTGGGCTTGTCCAGTTAAGGCACATACAACAAGCAACCAATGAGCAGTTAGAGTGAAGCCACTGCTTCTCATTACCCTCTCCCACCCCCTCTCTATGTAAAATCAATAAATAAAAAATCTTTTTAAAAAAACTAAGATATAGCCTGACCTGTGGTGCAGTGGATAAAGTGTCAACCAGGAACGCTGAGGTCACTGGTTTGAGATCCTGGGCTTGCCTGGTCAAGGCACGTAAGACAATCAATGAACAACTACAGTGAAGCAACTTATGGGTTGATACTTCTCGCTCCCGTTACCCTCTCCTGTGTCCGTAAAATCAATAAATTTTTTAAATAATAAAAAAAATTAAGATAGAATTCAATGCCATAAAATTTACCATTTCAAAGGATACAATTTAGTGGAGGTTTTTTTCAGTACATTCACAAAATTGTGCAACAATTACCACAATCTAATTCCAGAACAGTTTTATCACCCCAGAAATAAACTCCAGATTCTTAGCAGTCACTGTTTATCTCCTCTTCCCCAAGCCCCTGGCAACCACTAATGTGCTTTTTTTTTTCTTTTTTTTGTATTTTTTTTTTCTTTCTGAAGTTGGAAACAGGGAGGCAGTCAGACAGACTCCCGCATGTGCCTGACCGGGATCCACCCGGCATGCCCACCAGGACGATCCTCTGCCCATCTGGGGTGTTGCTCTGTTGCAACCAGGGCCATTCTAGCGCCTGAGGCAGAGGCCATAGAGCCATCCTCAATGCCCGGGCCAACTTTGCTCCAGTGGAGCCTTGGCTGCAGAGAGGAAGGAGAGGGGGAGGGGTGGAGAAGCAGATGGGTGCTTCTCCTGTGTGCCCTGGCCAGGAATCGAACCCGGGACTCCTGCGCGCCAGGCCGACGTTCTACCACTGAGCCAACCAGCCAGGGCACTAATGTGCTTTCTATCCACAGAGTTGCCTATTTTGGACATCTCATAAAAAGCAGCCATATGGTTTGTGATCCTTTATGACTGATTTCTTTCACTTAGCATAAGGCAGGGGTCAGGAACCTATGGCTCGTGAGCCAGATGTGGCTCTTTTGATGGCTGCATTTGGCTTGCAGACAAATCTTTAATTAAAAAAATAATAACGTTAAAAATATAAAACATTCTCATGTATTACAATCCATTTATTTCCTACCGCTCATGTTCATGGTTGCGGGTGGCTGGAGCCAATCACAGCTGTCCTCTGGGACAACACCAAATTTTTATTGGATAATGTGTAATGTACACGGGTCATATGGCTCTCACGGAATTACATTTTAAAATATGTGGCGTTCATGGCTCTCTCAGCCAGAAAGATTCCCAACCTCTGGCATAATGTTTTCAGGATTCATTCATCTTGTAGCACATTATAACTTGAATTTTATGTCTGCCCCTACAAGTTCACATGTCACGCCTCTAACATCTAATGTGATATTTGGCGGTGGGACCTTTGGGAGGTCATTGGTGTTAGATGAGGTCATGAGGGGATGAAAAAATAAATTTCTATTGTGTAAGCCGCCCAATCTATGGTATTTTATTATGGCAGCCCAAGCCGACGAAGAGAATCAATCAGTACTTCAGTCCTTTTATTTTAAGGGTCAGAACATTTTGTTCCCTTAATATTGTTTTTTGTTTTTGTTTTTAATTTTTTTTTCCTTTTTTTTGTATTTTTCCAAAGCTGGAAACGGGGAGAGACAGTCAGACAGACTCCCGCATGCACATGCGCCCTACTGGGATCCACCCGGCACACCCACCAGGGGCAACGCTCTGCCCACCAGGGGGCGATGCTCTGCCCCTCAGGGGCGTCGCTCTGTCGCGACCAGAGCCACTCTAGCGCCTGGGGCAGAGGCCAAGGAGCCATCCCCAGCGCCTGGGCCATCTTTGCTCCAATGGAGCCTCGGCTGTGGGAGGGGAAGAGAGAGACAGAGAGGAAGGAGAGGGGGAGGGGTGGAGAAGCAGATGGGTGCTTCTCCTGTGTGCCCTGGCCGGGAATCGAACCCGGGACCCCTGCACGCCAGGCCGACGCTCTACCACTGAGCCAACCGGCCAGGGCCGTTTTTTTTTTTAATAAACAGTAAAACAAAACTTCACAAGCCCCCTCCCTATTCGTCCCCCAGCCCCCTCCCCTACTGGCAGTCTTCAGAGCTGGCCCCTGTCCTTCATCCTGCTCACAGAGGATCCTGCGGAGAAAACAAAAAACTGCTCTAAGTACGTGGAGACAGGGAGAGGAACTGTGTCCACGTCCAAAGTTCAACTGGGCAAGTCTGCATTTTCTGGCTTCAGGATGGTTTCCTTTCATTAGCCAAATTGGAAAAACAAATTCCCTGGACCAAGTACTTCAAAGCTGAAGCCTCCAGGGCCCCGGAAGAATGCCTTGAAGATATTTATTTGCATTGAATCACCCATATCCATGCCCTCCTCATGTAAGTCCTGTCTGCTGTCATTCCATTCTTTCTGTCGGGATTAGGGAGGATGGTAAAAGCTTCTGCAACTTCCATGAACTTTTTCTCCTGCTCCTGAGATTGGTACTGGCCCCTCTGTGTCCACCCAGATAGGGCATCAGCTTCTGTTTGCGACGAGGTTTTTTCATCTCATCCTCAGAGGTGTTCACGTCCACACCCAGAATCTCCTAGTAGTCTTTCTTCTTACCCTCTTTCAGTTCCAGCTGTGTGTTTTTCAGCTGTTTCTGTTTTTTTTCTTTTTTTTTTAATTGATTTTCCAGAAACAGGAAAGGAGAGAGAGAGAAACACTGATTTGTTGTTCCACTTATTTATGGATTTACTGATTGATTCTTGTATGTGCCCTGACTGGGCATTGAACCTACAACCTTGGTGCATCAGGATGATGATATAACTAACTGAGCCACCCAGCCAGGACAATAGCTAGCATTTCTAGGACGCATGTCTATTGCTCTTGTATAACAGTTACAAGCTTCACTGCCATCTTTCTTGGCATAGTATGCATTTCCTGGTTCCTTGAAAGACCCTGCTTCCCTTGGCTTCGTCATCCCGCAGTTCTGACTCAGTCACCACCATTGCCACACTGCACTCCATAGCAACTGCCATGGGGCCACCAGGACCAGTATTCCACTCCCTTTTATTGTCAAATAATATTCCATTGTATGTACATAGCACATTTTCTCTATCCATTCATCAGTTGGTGGGTATTTGGATTATTTTCATTTTGGGCTATTATGAATAATATTGCTATCAACATTTGTGGACCGATTTTTGTGTGGACATATGTATTCAATTCACTTGGTATAGTCCTAGGAATGGGGTTGCAGGGTCATATAATTATTCTGTGTTTAACTTTTTGAAGAACTACGAGTCTGTTTTCCCAAAGCAGCTACCCCATTGTATATTCTTATCAGCAGTATGTGAGGGTTCTGATTGCTCCACATCCTTGCCAACACTTGCAATTGTCTTTTTTTATTATTCTCACCTTAGTGGGTGTGAATGGTATCTCATTTGGTTTCGATATGCATTTTCCTGATGACTAATGATGTCGAGCATCTTTTCATGTGCTTATAAGCCATCGTGTATCTTCTCTGGAGAAATAGCTATTCACATCATTTGGCCACTTTCTAATTGGTTTATCTTTTCATTATTGAGTTGTAAGAGTTCTTTGTATATTCTGGATCTTAGACCCTTTTCAGATATATGATTTGTAAATATTTTCTTCCATTTCATGGGTTGTCTTTTCGCTTTCTTGATAGTATCCCTTGATGTACAAAAGGTTTTAAGTTTGAAGTCCAACTTTTCTGGTTGCTTGTGCTTTTGGTGACATAGTAAAAAATCATTATCCAATTTAAGGTCACAAAGACTTACAGGTTTTCTATTCTAAGAGTTTCATAGTTTTAGCTTTTATACTAGGTATCTGAGCCCCTTGGAATTAATTTTTTTTTAATTTTTTAAAATATTTTATTTATTGATTTTTAGAGAGAGGGGGGAGAGAGAGAGAGAGAGAGAGAGAGAGAGAAAGAGAGAAAGGGGAGGAGCAGGAAGCATCAACTCCCATATGTGCCTTGACCAGGCAAGCCCAGGGTTTCGAACTGGCAACCTCAGTGTTCCAGGTCGATGTTTTATCCCACTGCACCACCACAGGTCAGGCTGGAATTAATTTTTGATTATGGGGTAAGGTAAGAACCTGACTTCATTCTTTTGCATGTGGACATCCAGTTGTCCCAGCACCACTTTTTGAAAAGACTTCTTTCTCCCACTGAATGGTCTTGGCACCTGTACCAAAAATCAGTTGGCCACAGGGGCATGAACAGATAGAGATTTATTCCAGGACTCTCAATTCTGTTCCACTGATCTGTATGTCTACCTTATGCCAATACCATACTATCTTAATTTCTGTAGCTTTGTAATGTTTTAAAATCTTAAGACCTTTTAATATGTAATAATTTACTTTTCCTTTTTGTTGATGTTGAAGAAACTGGGTCACTTGTCCACAGACTCCCCACATTCTAGATTTGGCGGATTATATTATTGGAATGTCATTTAACATATTTATCTCTGCATTTCTAACATATCTAATATTCAGATTGAGAAGTTTCACTGGGCTCGGGTATCATTTCCCCAGGAGGTTTTGTATGACATTAGAAGGCACAGAACATCTGCCTGTCCCACTTCAGTGAGCTAACATCATATTCTTTCTTGCTGATTCATCCATTATAAAGTTCTCCATCAACATTTACCTTGATTACAGGCCCTGATGATTATAGTCTTGGTCTAGTACTTCATTAGGTGGTGACTTTCTCTCTCTTTCCTTTCACATTTGTTACTGCGATTCTTCTATAAAGGAGAACTTCCTTCCTCATCTATTTTCTTATCTTAACGTTTGGTCTGTGTACAAAAAGGAGGATGAAAGTTTGACTCTTTCCCTTTACTTACCAGTTTTCAAATGAGTTGTTCTCTAGCATCCTCTAAAGCAGTGGTCCCCAACCCCTGGGCCGCGGACCAGTACCGGTCCGTGGGCCATTTGGTACCGGTCCGCAGAGAAAGAATAAATAACTTACATTATTTCCGTTTTATTTATATTTAAGTCTGAATGATGTTTTATTTTTTAAAAATGACCAGATTCCCTCTGTTACATCCATCTAAGACTCACTCTTGACACTTGTCTCGGTCACATGATACATTTATCCGTCCCACCCTAAAGGCTGGTCCGTGAAAATATTTTCTGACATTAAACTGGTCCGTGGCCCGGCCCTAGCCGGTTGGCTCAGTGGTAGAGCGTCGGCCTGGCGTGCGGGAGTCCTGGATTCGATTCCCGGCCAGGGCACACAGGAGAAGCGCCCATCTGCTTCTCCACCCCTCCCCTTCTCCTTCCTCTCTGTCTCTCTCTTCCCCTCCCTCAGCCAAGGCTCCATTGGAGCAGCGTTTGCCCAGGCACTGAGGATGGCTCTGTGGCCTCTGCCTCAGGCACTAGAATGGCTCTGATTGCTACAGAGCGACGCCCCAAGATGGACAGAGCATCGCCCCCTGGTGGGCATGCCGGGTGGATCCTGGTCGGGCGCATGCGGGAATCTGTCTGACTGCCTCCCCATTTCCAACTTCAGAGAAATACAAACAAAAAAAAAAAACAAACAAAAACCAAAAAAAACAACCCTGGTCCGTGGCCCAAAAAAGGTTGGGGACCACTGCTCTAAAGGTAATTAATGAATGATGTTTTCAGTATCGTTTTGAACTCATTAACATTTTTTATTTTTATATTTCAATCCTTTGAAGTTATTTTAAAGTCCAGCTTATTAAGGTATAATTGATATACATTATAAAGTTCACCCTCTCCACCCTGGCTGGGTGGCTTAGTGGATAGAGCCTCATCCCAGTGCACCAAGGATGTGGGTTCGATCCCTGATCAGGGCACGTAGAAGGGATCAATGAATACAAGTTGATGCTTCTCTCTCTCTCCCTCTCTCAAATCAATAGAAAAAAATATTTTTAAGTTAATCCTCTCCTGCTGTACAATTTGATGAATTTCAACAAATAGTTACACCAACACATTATTCCAGATACAGAACCCTTCTATCACCCCAAATAGTTCCGTGTCCCTTTGTAGTCAATTCCCTTCCCCACCTCACATTTCTGGCACTTATCTAATTTCTTTTCTAGAGTGGGTTTTTTTTCCAGACTATTATATAAACAGAATGCCTGTCCCATTTTAGTGAGCTAACATCATATTCTTTCTTGCTGATTCATCCATTATAAAGTTGCCATTTCTGTCCTATCTTCTTTCACTTAGCAAATTTGTTAGGAACCCATTCATGCTGTTCAGTGTATCACTAGTCTATTCCTTTTATTGCTGAGCAGGATACCATTGTACCAGGGTTTCTCAAGTATGAATAAAGCTGCCACCCACATTCACATACATATGAGGACATATGTTTTTATTTCTCTTTGGTAAATACCTCGGAATAAGTTCCTAGGTCATATGACAGCTGGAGATTTACTAATAAGAAATTGCCAGACTGTTTTCAAAAGTGGTTATTATTCTTTGGGATATTCAAATTATTTCATCATTTGTCTGGTGGGAGTTCTTTCCAGTAGGTTCCTGTCCTATTGACATGACTCCGGTAGTCTTCAATAGCTTAACTGATTTCAGGTATGACTAGAGATTCCAGGCTCATCTCGTACATTTTCTGTCTCAGACTTGAAAGCAGCTACTTTTCCCAGGAAACTTTTCAGTGAAAATGGTACTTAGAAACCACAACCTGATTACTAAGGGTGCTCATTACTTCCCAGTTGTTAGTGCTTACAGGCCTTTTCAGGTGGACAGATGTAGGAAATTTATATTTTTTAGAAACAGAAAAATGAATCATTAGTTTGTAGATAAATCATAAGAATTAGAAGGTTTTTGCCTGGCCAGATGGTGGCACAGTGGCTAGAGCACTGGCCTGGGACACTGAGAACCCAAGTTTGAAACCCCAAGGTCACTGGCTTGAACATGGGCTCAAGGTTTTTAACTTCTTAGATTGTATTTGTATCATCTGTCTTGTACTGAAAGCCTTGTTTCCTAATGACACTTAAGATATGTATTTCTTTATCATTTTCTAAATACAGTAGTTTTAAAACAGTAACAGTGATATTATAACTTAACAATAAGACAAGTCTGTACAGTTTAAGATTTTTTTTGTGGTTCTTTCTATCTTAGGTTATATTCTCATTGGGAATGTATAGTCAAAAGATCTTATATTTCCATTTATTTTTAGAGATCTTTAATTTGTTGTGTGCTTTAATTAAATAAAGCATTTATATCATTCCAAAGTAAAAACTATAAATGGTATGTTCAGAAAGGTCTAGCTTCTAGTCCCTATCTTTCTCCCCATTTACCTCTCCCTGATAAACATTTTTATTAGTTTTTGGTTTATCCTTGCATTGTTTCTATTAAAAGTTTTTCATTTGTTGATTAGAGAGAGAAAGGGGTGGAGGAGGGAGGAGGAAGAGAGAGAGGGAGAAAGACATCAATTTGCTGTTCCATTTATTTATATATTCATTGATTGATTCTTGTATGTACCCTGACCAGGGATTGAACCCACAGCCTTGACATATGGCAAATTGACGTTCTAACCAACAGAGC
This sequence comes from Saccopteryx leptura, assembly GCF_036850995.1. NCBI lineage: Eukaryota > Metazoa > Chordata > Mammalia > Chiroptera > Emballonuridae > Saccopteryx > Saccopteryx leptura. Next base: position 23,583,921 of record NC_089511.1, read on the forward strand.
CACCAAGCCAAGGTGCGTTGTTTCTGTCTTAAAATAGGAACATAATTTTTATATTTCTTCTTTTTGCCTATAAAAGGTGGCATATTGGTTATGTCAGGATAGCTCAGTTGGTTAGCACATTGGCCCCATACACAAAAGTTGTGGGTTCAATCCTCAGTCAGGGCATATACAAGGACAGATCGATGTTTCTCTCTCTTTCTCTCTCCTCTCTCTCCTTTCCCTCTAAAATCAATCAATTTCTTTTAAAAAGGTAGCATATTATACATATTCTTTTGCACTTTACTTTTTAAATTTTTAAAAAAATAAAATATATACAGGCCTGACCAGGTGGTGCCGCAGTGGATAGAGTGTAGGACTGGGACACAGAGGACCCAGGCTCGAAACCCCAAGGTCACTGGCTTGAGTAGGGGCTCATCCAGCTTGAGCACAGGCTCACCAGCTTGAGTACAGGGTTGCCGGCTTGAGTGTGAGATCATAGACATGACTGCATGGTCGCTGGCTTGAGCCCAAAGGTTGCTGGCTTGAAGCCCAAGTTACTGGCTTGAGCAAGGGGTCACTCAGTCTGCTGAAGGCCCGTGGTCAAGGCACATGTGAGAAAGCAATCAATGAACAAGCAATTAACAAACAACTAAGATGCCGCAACAAAGAATTGATGCTTCTCATCTCTCTTCCTTCCTGTTTGTCTGTCCCTCTCTCTGACTCTGTCCAAAAAAGTAAATAAATAAAAAATAAAAAAACGGTATACATAACAAAACAAAGGTATGGTTTAATAAATAATTACAAGGAAATCACACCTTATAACAACCTCCCAATCAAGAAACAGAACCTGGGCTGCCACCCCAAAAGGTCCTCCATGAGCCCCTCCCAATCACAGCTCCCCAAACGCAAGCCCCTCCTACCATAGCTATCACCTCGCTGGGTTTCCTTCTGGTTCTGTCAACTAGTGTGCACCCCGAGATACTACAGTTCAGTTTTTAAAAAATGTATCTTTTGAGTCTCTTTTAATCTGCGGGATTTTCCCCTGCAAACCATCCTTTCCCTTTACAAGTCCTCCACTGAAGAACCCAGGATCTGTGCCCTATCCAGGGTACCCAGGCCAGGCTTTGCTGACTGCACACACATGGTGCAACTCAACATAGCCCTCTGTTCTCTGTTTCTGCACATTGGACCAGACTCAAGTTCAAACTTCTTGTCCCAAGGGTGGTGCCAGGTGTTTTCAACAGGAGACGTGTAATGCCTGGTTTTCACTCTTTTCTGATGTTAGCGGCCACAGATGCTTAATGCCCACAACCCATTAATTCATCAGGGGCTGCCAAGTGTGGTCTTCCCACTCACTTTACTTTCTGATCAAGCCTCTTTCCACGAGGCAAGCAGAGGCAATGGCAGCCCAGTGGCTTTGCCAAGATGTCTGATAGAAATGAAATACTCTGCTTTCCTCCCACATCTGACCTCTCCGTGGAATGACAAAGGCTCCAGGCCCGTGTGATTTGTTTTCAAATGTCTGCTTCTCAGAAAAGGTTTGGCTGGGTGCCAGATATGCACTGCTTCATACCTACTTCTTGTGGCAGCTGTGAGAATCAACCCTCCCACCCTCTGAGAAAAGCTGGACTCAGAGCCACCCAAACAATGTATGGAGTAAGACTCACTCTCGCCTGGGTCCGTGGGCTGAACGCTTGCAGCAGGGAGGACACTCTGGCAGGTGCCGCACGACAGTGATCAGTGTCACCACATCTGGGAGGCTTGGTGCCCACACCAGACGCCTAGCCCATCCCCCAAGCTGGAGTATCATCTTCAGTGAAACAGAACAGGAAAACCTGCCCCGCGCTACAGATGGCAGAAGCACGAAACTGGAAGATGCCTCGCTCGGCATCTCCTAACCTAGAGCCGGGTGTCTAACACAACACTGTTAAGGCCATGTCTACAGATCTTCGGATGTATTTCTCTATCTTCATTCACCCTTTTAATTCAATTGATTTGTAAAGGAAACTTCACAAGACTTTCATGAAGAGAAAAACAGTTCTGTTTTCTGTGCTGATAGCGCTCTAGTGAACATGGTGGACATCCCTAAAAGCCCTCTGGACCTTCTGTAAGAAGGGTGGCAAGCATCAACCCCACAAAGCAACACAGTACAAGGAGGGCAAGGGTCCCCTGTAGGTGCAGGGGAAGCGGCGTTATGGCAGGATGCAGAGCGGCTACGGTGGGCAGACTAAGCCAATTTTCTGCCAAAAGGCCCAAACTACAAAGATTATGCTGAGGCTTGAATGCACTGAGCCCAACTGCAGGCCTGAGGGAATGGAGGCTGTTCAGAGACGCAAGCAGTTTGAGCTGGGTGGAGCTAAGAAGAGAAAGGGCCAAGCGATCCAATTCTAAGCTTCATGATTTGTTTTATTATGTGACAATTATATCTTGAGGATATGTTCGCTTCAAAATAAAAGAAAAACACAGGTCTCACCAAAATGAGGAGGTCACATCAAGGAAAGCTAAATACAGTGACACCTGGTTTTTGTCAATAATCCATCTGAAAACAATGGGCGAAATCCAAAACTGATGAAAACCGAGGCAATTATTTCTGTATGAATCAACGTAATCCAATTAATTCATTCTAGACACTCCAAAATATATACCAAAAATACATTTTATAGAGAATAAATAGTGGTTAATACTAAAAACAATAAGAAATTAATATAAAATGAATATAAAAGACTAATGTAAAGAATAAATAAACAGCCTGACCAGGTGGTGGTGCAGTGGATAGAGCGTTGGACTGGGATGCGGAGGACCCAGGTTCGAGACCTCAAGGTTGCCAGCTTGAGTGCAGGCTCATCTGGTTTGAGCAAAGCTCACCAGCTTGGACCCAAGGTCACTGGCTTGAGCAAGGGATTACTCGGTCTGCTGAAGGCCCACGGTCAAGGCACATATGAGAAAGCAATCAATGAACATCTAAGGTGTCGCAATAAAAAACTGATGATTGATGCTTTTCATCTCTCTCCGTTCCTGTCTGTCTGTCCCTATCTATCCCTCTCTCTGACTCTCTCTCTGTCTCTGCAAAAAAAAAAAAAAAAAAAAAAAAAAAAAGAATAAATGAACATTTAACATGGCATTTACCTTTCTGAAGACTCTTCTTGGCATATGGAAGACGGCAAGGAGGGGAGAGAGAGGTGCAGATACTGTATACACAGTAATCACTTACATATAATTGTAGTATTAGCACTCACAACCAATAAAAAAAAGCACAAAAACACTGGAAAGCAATGGAATTGCTTGGCTAGATGCGGCGGGGGGGTGATGCTCACACAATGAGAAACAACGCCATACTGAGCAGGAGAACGCGTGGGTCGCCCTTTGTTTTCACAAAATTAGCAGTGAGGTCACACGGGCATGCCGATGAAATCCGAGGCAACCAACGAAAACCAAGACAAATTTTTCACGGAAAAAATCGACAAAAACTGAAACCAACAATAACTGAAGTCAACGAAAACCGAGGCATTACTGTAATGTAATTAAATTCTAGTGAGAAATCTTTGCCTACTGAAGGCTCTGAGCCAGGGATTTGCCCTCTTTTTGGAAAAGGGAGATTAGCAAGGATAAAAGGGACGTTCAAACATTATCAGCACCAGACTGTCCTCCTAGAGCAGTTCTCAGGCAGGCCGATTTTGATCTCCAGGTGACATCAGCAACGTGTCACAACTAGGGTTGGGGTGCCACTGGCATTTAGTGGGTAGAGGCCAGGGATGCTGTAAACATCCTACAGTGTGCAGGGCAGCCCCCACAACAAAGAATTTTCAGGCCCCAAATGTCAACAGAGCTGAGGCTGAAAAATTAGGTTTTAGAGAATGAAGAGTGGTGCAAGAAGAACCGAAAAATCATTTCCCCACCCCAGGATGCAATGCTATTTGATGCAGGACCCAGCTACTGGGGGTGCATAAGCCACACTTAGCGAACACTGTCTAAAGAACGAGATGTCATGGAACCAATGATGACACCGGCCACTGTTGCTAAAAGGACGCTGTTATCAGAAGGCTGATCTCAGGAAAGTCCACAGGCCCAGAGGCAGTACTGGTCACACTGCACTGCACGTCATTCTAACAGTTAACATCTATTAAGCACCTACTATGTGCATGCACTCACTGCGCTGGGAACCTGTAAGTCGTGATTCCAGGGAGAGGCACCTGGGCCAGTGGGGGAGACAAGCAGGTAAATAAATGAGTAGAAAACAATATCATGAGAAAGTGCGTGCAGCTAACAGGAAGATGAGAAACCACTGAGCAGGAGACCAGGGGGTGAGTAGGGGGTGGGAAGGCAGAAACGGTTTCCCAGGAAAGAAAGTGATTCCAGTTTGTAACCCTTCCAAGGCGCTCCCACTGGTTGGAAGCAAAGCTAATTCAAAATCATTGAATGGCATCTGGCAGACTGTATGGATCCAAACCCTTTTAAGACTAACTTGTAGTATAGATAAAAATCCGCAAATATACCCTAAAATAATTTTTTAAACTACCCATGAAATATCCATTGCACTGCTATTTACACACGAAGAGAGAAAACTGAAAACAAGCTGAATGCCAAACCGCAGGAAAGCAGTTAACATAATCCGAGAACTAAGCGCTTTTTATCCTTTATAGAGTGCCGACCATGTGGCAATGTGTTTATAGTCAGTGCAGCAGAATGATGATACCTTGTCTCCTTGTAGCAACTGTGAGAATTAACCCTCCCATTCTCTGAGAACAGCCAGACTCGGAGAACACAGGAGAAAGGAGTCTTTTCAGCCAAGGCTATGGAAACTATCAAACATCCTTATACAAAAAAAAAAACAAAGAAGTGTAACCCTCACCTCACACCATGCATAAAAGTAACTTGAAATGGACCATAACTTAATCACAAAACCTAAAACTATAAATATTCTAGAAGAAAACCTCAGAGAAAATCTTTGTGGCTTTGAGTTGGGGGGAAAATGTTTTTAGTATGACATCAAAAGCACAAACCATTAAAAAAAATGAGGTTGGGTAGTAGCAACAGGAACAAGTTAGAACAGCACTCTGCTGTCATCAGAGTATTCCCTTTTTATGGTTGTCATCTATGGACGACAAGTGATATGGATAGCCTACTTATGGTAGCAATATAGAGTTTCCTTTTTAAAGAAATGTGGTGAGGTTTCAAAAATCCAATGACTAAGGATAAAATGTGCAGACAGGACACAGACTCTGAAGATAGAGAGGTTGGTGAGATTCTGGCTGTTCCTTGCTCTGGGCAAAGTGAGGAGTCTCTTCTTGCCTCAGGTTCCTCATCAGTAAAATGGCTTCCTAGGTAATTCCAACCTCAAAGGGTTATATGTCAGGATTTACCGAGTTTCTAGAGAGCTTAGAACGTAAGCAGGCATGTGGCACACAGCAGTTCTGAACAGTAAGTCCTCATTAACTGTGTTGATGGGCTTTTGGAAACTGCGACTTGAAGTGAAATGATGTAAATCAAAACCAATGATACCACAAGCTAATTGATATAAACAAAAGTAAATTTCCTATGGCATATTTCTGGTCACAGAAAGAGCACTAAACTTCTAAATAAAGACCCAAAACACTTCTACTATTAAACTCTAAAATAAGTATGAGCTAAACATACATTTAAAAAAGATTAATACGAATAAGTAGGATAATTATTTTCCAACCTGCTCATTCCTGTTCAGGGTCCTGGGTGGCCAGAGCCTGTCCGGGCAGCTCAGGGCGCAAGCGGGAATCAACCCTGGACAAGAAGGGCACACTCACACACACACCCACACTCACTTTCAATTTTGAATGATTTCCTTTATTGCTGTTGCTTTTGCACCATCAGTAGAGATTTGTGAGGGAAATACTTACTTGATTACAAAAGAAAGAAAGAAACCCAATGTGCAGCTAGTCACATGGGGCACTTGAATACTCTAAACAACTCCTGCTTCAAGAAAGCCGTGATGCCCTTCTGAATGATCTGACCTCTGACCTCCAACCTCTGACCTCTGACCTGACAACCAAGGACACTCAAGAGTGGAAGAACAGAGTATGCCATCCTAGTGCCTAGTGTCCACTTTGGAAAAAGTGGACAAAGGGATTCCAGCAAGCCTTTATGCCTGAAAGCTTCCTTGGAGTGACAGGATAAAAAAGACAAGCAAAAAGGAGCGAGGTGGAAGTCAGTAAGTACCTGGAGGGTCCTTCGCTGGAGGGCTCCATGGACAGAAACCTTGCACAGGGTTAGCCATTCCATGCACCAAAGAAAATAACTGGCACCAAGAAAATAACCAAGTTCATAAGGATGTGGAGCAATAGAAAGTCTCACACATTGTTCCTGGGAATGTTTAAGTCAGTACAACCATTTATGAAGACTGTTTGGCAATTCTAGTAAAGTAAACACACACCCGCCCTATGACGTAGCAACTTCACTCCTAGTATTTAACCTAGAAAAATTAAAATATATGTCCATATATGGACAAAAGAAGTTAAAAAATATGAACTTTGGGTACAAAATAAGTCCTGGGGATGTCATATACTGCATAGTGACTATAGTTAATAATACTGTATAGCATATTTGAAAGTTGCTAGAGAGTTCTTAATATTGTCCACACAAAAAAACGTGACTGTGGGCCCTGGCCGGTTGGCTCAGTGGTAGAGCGTCGGCCTGGCGTGCAGGGGACCCGGGTTCGATTCCCGGCCAGGGCACATAGGAGAAGCGCCCATTTGCTTCTCCACGCCCCCCCTCCTTCCTCTCTGTCTCTCTCTTCCCCTCCCGCAGCCAAGGCTCCATTGGAGCAAGGATGGCCCGGGCGCTGGGGATGGCTCCTTGGCCTCTGCCCCAGGCACTAGAGTGGCTCTGGTCGCGACGCCCCAGAGGGGCAGAGCATCGCCCCCTGCGATGCTCTGGTGGGCAGAGCGTCGCCCCTGGTGGGCGTGCCGGGTGGATCCCGGTCGGGCGCATGCGGGAGTCTGTCTGACTGTCTCTCCCCGTTTCCAGCTTCAGAAAAATACAAAAAAATAATAATAATAATAAAATAAAAATTAAAAAAAAAAAAAAGAAGCAATGTGGGCCCTGGCCGGTTGGCTAAGTGGTAGAGCGTCGGCCTGGCATGTGGGAGTCCTGGGTTTGATTCCCAGCCAGGGCACACAGGAGAAGCACCCATCTGCTTCTCTACCCCTCCCCCTCTCCTTCCTCTCTGTCTCTCTCTTCCCCTCCAGCAGCCAAGGCTCCATTGGAGCAAAGTTTGCCCAGGCGCTGAGGATGGCTCTGTGGCCTCTGCCTCAGGCACTAGAATGGTTCTGATTGTGGCAGAGCGATGCCCTGGATGGGCAGAGCATCGCCCCCTGGTGGGCATGCTGGGTGGATCCTGGTCGGGCGCATGCGGGAGTCTGTCTGACTGCATCCCTGTTTCCAACTTCAGAAAAGTACAAAAAAAAAAAAAAATAAGCAATGTGGAAATATCTTAAGTAATAGTTTTATTTTTTGTTGGATATTATTTAATATTTTTTCATTAATATTGTAAAACTTTTTTATAACAATCTAGTTTTGTGTACCTCTAATAATTGTTTTTATTTAAGTATTAAATGCATGAAATAATAAACTACCTTTCAGTATATTTTTTTATACTTAAAACAGTCGGCCCTGGCCAGTTGGCTCAGTGGTAGAGCGTCAGCCTGGCGTGCAGGAGTCCCGGGTTCGATTCCCAGCCAGGGCACACAGGAAAAGCACTTATCTGCTTCTCCACCCCTCCCCCTCTCCTTCCTTTCTGTCTCTCTCTTCCCCTCCTGCAGCCAAGGCTCCATTGGAGCAAAATTGGCTAGGGCGCTGAGGATGGCTCTGTGGCCTCTGCCTCAGGTGCTGGAATGGCTCTGGTTGCAACAGAGCGACGCCCCAGATGGGCGGAGCATCGCCCCCTGGTGGGCATGCCAGGTGGATCCCAGTCGGGTGCATGCGGAAGTCTGTCTGACTGCCTCCCTGTTTCCAACTTCAGAAAAATACAAAAAAAAATTATAAAAAAAACCCACAAAGAACAGTCATTAGGGCAGAGAACTGGTTGTTAAATTATTTGAATCCCACCATTGCCTACATCCAAGTCTACCCTATCCAGCAAAGCTATCATTTAAAATTGAAGGAGAAATAAAGAGCTTTCCAGATCAAAAAAAAAAAAAAAAAGGCTCAAGGAGTTCATTACCACCAAACCAATATTGCAAGAAATGTTAAAAGTCCTGCTATAAAAAGAAGAAAGGAAAAAAAACTTAGAGAATTATAGGTTTAAATAATGAAATGCCAATAAATAAGTACATATCAGGCCCTGGCCGGTTGACTCAACAGTAGAACATCGGCCCATTGTGTGGAAGTCCCATGTTGGATTTCTGGTCAAGGCACACAGGAGAAGCAACCATCTGTTTCTGCATCCCCTCCTTTTCTTAATCTCATTCTCTCTTTCTACCTCTCCTCCTGTAGCCATGTCTTGAGTGGTTCGAGCTAGTGTTGGCCCCAGGCACTGAGGGTGGCTCCATAGCCTCACCTCAGGCACTAGAATAGCTCAGTTGCTGAGCAATGGAGCAGCGGCCTCAGATGGGCAGAGCATTGCCCCCTAGTGGGCTTGCCAGGTGGATCCCCATCGGGGTGCATACCAGAGTCTGTCTCTCTGCCTCCCCACCTCCCAACCTCTCACTTAATAAAAAATAAATAATAAATACATATCAATAATAACTTTAAATGTAAATGGATTAATGCTCCAATCAAAAGACATAGGGTAGCTGCATGAATAAGAAAACAAGACCTGTATATATGCTGTCTACAAGAGACCCACATCAGAACAAAAGATACACGTAAGACTGAAAGTGAAGGGATAGAAAAAGTATTTCATGTAAATGGAAATTTAAAAAAAGCTAGGATAGCCAGTACTTACATCTGATAAAATACCCTTTAAAACTAAGGCCATAGTAAGGGTCAAAGTAGGTCAATACAAAATGATAAAGAGAGCAATCCAACAAGAGGATATAACCATTGTAAATATTTATGCACCCAATGTAGGAGCACCTAAATATATACAGCAAATTTTTTAAAATTTTTTATTTTTTATTTATTCATTTTAGAGAGGAGAGGGAGAGACAGAGAGAGAGAGGAGAGACAGAGAGAGAGAAGGGGGGGAGGAGCTGGAAGCATCAACTCCCATATGTGCCTTGACCAGGCAAGCCCAGGGTTTCGAACCGGCGACCTCAGCATTTCCAGGTCGACGCTTTATCCACTGCGCCACCACAGGTCAGGCCTATACAGCAAATTTTGATGGACATAAAGGGAGAGATCAACAGCAATAACAGAGGATTCTAACACCCCAATGTCATCAATGCATAGATCCTCCAGGCAGAAACTCAACAAAAAAACAGCAGCCTTACCTTACCAGCCAGTGGTACAGTGGATAGACTATCAGACAGCGATGCGGAGGACCCAGGTGTGAATCCCCAAGGTCACCGGCTTGAGTGCAGGATCATCTGTCTTGAGCACGTGGTTGCTGGCTTGAGCATGGGATCTTAGACATGACCCCATGGTCACTGGCTTGAAGCCCAAGGTCACTGGCTTGAGCTCAAGGTCACCAGCTTAAGCAAGGGGTCACTCCCTCTGCTGTAGCCCCCCCAACTCCAGTCAAGACACATATGAGAAAGCAATCAATGAACAACTAAGACGCTACAACAAAGAATTGATGCTTCTCATCTCTCTCCCTTCCTGTCTGTCTGTCCCTATCTGTCCCCTTTGTTCCTCTGTCTCTGTCACACACACACACACACACACACACACACACACACACACACACCAGCCTTAAATTACTAAATCCACTGGTTTTAATTGATATCTTCAGAACATTTTATCCCAAAGCAGCAGAATATACATTCTTTTCAAGTGCTCATGGTACATTTTCTAGAATAGACCACATGTTAGGACACAAAACAAGTCTCAATAAATTTAAGATGAAATTATATCAAGCATCTTCTCTGATTACAATGTCATGAAACTAGAAATCAACTACAATAGAAAAATGGAAAATCATTCAAACACTTGGAGGCTAAATAGCATGTTGTCAAATAATGAATGGGTTAACAATGAGATTAAGGAAGAAATAAAAAATTTCCTTGAAACAAATGAAAATGAACACACAACACCCAAAATCTATGGGACACAACAAAAGCAGTCCTGAGAGGGAAGTTCATAGCATTACAGACATACCTTAAGAAGCAAGAACAGGCCTGACCTGTGGTGGCGCAGTGGATAAAGCACTGAGCTTGCCTGTTTGAAACCCTGGGCTTGCCTAGTCAAGGCACATATGGGAGTTGATGCCTCTTGCCCCTCCCCACCTTCTCTCTCTCTCTCTCTCTCTCTCAAAAAATGAGTAAAATCTAAAAAAGAAAAATCTCAAATAAACAATCTAAACCTGCACCTAAAAGAACTAGAAAAACAACAACAAACAAAGCCCACAAGAAGTAGAAGGAAGGAATAATAAAGATCAGAGCAGAAGTAAATGACATTAAGGCTAAAAAAGAAACAACATGAAATGTCAATTAAACCAAGAGCTAGTTCTTTGAAAAGGTAAACAAGATTGACGAGCCTTTAACCATACTCATCAAGAAGAGAGAGGACTCAAATAAATAAAATTAGAAATAAAAAAGGAAAAGGTAACAACTGACTTCACAAAAATACAAAGAATTGTAAGAAACTATTATGAAGAACTATATGCCAAAAAATTGGACAACCTGGGCAAAATGGATAAATTCCTAGAAACATACAATCTTCCAGAACTGAACCAGAAAGAATCAGAGAACTTGAGCAGATCAATTACAACAAGCAATATTGAACCAGTTATCAAAAACCTCACAGCAAACAAAAATCCTGGGCCCAATTGCTTCACAGGCAAATTTTACCAAACATTCAAAGAAGAACTAACACCTATCCTCAAGCTATTTGAAAAAATTCAAGAGAAGGGAAGACTTCTGAGCTCATTTTATGAGGCAGGCATTATCCTAATTCTGAAACCAGGTAAAGACACTACAAAGAAAGCTATAGGCCAATATCCCTGATGAGCATAGATGCTAAAATTGCAACAAAATACTAGCAAAACAGATCCAGCAATACATTAAAAAATCATACATCATGATCAAGTGGGATTTATTCTGAGGAGGCAAGGCTGGTACAATATTTGCAAATCAATAAGCTGGTACAATATTTGCAAATCAATAAATGTGATTCATCACATAAACAAAATGAAGAATAAAAATCACATGATCATATCAGTAGATGCAGAAAAAACATTTGATAAAAACAAGCATTCATGCATTATCAAAACTCAGCAAAGTGGAAATACAGCTAACATACCTCAACTTAATAAAAGTCATATATAATATCTCGACAGCCAAGATCATACTCAATGGGCAAAAATTAAAAGCAATCCGCTTAAGATCAGGAACAAGGCAGGGGTGCCCCCTTTCACCACTTTTATTCAAGATAGTTCTGGAAGTCCTAGCCACAGCAATCTGACAAGAAGACATAAAAGGCATCTAAATTGGAAAAGAAGTAAAATTGTCATGATTGGCTGATGACATGATACTGTGCATAGAAAACCCTAGTCTTAGACAAAGAACTACTAGATCTGATAAATGAATTTGGCAAAGTGGCAGTATATAAAATTAATATTCAGGAATCAGTGGCATTTTTCTAAACCAATAATGAACTGTCAGAAAGAGAAATTAAGAAAACAATTTCTTTCACTATTGCAACAAAAAAATATAAAGTACCTACAAATAAATTTAACCAAGGAGGTAAAATACTTGTACTCAGAAAATTATAAGACACTTAAAAAAGAAATAGAAGAAGATACAAACAAGTGGAAGCATATATCATGTTCATAAACAGGAAAAATTAAAATGTTCATACTACCCAAAGCAATCTTCAAAGATTCAATGCAATTCTTATTAAAATACCAATTGCATACTTCACAGATCTATAACAAATATTCCAAAACTTATATGGAACCCAAAAAGAGCCCGTATAGCCTTAGCAATCTTGAATATGAAGAACAAAGTGGGAGGTATCACATTACCTGATATCAAGCTATGCTACAAGGCCATTGTACTCAAAACGGCCTATTACTGGCATAAGAATAGGCATACAGCTCAGTGGAAGAGAACAGAGAACCCAGAAATAAACCCATGCCTTTATGGTCAATTAATATTTGACAAAGGAGGCAAGAGTATACAATGGAATAAAGACAGTCTCTAATAAATGGTGTTGAGAAAATTAAATAAGTACATGTAAAAAAAAAAATGAAACTACACTACCAACTTATACCATTCAAAAAAAGAAAACTCGGCCCTGGCCGGTTAGCTCAGTGGTAGAGCATCAGCCTGGCGTGCAGAAGTCCCGGGTTCGATTCCCGGCCAGGGCACACAGGAGAAGCGCCCATCTGCTTCTCCACCCCTCCCCCTCTCCTTCCTCTCTGTCCCTCTCTTCCCCTCCCGCAGTGAGGCTCCATTGGAGCAAGGATGGCCCGGGCACTGGGGTTGGCTCCTTGGCTTCTGCCCCAGGCGCTAGAGTGGCTCTGGTCGCAACAGAGCGAGGCCCCGGAGGGGCAGAGCATCGCCCCCTGGTGGGCAGAGCGTCGCCCCCTGGTGGGCGTGCTGGGTGGATCCCGGTTGGGCGCATGCGGGAGTTTGTCTGACTGTCTATCCCCGTTTCCAGCTTCGGAAAAATACAAAAAAAAAAAAAAAAAAAAGAAAGAAAGAAAACTCAAAATGGATTAAAAATTTAAATATAAATTGCAAAACCATAAAAATCCTAGAAGAAAACCTTGGTAGTAGACTCTCAGATACTTCTCATAGCAATATTTTTGCCAATATATCTCCTCAGGCAAGTGAAATAAAGGACAAAATAAACAAATGGAACTATATCAAACTAAAAGGCTTTTTGCACAGCAAAAGACACCATTAACAAAATAAAAAGGCAACCCACTCGCCTGACCAGGCAGTGGCGCAGTGGATAGAGCGTCAAACTGGGATGCAGAGGACCCAGGTTCGAGACCCCGAAGTCACCAGCTTGAGCACAAGCTCATCTGGTTTGAGCAAAGCTCACCAGCTTCGACCGAAGGTCACTGGTTTGAACAAGGGGTTACTCGGTTTGCTGAAGGCCCACGGTCAAGGCACATATTGCAACGAAAAACTGATGATTGATGCTTCTCATCTCTCTCCGTTCCTATCTGTCTGTCCCTATCTATCCCTCTCTCTGACTCTGTAGAAAAAAAAAAAAGGCAACCCACTCAATGGGAGAACATATTAACCAATACATCTGATAAGGGGTCTGATAAGGGGTTAATAGCCAAAATTTATAACTTATAAATGTCAACACCAGGAAGGTAAACAATCCAATTAAAAAATGGGCAAAAGACCTGAATAGACACTTCTACAAAGAGAACATATAAATGGCTAATAGGCATATGAAAAAATGCTCAATATCATTAATCATTAGAGAAATGCAAATTAAAACCACAATGAGATGTCACTTCACATCTGCCAGAATGGCACTCATTAACAAATCAACAAGTGCTGACAAGATGTAGAGAAAGAAACCCTTCTGCACTCCTGGTGGGAATACAGACTGATGTAGCCACTATGGAAAACAGTATGGAGTTTCCTCAAAAAATTTAAAATGGAACTGCCTTATGACCCAGCTATCCCACTTCTAGGAATATATCCTAAGAATGCTAAAACACTAATTCAAAAGAAGATATGCACCCCCATGTTTATGGCAGTGTTGTTTGCAATAGCCAAGATCTGGAAACAGCCCAAGTGTCCATCAGTGGACAAGTGGATAAAAAAGTTGTGGTATATACACACAATGGAATATTACACAGCCATGAAAAAGCAGGAAATGTTATCTTTTGTGACAGCTTCAGTGGACCTGGAGATTACTATGTTAAGTGAAATAAGCCAGACAGATAAAGACAAGTACCATATGGTCTCACTTATATGTGGAATCAAATGAAAACAATAAACTGGGGAACAAAACAGAAACAGAGGCAGGTCACAGGGAACCAGTGTACAGCTGTCAGAGGGAAGGGGGAAGAGGGAACCAGATCAAGAAAAGTGAAGGGATTAGCCAAATTATATATACATAACCCATAGATACAGACAACAGGGTAGCAATTCCGAGAGAGTAAGGGGGGGATGGAGGGAGGGGGAGGGGCAAAAGGGGTGAAATGGGGGTAAAAAAAGACTTTGCGGCCCTGGCCGGTTGGCTCAGCAGTGGAGCGTCGGCCTGGCGTGTGGGGGACCCGGGTTCGATTCCCGGCCAGGGCAAATAGGAGAGGCGCCCATTTGCTTCTCCACCCCCCCCCCCTCCTTCCTCTCTGTCTCTCTCTTCCCCTCCTGCAGGCGAGGCTCCATTGGAGCAGGGATGGCCCAGGCACTGGGGATGGCTCCTTGGCCTCTGCCCCGGGCGCTGGAGTGGCTCTGGTGGCTGCAGGGCAACGCCCCGGAGGGGCGGGGCGTCGCCCCCTGGTGGGCAGAGCGTGCCCCTGGTGGGCGTGCCGGGTGGATCCCCGGTCCGGCACATGCGAGAGTCTGTCTGACTGTCTTTCCCCGTTTCCAGCTTCAGAAAAATACAAAAAAAAAAAAAAAAAAGACTTTGCATGGGGCATAGGGGAATACGACACAGTGTTTAGAGGCTGTTGTATTGAATGGGATGCTTGAAACCATGTCAACACAATAAATTAAAATTTTTTTTTTTTTTTTTTTTTTTTTTTTTTTTTACAGAGAGAGTCAGAGAGAGGGATAGACAGGGACAGAGAGATGAGAAGCATCAATTATTAGTTTTTTGTTGCGCATTGTGACACCTTAGTTGTTCATTGATTGCTTTCTCATATGTGCCTTGACCGTAGGGCCACAGCAGACCGAGTAACCCCTTGCTTGAGCCAGTGACCTTGGGTCCAAGCTGGTGAGCTTTGCTCAAACCAGATGAGCCTGCGCTCAAGCTGGTGACCTTGGGGTCTCGAACCTGGGTCCTCTGCATCCCAGTCCGACGCTCTATCCACTGCGCCACCGACTGGTCAGGCTAAATTAAAATTTTTCATTGAAAAATAAAGTTAAAAAAAAAAGAAATAGAATCATTAAAAAAACAGTAAGCAGTTCCAAAAACTAAAAATAATTCAAATGTTCATCAATAAAAGAATGAATATACCAACTGTGGTATAATCACACAGTGGAAAACTACCCAGCAAAGAAAAAAAACTACTGACCCATGCATCATGGATGAATCTCAGAAACATTACTATGAGCACAAGGCCAGACACAAAGAGCGCGTGCTATGTAATTCCATATATCTGAATGCAAGAATAGGCAAAACATTTATGTATGATGAGAGAAATCAGAACGGTGGTTTTCTGAGGTAAGTGGTGGTGGCACGAATTGATTCGAAGGGGCGTGAGGGAGCTTTCCAGGATGAAGGAAATGTCCTAGCTCTTGATTGGGGTGGCTTTCACATGGGTACACTCAATTATCAAAAACCGTCTGTACTGGGATCAATAGTGTTCCCTCCACCCCCAAGTTCAGATACACCCAGAATCTCATAATGTGAACTTTTTGGAAATAGGGTCTTCACAGCTGTATTTAGTTAAATTAGAGTGAGGTCAGACCAAATCAAGGTAGGCCCTAACCCAATAACTGCTGTCCTTATAAGAAGAGAAAATAGAAACATGGGGAGAAATACCATGTGACAATTGAGACAGTGTCCATGATATGTCCACAAGCATGGAATGCCAGGAACTGCATGCAGCCAGCAGAAGACAGGAAGAGTCAATTAAGGATCTTCCCCAAAACCTTCCAAGAGCTCATGGCCCCACTGACACCTTGATTTTGGATTTCTAGCCTCTAGACCAGGGGTCCCCAAACTTTTTACACAGGGGGCCAGTTCACTGTCCCTCAGACCGTTGGAGCGCCGGACTATAAAAAAAACTATGAACAAACCCCTATGCACACTGACATATCTTATTTTAAAGTAAAAAAACAAAACAGGAACAAATACAATATTTAAAATAAAGAATAAGTAAATTTAAATCAACAAACTGACCAGTATTTCAATGGGAACTATGCTCCTCTCACTGACCACCAATGAAAGAGGTGCCCCTTCCAGAAGTGCGGCGGGGGCCAGATAAATGGCCTCAGGGGGCTGCACGAGGCCCGCCGGCTGTAGTTTGGGGACCCCTGCTCTAGACCCACGGGAGAATATATTCTGTTCTTTTAAGCCATCAAGTTCATAGTATTTTGTAGCAGCCCTAGGAAACTAATATTCCATCAAACAGAACACTTAAGGTCTCTTTTATATTTCATTTTATCTCAACTAAATTATACTCCAATTTTTATTTTTATTTATTTTTTTTAGTGAGAGACAGAGACAGACGAGAAGGGAGAGAGCTAAGAAGCATCAACTCATAGCTGCGGCACTCTTAGTTGTTCATTGATTGCTTCTTATACATGCCTTGACCACGCATCTCTGGCCAAGCCAGCGACCCCATTCTCAAGCCAGTGACCTTGGCTCAAGCCAGCGACCAAGGGATCATGTCTATGACCCCACACTCAAGCCTGTGACTTCAGGGTTTCAAATCTGGATCCTCAGCATCCTAGGTCCATGCTCTATTCACTGTGCCAGCAAGCTGTGGAAACAGTAAGCTGGTGATCAGGCTACATCATGGCTCCTGCTTCATCAATTTAGAACACCTGAAGGAGAGCCAGCCATACTCTTCAATTGACATTTAGTGAAAGAACCAAACACTGCCCAGTGGGACCCTATCCAGTGACCTGCCCTTCAAGTTCATTCACCATACAAAGCTGTTTCTTGTGCAAAAATACCCCCTACACCCTCTCAAACACAAATACTATATGACTAGGGACAAAACTACCCAAGAAAGCTACCTTACAGATGCTTGATTGATTGATTGATTTATATTTTTCTGAAGTTAGAAGCAGAGAGGCAGTCAGACAGACTCCTGCATGTGCCAACCGGGATCCACCTGGCATGCCCACCAGGGGGCAATGCTCTGCCCATCTGGAGCGTTGCTCCTTTGCATTGCAGCTGGAGTCATTCTAGAGCCTGAGGCAGAGGCCATGGAGCCATCCTCAGTGCCCAGGCCAACTTTGCTCTAATGGAACCTTGGCTGGGGAGAAAAGAGAGATAGAGAGGAAGGAGAGGGGGAAGGGTGGAGAAGGAGATGGGCGCTTCTCCTTTGTGCCCTGACCAGGAATCGAACCCAGGACTTCCACACGCGGGGCCAAATCTCTACCACTGAGCCAACCAGCCAGGGCAGATGCTCCATTTAAAAGTAAACCCGCCCACTTTGAGGGAGTGTCCAGCCTCGGAATTAAAGACCACAGAAAAGCCTGGTGAGGGGCCTGCCCTGTGGTGGTGAAATGG
Organism: Saccopteryx leptura; assembly: GCF_036850995.1. Classification (NCBI taxonomy): domain Eukaryota; kingdom Metazoa; phylum Chordata; class Mammalia; order Chiroptera; family Emballonuridae; genus Saccopteryx; species Saccopteryx leptura. The sequence goes on from NC_089511.1 coordinate 23,601,354, forward strand.
ATAAAGTGTCAACCTGGAACTCTGAGGTTGCCAGTTCAAAACCCTGGCTTTCCTGGTCAAGGCACATATGAGAGTTGATGCTTCCTGCTCCTCCCCCGCCCCTCTTTCTCTGTCTCTCTCCTCTCTAAAATGAGTAAGTAAAATGTTAAAAAGGAAAAAAAAAAGCCTGGTAAGGGGCCAATAGCTGTGGCCCAACTCTTCTTACTCATTCACAAATTTATTATATGATATGTCAACTTTAAGGAATCTCTGGCTTCATTCCTTGGCTTTCCGTAGCCTACACACTGACAAAAGGATATTTTTATATTTCATTTTTTTGCTTCCTCTTAGAAGTGCTTGACCTTGAGAACTTACCAATCACTTTTTTTTTTTTTTTTTTTTTTTTTCTGAAGCGCCCGGGCCATCCTTGCTCCAGTGGAGCCTTGGCTGCGGGAGGGGAAGAGAGAGACAGAGAGGAAGGAGGGGGGGGGGGGGGTAAAGAAGCAAATGGGCGCCTCTCCTATGTGCCCTGGCCGGGAATCGAACCCGGGTGCCCCGCACGCCAGGCCGATGCTCTACCGTTGAGCCAACCGGCCAGGGCCCCAATCACTTCTATAACCATGCCCTGCAGCTATCTGCTTGAAGTTTAAGGTCAATGAAGGTCAGGAATGCAGAGATCACGGCCCAATCCCTACTGGATATTCTAAACCAGTGGTCCCCAACCCCCGGGCCACAGACCGGTACCGGTCCGTGGGCCATTTGGTACCGGTCCGCAGAGAGAGAATAAATAACTTACATTATTTCTGTTTTATTTATATTTAAGTCTGAATGATGTTTTATTTTTTTTTAAATGACCAGATTCCCTGTTACATCCGTCTAAGACTCACTCTTGACGCTTGTCTCGGTCACGTGATACATTTATCTGTCCCACCCTAAAGGCTGGTCCGTGAAAATATTTTCTGATATTAAACCGGTCCATGGCCCAAAAAAGGTTGGGGACCACCATTCTAAACCACACTCAAGGTCCCCCACATTCATGGTGTGTTTTCCACATGCCCAGGAGCTGGCTAACTCATACTGCATTAATTCACTGAATCCTCACAGGTAGGCTAGAGGTAGGAACTATTATTATATTCACTTTCTGATAAGGTGAAACTGAGGACCAGAGTGGGGAAGGAACTTGTCTGAGGTCATACCAGTAGTAACCCACAGAGCAAGAGTTTTAAGCTCAGACAAACCAGCCTAGAAGTTACTATCTTAACCACTGGGATGCACTGCCAAGTGGATGTCTCTTCTAAGGATCGGGCACTGCATCCCCCAGTGACTGAGACCCCAAGGGGTTTTCTTTGTTACAGACCCAGACTCTTAACTTCTTTTTCCCCCTTCTTGAGAAACATTAGGGCTAGAGTCCCAAGGTTAGTTTTATAATAGCCCAGAGACTCCAAAAGCCTATTGGGACATCCTCCAAAGCATTATATAAACAAAACTGAGTGTAACAGGATAAAGGTTGTTTAGTTTGTTTATGAGGGTTTGGTATGTTTTGTTTTACAATGAAAGTTAACCAAAACAACAAAAGAACTAAACTGAAAAAGGCTGAAATCAGAATCATGCAGTTTTTTTTCTAACTCAGTGGAAAATCCCAGTTCCTACTGCCCATTCCACTGGGAAGGAGTTTGGAAGTGGGTTTCCTAGAAGAAAATCAAATCAATGGTTCCTTACTTCAGGAAGGAAAACTTCAGCCCGTATGTACAAACTCTGTACATGTCCCCAGACCCTCTCCAGAGGAGTCCCCAGCAGCTGTTGTTGGCTTACTCAAAGAAGCTTCTCCAGTAAGGTAGCACAGCACATTAAAAGACCAAAGGGAATTGCAAGGATGGTTCAATATTAGAAAACTTCTTAATATAATAATAGATCCTAAGAGATCCATAAATGTTGAATCAGCATTTGACAAAAGTCTACACCTTTTTCTGAAAAAAAAAAAACCTTCAGTATAGAAGGAATCAATGAATAATTCCCTAACATGATAAAATATATAAATCTCAGATAAAAGCCAGCATTTTGCTTAAGTGGAAAACATCAGAAACATTCCCATTAAAGTCAGGGTGGAATACACACATGCACACTATCATTGTATAAGAAGTACTAGCCAATGCAATTAGATAAGCTAAAGAAATTAGAGGTATAAGAATTGGATAAGGGGGAGATAATGTACAGCCTGGTGACTATAGTTAACAATGCTGTCTTGTATATTTGAAAGTTGCTAATAGTAAATCTTAAAAGTTCTAGGCCCTGGCCAGTTGGCTCAGCGGTAGAGCATCGGCCTAGCGTGTGGAGGACCCGGGTTCGATTCCCGGCCAGGGCACACAGGAGAAGCGCCCATTTGCTTCTCCACCCCTCCGCCACGCTTTCCTCTCTGTCTCTCTCTTCCCCTCCCGCAGCCAAGGCTCCATTGGAGCAAAGATGGCCCGGGCGCTGGGATGGCTCTGTGGCCTCTGCCTCAGGCGCTAGAGTGGCTCTGGTCGCAACATGGCGACACCCAGGATGGGCAGAGCATCGCCCCCTGGTGGGCAGAGCTTCGCCCCATGGTGGGCGTGCCGGGTGGATCCTGGTCGGGCACATGCGGGAGTCTGTCTGACTGTCTCTCCCTGTTTCCAGCTTCAGAAAAATGAAAAAAAAAAAAGTTCTCATCATGCCCTGGCCAGATAGATAGCTTGGTTGGTTAGAGCATCATCCTGAAGCATAGAGGTTGCTGGTTCAATCCCCAGTCAGGGCACATGCAGGAACAGATGTTCCTGTCTCTTTCTCCCTCTCTCTCACTCACTAAAATCAATACAATAAATATTTTTTTAAAATTTTCATTATAAGAAAAAAAACTGTAACTGTGTGGTGATAGATTATTAAACTCATTGTGGTAATCATTTCAATATATATATATGGTATTTATATATGAAACCTATATATATTTCATATATATGAAATCATTTTATTGTATACCTAAAACCAACATGTTATATGTCAATTATATCTCAAGGAAATTAAAGAATTATTCACATTTATAGATAGGATTTTAAGATTTGCACATTTAAGAGAATCAACTAAGAAATGTCTACAGACAATAGCCAGTTAGAAAAGACTCCACAAAATGATAAAACATCTATGAATAAACTTATCAAAAGTATGAAAGCTATATTATAAAAAAACTATGAACAATACTAAAGGACACAGAAGATTTAAACAACTGGGAAGATATAACATGTTACTAGATAGAAAGATTCAACATTATAAATATGTCCATTCTTTAAAGTTAATGCATAAATTTAAAACAATTCCAATACATTTCACAAAAGAGGATATTTAAATGGCCAATAATGATATATTTTAAAGCACTAAACTTCATTAGTCATTATAGAAGTGAAAACTAAAAAAATCACAATTCATTACCATTACACAGACACCAGAACAAAAATAATTTTCAAACCAAGCATTGCAAGAAGAGGGAATAACTGAAATTCTCAGACACTACTCAGAAGGAAGGCAAATTGTTACCCAGCTACAGAGTTAGGTAATATTTTCTGAAGTTGAACACATACATATCTCATGGCCCAGAAAATCCTCTCATAAGTAAATATCCAACAGAAATGTGTATGTATGGGCACCAACAGCCATGCGTGATAGCCCAAACCGGAACAACTTAAATGTCCATCAGTAAGAGAATTGATAAATAAACCTCATAAATACAATGTTGAGCCAAAGAAAAAGTGGTGCACATATACAATGAGATGTGACTCAGCCTGAAAAAGAACAAAATCTTCCATCTGCAACCACACAGATGGACCTAGAGGGTATTGTGCTGTGTGAAACAAGTCAGAGAAAGACAAATGCCAGATGATTTCACTTATATGTGGAATCTAAAAACCAAAACTAAACAAACAAACAGAATAGAAACAGACTCACAGATACAGGGAACATTTTGATGGTTACCAGAGGGGAGGGGAGTTGGGGGGATGGGTGGAAAAGGTGAAGGGATTGAGAAGTACAAATTGGTAGTTGTCTAGTCATGGGGATGTAAGGTACTACATAGAGAATTAGTCAATAATATTGTAATAAGTATCATATGTAGAATGTCAGATGGATACTAGATTGATTGGGGTGATCATTTTGTAAGTTATATAAATGTCTAGCCACTGGGTTGTACACCTGAAACTAATATAATATTGTATGTCAGCTATAATTAAAAAATAAAAATTTTAAAAAATATATTTAATGTTGAGCCAAAGAAGCCAGATGCAAAAGCATTCAAGTATGTAAAGTTAAAAAAAAAAAAAAGCAAAACCAATACAGAACATAATAAACAGGGATGATGATTACCTTTCCGAAGAGGCTGGTGGAGTAACTATTTGAAGTCTTAGGGGATGCTCCTGCATGCTGGTCATGCTCTAGGTCCAGATCTGGGTAATAATTCACTTTGCTCTGTGTTCACTTTGTGATAACTCATCAAAATGGATACATACAGGCCCTGGCCAGTTGGCTCGGTGATAGAGCGTCGGCCTGGCGTGCGGAGGTCCCAGGAATGTTCGATTCCCAGCCAGGGCACACAGGAGAAGTGCCCATCTGCTTCTCCACCCCTCCCCCTCTCCTTCCTCTCTGTCTCTCTCTTCCCCTCCCGCAGCCAAGGCTCCATTGGAGCAAAGATGGCCCGGGTGCTGGGGATGGCTCCTTGGCCTCTGCCCCAGGCGCTAGAGTGGCTCTGGTCACGACAGAGCGACGCCCGGGATGGGCAGAGCATCGCCCCCTGGTGGGTGTGCCAGGTGGATTCCGGTCGGGCGCATGCGGGAGTCTGTCTGACTGCCTCCCCGTTTCCAGCTTCAGAAAAATACAAAAAAAAAAAAAAAAAAAATGGATACATACAGTTTATTCACTTTTCTGTATGTGTGTTATACTTCAGTTTTTATTAAAGCAATTTCTTTTTATTTGTAAGGTTTATTATTGATTTTTAGTGAAAAAGAAAGGAAGAGAGAGAGAGACAGAAACATCGATCTGTTCCTGTATGTGCCCTGACCAGGGATCAAACTGGCAACTTCTGCACTTGGGAAGATGCCCTAACCAATTGAGCTATCCAGCCAGGGCTATTAAAGCAATTTCAATGAAAACACCAACACGTGCATAATTAGACATTAGATTTTAAAGTTCAAAGAGAAAAACAAACAAGAATAGTCTGAAAAAGGTCTAGAGCAGCGGTTCTCAACCTGTGGGTCGCGACCCCAGCGGGGGTCGAACTAGGCGACCCCTGTGTTTTGGTCGTTGGACCCCCGCCGGGGTCGCGCCCCACAGGTTGAGAATTGCTGGTCTAGAGATACGAAAGTAGTGCTTTCATATGTTAAAAAATAGTTTTATATAGTGTAGAAAGAACTTAGTATGAAAAACAGTGGAATATGAATGAACATAGACAGAGGAACCAATGGAAAAAAATAACAAGTTCTGAAATAGACCCATATACATATGAGAAAAGAGCTTGTGATAACCAGCTTATGATATAGTAGCTTCAGCAGGGCAAAGATAACCATCTTGGGGGGGTTGGATCTATGGCCCTGCAACATCAGGATGAATTTCAAATGGATCAAAATGTGAATGTAGGCCCTGGCTGGTTGGCTCAGCGGTGGAGCATCGGCCTGGCGTGCGGGGGACCCGGGTTTGATTCCCGGCCAGGGCACATAGGAGAGGCGCCCATTTGTTTCTCCCCCCCCCTTCCTCTCTGTCTCTCTCTTCCCCTCCCGCAGCCAAGGCTCCATTGGAGCAAGGATGGCCCGGGCGCTGGGGATGGCTCCTTGGCCTCTGCCCCGGGCGACAGAGCGACGCCCCCGGAGGGGCAGAGCATCGCCCCCTGGTGGGCAGAGCGTCGCCCCTGGTGGGCGTGCCGGGTGGATCCTGGTCGGGCGCATGCGGGAGTCTGTCTGACTGTCTCTCCCCGTTTCCAGCTTCAGAAAAATACAAAAATAAATAAATAAATAATAATAATTAAAAAAAAACAAAATGTGAATGTAAAATAGAAAAAATAAAGGACCTGTCCTATTATTTTGAAGGGGAGATAATCTTTGAATCTGTATTTCAACATTCAGAAGCCATAAAAGAAATGACTAACAATTTGCATCAAAATAAAAACTTGGCCATACAAAACAAACAAGCCATCAACAAAATAAAAATTAAATACCAAACAGATGCAATTTATATCGATGGCAAAAGCCTAATCTCCCCAGTAGATAAACAGCTCCCCAAAATAAAAGATAAAGGCAACAATTTCAAAACAAGCAAAGAATATGAGTAAGACAGTCGAGAGAGAGAAAAATAGTCCTTTTAAACATATTACAAGATTAAAACTTTTCAGAACAAATTTAAATTAAGACTCAGTTGAGTCACTGTTTTCTCAGCTATCAGATTGGTAAAAATCCAGTAACAAGACAAAGTTAACGCATTGGCGCAGATGTGGGAAATCAATAACTTCTCATCCAAAACTGGCAGAGGGATAAATGGTACTAACATTAGGAAAGGCAAGTTGCCAATATCTCTTGAAATTACACATGCAGGGACTTAGCAATCTCATTTCTGGGAATTTATCATACATAGATAATATGCACCTGCAAAATGCCACAGGTACAGTGTCGGTGGCAGTGGCCTGGAAACAACCAATGTGCTCAGCCCACAATAAAAATATCATGATATATGGCCAGAGAAACAAGCTAGGCAAAGAACAGGGTGTATTCAATTTTGTAAAATGTGTTTAGCAGAAACAGCAAAGCATTATATATATATAATATATATATAAGGTCTACCGGAAAGTTCTGTTTTTGGAATAAAACAAAATACAAATTTTTCTTACCGTCAATAAACTTTATTAAATAATATAATTGCCATTATTATTAATGATTTCTTGCCAGCGTGAGGGCAATTTGTATATCCTATTTTTGAAAAATGTTTTATCTTTTGATGCGAAAAATTGAACCAGTGCTTGGTTGATATCTTCTTCATTTTTGAATTTTTTGCCCTTCAAAAAATTTTGTAAGGACAAAAACAAGTGATAGTCGGAGGGTGCTAAGTCCAGGGAATATGGTGGATGCGACAGACATGCTTCTGTAGCATTTCTTCCTTGTTGAAATTTGTAACAATTACAGAGGCGTAAATGAACTTTATCAGTAGCTATGGGTACACTATCACTTCACACATAAGACTAACGTGAATCAACTTTGTTTTAGTTAATTTGCTACATCAGTATGTATACATTAAGTGATAAAAATAGAGAGGCACACATGCACCAAATAAATGTGCTTACGTGTCGAAACTTGTTGTGATAGAAACGGACAGAACTTTCCGGTAAACCTTATATATATAATATATTATATTATATATATTATATTATATTATATTATATATATATTTTTTTGCTTGTATATGCATAAAGAGACCCTGTATTAGGATAATTCACACTAAAGTGTGAAAGATTGACAGCTCTGAACCTCCCAGAGACAAGGTATCCTTAAAAAAAAAGATGCAGCCTGACCAGGCGGTGGCGTAGTGGATAGCGCGTCGGACTGGGATGCGGAAGGACCCAGGTTCAAGACCCCGGGGTTGCCAGCTTGAGTGCGGGTTCATCTGGCTTGAGCAAAAAGCTCACTAGCATTGACCCAAGGTCACTGGCTCAAGCAGGGGGTTACTCAGTTTGCTGAAGGCCCACAGTCATGGCACATATGAGAAAGCAATCAATGAGCAACTACGGTGTTGCAACAAAAAACTGATGATTGATGCTTCTCGTCTCTCTCCGTTCCTGTCTGTCTGTCCCTATCTATCCCTCTATCTGACTCTCTCTCTGTCCCTGTAAAAAAAAAAAATTTTTTAATAAAAAGAAATTAAAAAAAAAAAGATGCATGCTAACCCAAATAAACCTGTAATGTGATGGACTTTTTGTGAGGGTGATAAAGTGAATTGGAAAATGCATGTACTGCAAGCTGAGAGATTCAGGGGGTCAAGAGGGCAGCCATGTCTCAGGAGATTCTGAAGTTTTCCTAAGGATCTGCTTTAATTGGATTAGATCCAACAAAAAACAGTTGCCTGGGGCAGGAGGGTAGTGGGTGGTTATAAACTTTCAGGCCCTGGCAGGTTTGCCTAGTGGTAAAGCACAGCCCAGTGTGTGGAAGTTCTGGGTTCGATTCCTGGCCAGGGCACACAGGAGAAGTCCCATCTGCTTCTCCACCCCTCCCCCTCTCCTTTCTCTCTGTTTCTTCCCCTCCCACAACCAAAGTTCCATGGTCTCTGCCTCAGGCGCTAGAATGGCTCCAGTTGCAATGGAGCAACACCCCAGATAGGCAGAGCATTGCCCCCTGGTGGGCATGCCAGGTGAATCCCAGTCGGGCGCATGTGGGAGTCTGTCTCTCTGTCTCCCCACTTCTTACTTCAGAAAAATACAAAAAAGAAAAAGAAAAACTTACACTCGGGTCCTTTTTTACAGGATGTTTAAACCATATGAATGTATTATGTAATCTAAACATTAAACAGTGAACCAGGAGAGCTGAAGTTCACAAGCTCCTGAGCTTTGATGCAGACCCACAAGATCTACCCCAGCTCTTGTTCCAAGAGCCTGTGATTTATAAGCAGGTAACATTAAACATTTACAGGGAGTTTTATTACCCTTGTAATAACAGCTCATTGACTGCCAAAAACATGTGCTGCAGAGGATATTGTGAGATAGAAAGACCTTGGGCAACTCACTTAAGCTCCCTTTAAACATCAGCTTGCTCTTTGGCAGAGCAAAGATCAGGACAAAACATCACAGTATTGCTACAAACTACTGGCCTGTGTGCATTTCAGGAGGCCGCAAAGCAGCGCAGAACAAACTCTTCATACAACAGCTGCTCCACAGCCAAGCCTCAGCTCAAATCCACGTCAGGCCTGAGCTTCAGGGCTTCTCAAAGGTCAGTGTCTGTTAACAATCACCTAGGGAGGCTGTTAAAGCACCTGCTCCCAGGCTCCGCTCTTAGCCATAGGATTCAGTCTACAATTGATTCCGTACGTTTGGGGCCCGTTAACCTGAATTTCTAACCAGCTTCTTCAGTTGTTATGCTAGTACGCTGGATTAAGGACCACATTTCAGTAAGTCTGGTTCAGAGCAGGGTCCTCACACTGTGATGTGCATACAAATGACCTGGGAATCTGGTTAAGATGAGAATGTCTCTGACTCTGCATTTCCAGCAAGCTGCCAGATACTGCAGATGCTACTGGTTTGCAAAGCACACTGAGGAACAAGGTTCTGCAATATCCAGTTCCATTCATTTTACAGGAGAGGCATCTGTGCCTGGGAGAAAATACATGGGCTTCCCAAGGGCCCCCAGATGGTAAGGGCACAGATCAGGTGAGGCCCTTCAGGGTGGCTGCCGTTCCTCAGGAGTGCCCTCCCCTTCTGTCCCCAGACCAAGACCACAGACCAGGGGTCCCCAAACTTTTTACACAGGGGGCCAGTTCACTGTCCCTCAGACCGTTGGAGGGCCGGACTATAAAAAAAACTATGAACAAATCCCTATGCACACTGCACATATCTTATTTTAAAGTAAAAAAACAAAACGGGAACAAATACAATATTTAAAATAAAAAACAAGTAAATTTAAATCAAGAAACTGACCAGAATTTCAATGGGAACTATGGGCCTGCTTTTGGCTAATGAGATGGTCAATGTGCTCCTTTCATTGACCACCAATGAAAGAGGTGCCCCTTCCGGAAGTGCGGTGGGGGCCGGATAAATGGCCTCAGGGGGCCGCATGTGGCCCGCCGGCCTTAGTTTGGGGACCCCTGCCACAGACCTTCCTGAGCCAATCAATGATGCCAACCCTTTGGAAAATGGTGTGGAAATGGACTAAATCAAACACAATTCTCCACTCTTCTGAGAAATAAGCCGCATATTAGGGAGCTTAGTTCAAACCACCAGTCTGCTCTTTAAAAAAAAATTGCACTTTTGGCAAAATTATTTCTTGAGCTGAATCAGCTTCCCCTCCAGTGACTCACACCTTGGACAGGCCCTGCTGTGTGAGAACCTGGGGAAGACACCGGGCACATTTCTCAACTCGTGTGGTCTGATTGTAAGCAGAGGAGTTGAGGAGAAGCAGAAATGGGGGTGGGGAAGCTGATCCTTCAGAAAGCCGAGGAATCTGCTGATTATTGGCTCCTGAATGCCCTTAAAAAACAGAATTGCACTGTATTCATTTTGCCAACTCACTGTATCTTCCTGACAAAAAGTCCATCAAATTAAAAACTATAATTGGTCCTAGCCAGGTGGCTTAGTGGACTGAGCGCACCAAGGTCAAGACTTTGATCCCACAATCAGGGCACATATAAGAAGCAACCAAGCCTGACCAGGCGGTGGCGCAGTGAATAGAGTGTCGGACTGGGATGCGGAGGACCCAGGTTCAAGACCCTGAGGTCACCAGCTTGAGCCTGGGCTCATCTGGTTTGAGCAAGGCTCACCTGTTTGAGCCCAACATTGCTGGCTCGAGCAAGGGGTCACTCGGTCTGCTGTAGCCCCCCGGTCAAGGCACATATAAATGAGAAATCAATCAATGAACAACTAAGGAACCACAACAAAGAATTGATTTTCTCATCTCTCTCCCTTCCTGTCTGTCTGTCCCTCTCTCTGACTGTCTCTACCACAAAAAAAAAAAAAAAAAAAAAGAAGTAACCAAGTGCACAACTAAATGGAACAATTCAGTAGAACAGTGACTTGAAACTTCTCTCTCTCAAATCAATGGAAAAAAATTTTTTAAATTTTATTTGTATTAACAAGTATCTTCTTTTCAAGATACATTGTCTCTGAGCTGCTCATCTTTCATACTTCAGTGTGAATTATTCTACTTGAGGGAAGGGGGTGGTCACTGGAATAATTAAGGTAGAGGTGGGGGGTCTCACCTGAGATGAAGCTAGATCTGGGAGCACAGCAGTGGGGCCACCACGGGGATGTTGGTGTCTGGACCGCCCTCACCCCAGGTGTCTTCGAGCTGTGAGTGGTTAGTGGGCCTGGCTCTACCACCCATTTGCTGTATGACTGAGTAAATCACACTGGCACTGGAAGGAAAGAACTCTCTCATCCCAGAACCCCAAGTTCTAAAGCACAGAATGCATGGCCCGTCTGGGAGTGGCTTCCCCAGAAGGAGAGCCAAGACAGTTTGGTATCACCTAAAAGAAAAGCTCTCTCGGGACTGAAGGAGTGGGGAGGTCTTAGAGGCTCCAAAGCATTTTTAAATAACACCACAGAGTCTTTGCACCCTGAGGCCAGGCTGGGCTTTCAGCCTGGGGGTGGGGGGTGGGGTGTAACCTCTCAAGTATCCCTGGCAAGGTGGCTTGAAGAAGGACATGGGGTGTGCTGATCATGCCAGCCCCACCGACTCCATAGCAGCTAGGAAATGGGTACAATAGTGGATAAGAGACACCAACCCTTCTTCTAGTTCTGAGAACCCCTCAAATGTGTTTTTAAACAAGAGACTCCCCAAATCCCGAAAGACAGAGATGAAGGAAGAACACAATTCCATTCTTCATTTCCAGGAGAATCTTGGCATCTGCAACTTAGAATAAATCCTAAAACTGCTGCCTCTGACTCCCAGGTCACACCCTAGGTGGCACTTCTGCCCGGTACTGGCCACTCTGACATTACCTTAACCATTCTCTTGTGTGCTATCTCCCAACAAGAATGGCTTCCAGGGTGCAGAGCCTTGTTCTGGCCTCATCACTGTCTCCAAGCCTGGGGCTGGCTTGGCTCACAGGAAACTATTAACATCTGGGGAACAAAATCTGAGTGAAGGAGTTGGACATTCGGGCCAGATGCTTAAGTGCCAACAGAGAATGAGAAATAGGTCAGCTGAACACCCCCTAGCCAGAGAAATTGGAGGAAACCCGAGCACAAGGCCAGGACGGGGAAGGAGAGAACCCACCAGGAGTTTCCTTGGCTACTTGATTCCTTTCTCAGCTCCCACACTCAGTGTGGAGCCAGAGGTAGCATCAATCCTGGGGAGATCTGTCACTTTCTGGAATGATACAAACAGCTCAGAACAACCAGGGGCCTCTGGGCTCCGATTCTAGCTCTCGCTCTGAGCCCCCACCCCACTGGTGCCAGGGCATAGTGATCATGCGGCCCTGGAGGCAGCCCCACTCAAACGCAGGCCACTGCAAACTTCATTGCTGCATTTCCCCCTCTGGCCACCTCCGTAACAGTCTCCACCGCAGCCACACTGGCTCCCAGCACACTCTCGGCACCTGTGAGATGCCCACACATCACCTAGCATTTCCCATGTGCCGCGCACTGTGCCAGACGCTTGCCGCTCACTCGCCCGCTCATCCGCACAATGACACCGATTATCCGCACCCCACATCTCGTGGTCTCATCTCTGCTTTATGGAGATTGAACCACTGGCAGAGGGTCAAAAGGCCAATAAGGGGAGCATCAGGGTTCGAGCGCTGGACACTTTCGTCTCATCTCTTTAAATGGCTTGTCACCATGGGCTGATGGAATACAGCAGTCCCAGGAGAAAGGTTCATTACCTTCATTTCCTAGAAGGGGCTCCCTTGTGGGGCACGCAGACTGGCCACAGTTTGGCCCATGGCCCGGCACCACCAGTTCTGTTTAGCTGAGACGGAGACCGAGACTCCTGGAGGTGCAAGGGCTGCTCACCGAGCCCATGGTCTCACCTGCATTCATTGTTCTTGTTGGGAGGCTCACCTGGGCCGGCTCACGGCTCACGGCTCACGTGGGGCTTCACCTGGGCAAGCCCAGGCTGCGGTGTCTGACGGCCCATGCTCTCCCCACCCTTACCCTTTGCCCTTCCCTCCCTCTACCCCGATGACTGGGCCCAAAGTCCTCTCTCAGTGAGGGACAAAACTCATAATGCTCAGCAGGAAACTGAAAACCCAGTCCTAACCTAATCACATGCAGTATCAGAAATGAAGGGTTGGCCTTTATTTGAAAACAAATCATTGTAAATTTCCCACTGTTAGCAAACAAATTAGAAAAACCTGTGGTCATCTGAGTAGCTGCAGAAGACTTTGTCCCCCTTGATAAAATTTGATAAAATATCCATTCCTGACTGAAACCCTCAGCAAATTCTAAATAGAAAGGAATTTCTTCAAACCTGGAAAAGGGCATCTAGGAGAAATTTACGGCTAAGTGGTGACCAACTGGATGTTTTCCCCATAAAACTGGGAACAAGATGAACTAATAAATGAGATCAGCAAGGTTGCAGGACACAAGGTCCATGTACAAGACTTCACTGTATTTCTGCTTGCTAGCACCAAAACCTGGAAACAATGTATGTGTCCATCAGCAGATAGTGGATTAAAAAAATTATGGTAGGTCCATACAACAGAATACTTCATGATGGAAAGAATGAACAATTGATACACAGAACAACAGGAATAAAACACAAAATAATTATGCAGAAGCTAGACCTCCCAAAAGAAAGAGTACATACCATGTAATTTCATTTATGTAAAACTCTAGAAAATCCAAACTAATCTGTAGAAAGAGAAAGCAGACCAGTGCTTGTGAGGGGAGGGCAGTGAGGTGGGAGGAATTTCAAAAGGCACCAGGAAACTTTTAGTAGTGATTAATATAGTCATTATCTAAGTTATGGTTTATATATTCAAAAATTAGCAAATTGTGCACTTTTGTATAGTTTATTTACTGCATATCAATCTTACCTCAATAAGTTCTTATTTTAAAACTGTATAAATATTACCTGACCTGTGGTGATGCAGTGGATAAGAGCATTGACCTGAAACACTGAGGTCGCCGGTTCAAAACCCTGCGCTTGCCGAGTCAAGGCACATGTGGCAGTTGATGCTTCCTGCTCTTTCCCTCCTTCTCTCTCTCTCTCTCTCGTGCACAAGTGCGCTTTCTCTCTCTCTCTCTCTAAAATGAATAAAGTCTTTTAAAAAACTGCATATATATCAAGATACCTAGAACAGGCAAATTCTAGAGACAAATTCTAGAGACAGAAAGAATAGAGGTTGCCAGGGACTGAGGAGAGGGAAGAAAGGGGGTTAATGGGTACAGAGCTTCTGTTTGAGATAAAGAAAAAATTCTGAAAAACAGATAGTGAATATGCTTCAAGTCACTGAATTGCACACTTAAAGTGTTTTAAAATGGTCATTTTTATGCTATGTGTATTTTATCACAATTTTTAAAAAAGTAAAAAATATTTATAAAGTAAAAATATTGTATGTAAGTAGACATTTGCATTTGAGGGGAAAGAGAAAGGTTTTCTGCTTTTTTCAGCCTCCTAAGGGGTGTGGGTCCTCAAAGTGGTTAGAACAGTCTTTCTCCCATAGGACATACGGCCCTCCCCTCCTGATCTTTGGCTCCAGGGATCCAAGCTCACCTGAGGGTCAGGCCCCAGCCCTGCCACCCCACCCCCAGGCTAACTAGTTTCAGTCCCTTTGCACCTACTGTTTTCTGAGCAGAATGCCTTTCCCCCTTTACCTACCCACCTAATCTCCCTCTCCCTACCTCCCCTTCCCCATCCTCCCTGCCCCAAACCCCTCAGACCAGGGGTCGGGAACCTTTTTGGCTGAGAGAGCCATGAACGCCACATATTTTAAAATGTAATTCCGTGAGAGCCATACAATGACCCATGTCATGAACATGAGCGGTAGGAAATGAATGGATTGTAATACATGAGAATGTTTTATATTTTTAATGTTATTTTTTTTATTAAAGATTTGTGTGCGAGCCAGATGCAGCCATCAAAAGAGCCACATCTGGCTCATGAGCCATAGGTTCCCGACCCCTGCCTCAGACTCTTCCACAAGCTGCCCTGGGCCCACAGAAGGCTGTCAGTCCCTTGTTTGCTCCAGCGGCCCCCTCTCCAAGGGGGCTGTCCCTCTGTGCCCCACAGGTCCCTGGTGCCCCTCTTCCTTTGACCTGATCGCAGTGTGCTGAGCATCTAATCTACTCTCTGTCTCAGCTCAGGCTGGGAGCTCCTTAAAATCTCAGACTTCTCCTAACTCCCTCTGTCTCCCCTCTTACACATTTGATCCACTGCCAGGACTAAGGCTGAACCAGTCCCTTTTTTACCAATGCAGGAATGTCCCTAGTGGAGAACAATGGGGACAATGGAATTCTCGGTGAACAGAGCAGCTTTGTGTCTAATTTTTTGGCTCACAGAGACTGGTCTGTGGGGACACGGGCAGGCCCACGCAGGGTGCTGGGAAACCTGGCTTTGGCTTCTCCTTACTAACGTGGGACCTAGAGGGCAAATCAGCTTCTCTCCCTAGGCCTCACTTCACCCATCGGAAAAATGGTGCAGAGGGAGAAGTGGTGGAGAGGAAATGAGGGTGTCTGAAGAGGGCCCCACTGCGGGGAGCATCCTGGTCACACTAGGTCTATTTCCCTGCAGAGGTCTGGCGTCACACTTGTTGAATTTGGGTTCAAGCCCTGCTTGGCCAAGGGTGCTGGTGGGGACGCAGTCCCCAGCGCAGCGGCTCTCTGTCCTGGCTCACCACCAGACTTTGTCTCTTACACCTTCAAAAGCCACGGGACCTGTGCTTCACTGCTATAATGAAACAATCATTCGTTAGTAGGTTCCCATTTCTCTCCCCTGCTGGGGCCCTAAGCCCCACTGAATTCCTCACTCACTGCCTATCACGAAGAAAATGCAAATGTTCTGTTAGCTAATGAATGCAGGGAGGCCGAGGTGGAGGGCTGGGGCGAATTTTCTGCTGACAGGCATCAGTATTGCAGCCAGGGAGGCAAGCGACGTAGCGCTGTCCCCGAGCCACTGGATAGGTCTGGAGCCGGGGGCAGGAATCCGCAGCCCCTGGCCAGACCACAGGGTTCCGCCCGCTGCCCACCCATGCCACCTGTATAAGAACATGACTCTTCTTAAACAAGTTATAACGTCTCCATATCAGAGTTAAATTCTGTTCTATGGGCATTTGTGAACCAAGCTTAGCACAGGAAGATGAAAAGCCGGGAGCCCCACCCGGAGCAGCTGATCGGGAGGGTCTGGGGGGGGGGGCGGGGAGACCTGCACCGCCGCCCTCCTAACAGATGAGAAAAACAGCTCAATATTCCTCCTGAGGGGAATCCATCCTGAGCAAGGAGGTTGTTTCAGAATCTTCAGAAATATTTGTCACCAGAGTCAGTGGTCCACAGGCCGGCAGTTCGGCCGGGGGTGGGGGTAGGGGGCAGCGGGTTCTACCAGCCTCCAGCCTCCTTCCTCCCACCGGGCCTCGCAGCCATCCCACAGTGGGTCTTAAACCCAAATCCCAGATGAAGGAATTCCAGCTGGAATCCTCTTCCTCCCCTCCCGCCATGGTCCTACTTCTGGCCTTCCTGAGCTTTCTTCCAGAGACAGCTCACAGCTGGGCTTCCCAGCAGCCTCTTGGCCTTCCACCATTCCTGGGCGCCCGGCACAAACAAGCATCTCTGCTCTATCTTTGATTTTTTAATCTAATGGTAGTTGACCACTTATAGTGGGTTGAAGCATGGCCCCCAAATTCCTGTCGGCCTGGAGCCTCAGAAGCCTTGTTTGGAAAAAGGATCTTTACAGATGTAATTAAATAGATGAAGTTATACTGGGTTAGCTGGGGCCCTAAACCCAATGACTGGTGTCCTTGTAAGAAGAGAGACACACACAGAAGTAGACGATGTGAGGACAGAGGCAGAATAAGAGTGAGACAACTACAAAGTAAGGAATTTCCAGGAGCCACCTGAACCTAGGAGACAGCAAGGAAGGGCCCTCACCCAGAGCCTTCAGAGGGAGCCCTCGATTTTAGACTTCCAGTCTCCAAAACAGAAAGAAAGAAAATGTCTGGGTTTGTTGTTGTTGTTGTTAGGTGTTTTTTTGTTTTTGGGGGGGGTTAAAAAATTTTTTTAATTGATGATTTTAGAGAAAGAGAAAGGGGAAGAGAGAGAGAGACGGGAACATCGACCTGTTGTTCCTGTATGTGCCCTGACCGGCGATCAAGGCAGCAACCTCTGTAGATCGGATTGGGAAGATGCTCTAACCAACTGAGCATCTGGCCAAGGCTGTTGGGGTTTTTTTTGTTTGTTTTGGTTTGATTTTTTACTTACTTTAGACTTTTATTTTAGAGGATGAACATTGTCTAGCCTTCTCTTTGCCCATATAATTGCATGGTGTAATTTAACATTACATTTTAGGACACACAGTGACTCAACTCCTATATACCTTATGATGTGGTCCCCACGATAAGTCCAGTAACCATCTGTCACTGTACAAAGCTATTACAGTATTACTGACTGTGCTGTACAATATATCCCATGACATTTATTTTATAACTGGAAGTTTGTACCTCTCCATCCCCTTCACTTTTTCACTCTCCCCTCTGGCAACCATCAGTTTGTTCTCTCTTTCTGTTTTATCTGTTTGTTTTGTTTTTCAGATCCCACATATATGTGAAATCATACAGTATCTGTCTAATTGCACTTAGCATAATACCCTCTAGGTCCATCCATGTTGTCACAAATGACAAGATTTCATTCTTTTTTATGGCTCTATAATATTTCATTGTATATATATGTATGTATATATCACATCTTCTTTATTTTTCTATCAATGGAAACCTAGGTTGCTACCATATTTGGGCTATTGTAAATAATGCTACAGTGAATATAGATTTACCAATTACTGTTTTCGTCCTCAAATTAGTGTTTTTGAGGACCCTCCATACTGTTTTTCCATAGCAGCTGCACCAGTTAATCCCACCAACAGTGAATAAGGGTCCCGTTTTCCCCACATCCTCGCCAGCACTTGTTTATTGTCATTTTTTTTTTAGTTTATTGTCTTTTTGATGATAACCATTCTGTCAGGTATGATGTGATATCTCATTGTAGTTTTGATTTGCATTTCTCTGATGATCAGATGTTCAGTCTTTTCAAGTTTCTGTTGGCCATCTGTATGTCCTGTGTGGAGAAGTGTCTATGCAGGTTCTCTGACCATTTTTTTTTATATATAAATCCACTCTACTCTTTTTTTTTTAAAGATTTTATTTATTGATTTTTACAGAGAGAGAAGGGTGGGGAATGAGAAGTAGTTGCTTCACTCCAGCTGTTCACTGGCCGCTTGTTGTATGTGCCTTGACCAGGCAAGCCCAGGGTTTCGAACTGGCGACTTCAGTGTTCCAGATCAACAGTTTATCCACTGCGCCACCATAGGCCAGGCTCTCTGACCATTTTTTAAATTGGATTGTTTGGGGTTTTTTTTATTTTGAGTTGCATGAGCTCTTAATATATTTTGATTATTAACGCCCTGTTGGATATACTGTTTGCAAATTTCTTCTCTCATTCAATAGGTTGCCTTTTCTTTTGCTGATGGTTTTCTTCTCTGTGAAAATGTCTGTTGTATTAAGTCACCCACAGCAGTCCAAGGAAGCTACCAAAATGCTGTCCACTTAGTTATGTATTCACTGGTTGATTCTTGTATGTGTCCTGACCAAGGATCAAACCCTCAAACTTGGTGTAGCCAGCTGATGCTCTGACCAACTGAGCTATCCGGCCAGGGCCTGCATCTTAACCAATTTTTTTTTAAAGATTTATTTATTGGTTTTACAGAGAGAGGAGGCCAGGAGTAAGAAGTATCAACTCATAGTTGCTTCACTTTAGCTGTTCATTATTTGCTCCTTGCTTGTATGTACCTTGACCAGGCAAGCCCAGGGTTTTGAACTGGCGACCTCAGTGTTCCAAGTTGATGCTCTATCCACTGCGCCACCACGGGCCAGGCATCTTAACTGTTTTTAAGTAATGTTAAGTGCTTTCACACTGTAATGCAACCAATTCTCAGACTTCTTTTCATCTTGGAAAACAGAAACCATGGTTACCGTGTACATATCCACAAGACAAAATTTCATCCTCCGTGCCCCTCTGGCAACCATCCTTCTACTTTCTGTCTGAATTCTCCAGCCAGGAATAGCTTTTATGTTCATTTCCTGGCCTGGAGACTCTAGGATCACATGAGTCGTGTAAATTTGATCCCAAATCCAAAAGAAGGCAGGTATGCGGTTACAAATTTCTCAGAAGAGGACTTCCTTTTCCCAGACCAGGTCCAGGCCAGTGTAGAAAAGCTTTTTTCTCTGGCTGGTGGGTGAATTTATTTCCTGCCCAACTTTCCCTGGAGGTCCCAACAGTATGTGTGGCGTGGCAGGTAGGGGGGGGGGAGTCTCTGTTCTACTTCTGTGGTTCAAGTAGGTTCAAAACTCTGTCCCTTGTCCCTGTGGCTATTCAAACCCAAGTCCCTGGGTCATGGAGACCAGGAGCGGGGCCCCAGGCAGGCGAAACAGCTGGGCTCCGGCTCAGACAGTCTTCCCTTCCATCTCTTGCTCAGGGCTGTCCTTATTCCCAGGCAGCTCAGCTCTGCATAAAAAGTGTGCTGAGCCCTGGCCGGTTGGCTCAACGGTAAAGCGTCGGCCTGGCGTGTGGGGGACCTGGGTTCGATTCCCGGCCAGGGCACATAGGAGAAGCGCCCATTTGCTTCTCCACCCCCACCCCCTCCTTCCTCTCTGTCTCTCTCTTCCCCTCTCGCAGCCAAGGCTCCATTGGAGCAAAGATGGCCCGGGCGCTGGGGATGGCTCCTTGGCCTCTGCCCCAGGCGCTCGAGTGGCTCTGGTCGCAGCAGAGCGACGCCCCGGAGGGGCAGAGCATCGCCCCCTGGTGGGCAGAGCATCGCCCCTGGTGGACGTGCCGGGTGGATCCCAGTCGGGCGCAAGTGGGACTCTGTCTGACTGTCTCTCCCCGTTTCCAGCTTCAGAAAAAGTACAAAAAAAAACCCCAAAAAAACAAAAAAAACAAAAGTGTGCTGATGGTTTTCTATCCTAAGTTTCTAGATGTTTTATAGAATTAACCCCCCCACTATCAAATCAGTTCTACTTAAAAATTAAAAAATGGACTGTCCCTTACATTTCTTTTTCTTTGTATTGGTTTTAGCCTTAATTTTTCATGGGCTCCTGCCTTTTGTCAATGGAAGTAGGGCTCAGGTGTTCCCTGGACACAGCCCCAGTGGACGTCCAGGAGACAGATGCTCAAGGGGAACCGGCAGAATGAGGGGAAACAGCCAGAGCTCCCAGTTAGGGCTGCGGGAAGGCTGCCAAGAGGGTGCTGCCTCTGTTTCAGGGATGTCTGGGCCCGTAAAACTTGTGTTGATAACATTGGCAGTGGACCATGAGACAGGCTGGGACTACCTCAGCTGGGATAATAGGACTAACAGGGCAATGATAAGGACGGTAATAATAGCTAACGTTAGTCACTTGAGTCATTCAATCCCTGCACCCATACACAAACATCAACAACAGTTAAAATTCTCATCCTTGTTTTAAAAATAAGGAAACTAAAACTCAGAAAGTTCAGCAACTTGCCCAAGGTTACAGCTAGCAAGTGGGAGAGCAAGTATTAAATCTAAGTATGTCGGCCCTGGCTGGGTAATTCAGTTGTTTAGAGCATCGTCCCCAGTACACCAAGGTTGTGGGTTCTGTCCCTGGTAAGGGAACATAATAGAATCAACCAATGGCCTGACCATGCGGTAGCACAGAGGAGAGTATCAGCCTGGGACTCAGAAGACCCAGGTTCAAAACCCCGAGGTCTCCGGCTTGAGTGTGGACTCACCAGCTGGAGCACGGGGTCACTGGCTTGAGCATGGGATCGTAGACATGACCCCACAGTTGCCGGCTTGAGCCCAAGGGTCGCCGGCTTGAAGCCCAAGGTTGCTGGCTTGAGCAAGGGGTCACTTGCTCTGCTGGAGTCCCTCCCAGTCAAGGCACATATGAGAAAGCAATCAATGAACAACTAAGTTGCCGCAACAAAGAATTGATGCTCCTCATCTTTCCCTTCCTGTCTGTCTGTCCCTGTCTGTCCCTCTCTCTGTCTCTATCATACACACACACAAAATCAACCAACGAATACATAAATAAGTGGAACAGCAAATCAATGTTTCTCTCTTTCTCTCTCTTTCTATCCCTCCTCTCCCTCTCTCAAATCAATACATTGAAAAATGAAAAAAGTATGTCTGACCCCAAAGTCTTTGCTGATAACTCTTAAGTCTGAAGGCAAAAGGAAAAGACCACATGCTCCCACCCAGCAGTTCTGTGCAGTGATAAGAGTCCGACTCTAAGGCCAAGCTGGCCTGGCCCAGAGGAAAAGCCCACAGGACTCTGGAGCTGGAGGGGTGACCTGAGCACCCTGCAAATTCAGAGTCAGAAACCAGAGGCTACATGCTCAGACCTGGTTGGTCAGGGCAGGCCACGCTGGCCACAGCTCAGGGCCACTGGGCCTAGAGAGGAGCCATGTCTCTTCACCATGGCTGGGCTTGCCCTTCACATTTCCTAAGAGGCTGGAAAGTCTGTGTCCCTTGCCTTTCAGTCTCCCCTAGTACCTATATAAGCTCAGAAGGTTGTATGTCTTGAGCAGAGAAGTTGTGTTGGGGTATCTTGGCAATCTACACTGGACAGGCAGGATAAGGCCAGACTAAAGAGGACCTTAAAAGCCAAGCGGTCTCTGATGTGGCAGGCAGCAGGGAGCCACTACAGGTTCTTGAGCAAGAGAGTGACCTGATGAGCATATTCACTCAAGGAACACTGATGTGTAGATGAGTTGAAGACAGAAGCAATAGGTCAGGACCCCAACCATTCCTCCAAGCCTCACCCCTTAGGTGACCTCTAAGGGATCTCTAATGCAGATTCATGTGCCTGGAAAGGACCAGGGGGCATTTCTTCCAGGCAGTATGAGCCATGCCTAACTGCAAAAGAGTCCCAGACCCTTTAAAGAACTGTCCCTTCAGGGCCTGGGCCACCCAGGCACTTGCCACCATCCTGATCTATTCCAGAGAGGTACAGCTATATAAAGAATCACCTTCTACCAAATAAAATTGGTACCACTTAATAAATGCAGGGGCTGAAGAAGACATTGTTTACATCTGAACAGAGTGTAAACCATCATGTAAGTAAATCCTTTCTTCCATTAGGAATTGAAGAGGTGTATTTAGTAAGAGACATGTATGTCTGATATATGCTCATTGATAAAATACTCCAATCTTTCTGGATTGGTCCTACCTGCCAATTTGTAACAGGACTGCAATACTGGCTGAACCCTGTCAGGGAGTAACTCCACTTTAAGATGTGGGCCTGAGTCTGTCTCTGCCTCCCCTCCCCCCACAAAAAAAAATAGGTGGGCCCCTAGAAAATAAGTCAGAAATGGCTCAAAAGAGGGTCAGCATCAGGCACCCACCTGAGTGAGCCATGTGGAGCTGGGGAGAAGGACCCCAATTATATGTGCCTCTTCCTGGGTGCTGGGACCCTGCAGAGGCAGTGAAGTATTATGGGCACCAGCACAGGTTTGGCTTCAGAGCCCCAGTTTTCTCATCTGTAAAATGGGAATGAAATTTATGAGTTTGATCCCTGGTCAGGCCACACACAGGAACAGATCGATGTTTCTCTTTCATTCTCTCCCTTCCCCTTCCTCTCTCTCTAAAATTAGTAAAAAAAAAAAAAAATTTAATTCAGTTATTGGCCCTGGGCCTGGTCAGTGGTATCATACGACATGTATGACTGACAATAACAGCTCCACCGTCATTGCGATTGGACACAAATATTTTTAGCTTGGCTGCGGATGGACGGAGGCAGCACACAGCGTCCACTGGCTCCAGTGTCTAGGCAGAGGTGGAAATGAGATGCCAGCGAGCCCAGTGCTGCATCTAGGAGAGTCGCCTGCAGCCTGGGAGGGAAACCCAGGTGGGGAAGCTGACTTGGCACAGATCTGCCACTCACTCGGTTTCCAGCCACTCACTGCCTTTCCCAGGCCGTTCATTACAGCCTGTCATGACCACGGTCCCCACTGTGCCCCGGCTACTCCCCTGGCACTGTTGGTCTCAGTGTAAATAAATCTCTTTTCTCCTGAGGTCAGTCAAACAAGGTTAGACTTGTCCCCAGAAGAATGTGGCTAAGAAACTAGAGAGAAAACAAAACCAAGAAATTAAAATGCAGCCACCTGCAAACAAGAGGACTTCTGATAAGAATCTGGGCCCAGAGTGGACTGGCAGCCTCCTCAAACTGCCTCCTCGTCTCCTCAACTCCACCCATTTGCTTGGCAAGAAGCCCTCCTTCCAGAACCTGTTTCCTGTAGCCTGGAACAGCATCAGACCTTCCTCTAGTTCTTGGCAGGACCAGCCTCTGTGCTTGAGCTCCTGAAAAATTTGATTGGTCCAGAGAGTCCTCCTTTGGCCCGCAGCTCTCCCACAGTAATAATACCTGCTGGACAGAGTCCTCGAAAAGGCCAACGATATAGCCAGTGATGCAGCCAGTGATGCCAACTGCAATGAATGTAAGCTCCATGAGACCAAGACTTCCTCTTGTTTTCTGCCCCATCTTCTGTGCCTGGCCCATAAGGAATGCTCATGTCATGGTGTTTGTTGAATGAATTATAAATATGAATATGAATATAAGCTTGAGTATGTACATATAATCTCTAGAAGGACCCATGAGAATCTAGTATCAGTGATTGACTTTGGATAGATGAAAATAGAGTCCCTGCCTGACCTATGGTGATACAATGGATAGAGTGTTGATCTGGAATGCTGAGGTCACCGGTTTAAAACCCTGGGCTTGCCTGACCAGGAGGTGGCGCAGTGGATAGAGCGTCAGACTGGGATGCGGAAGGACCCAGGTTCGAGACCCCGAGGTCGCCAGCTTGAGTGCAGACTCATCTGGTTTGAGCAAAGCTCACCAACTTGGACCCAAGGTCGCTGGCTCAAGCAAGGGGTTACTCGGTCTGCTGAAGGCCCGCGGTCAAGGCACATATGAGAGGGCAATCAATGAACAACTAAGGTGTTGCAACATGCAATGAAAAACTAATGATTGATGCTTCTCATCTCTCTCCATTCTTGTCTGTCTGTCCCTGTCTATCCCTCTCTCTGACTCACTCTCTGTCTCTGTAAAAAAAAAAAAAATAATAATAATAATAATAATAAAACCCTGGGCTTGCTCAGTCAAGGCATATATGACTTGATGTTTCCTGCTCTTCCCCTTTCTCTCTCTCTCCTTTCTCTAAAATCAATAAATAAAATCTTTTTTAAAAATAAGGAAAGAAAATAGAGACCTAAGGAATGGCATATGGAGAGGAAGATAGTTTTCACTATAAAACAATCTTATCTGTTTTTTATTTTACAGAGAAAGAAGAGAGAGAGAGAGAGAAACATCAATCTGTTGTTCCAGTTATTCATGCATTCATTGGTCAACTCTTTCTCTTTTTTTCAATTTTAATTGGTTTTTAGAAAGAGAGAGAGAGAAAAATATCAACTTGTTCCACTTATTTATTGGCTGATTCTTATATGTGCCCTGACTGGGAATCAAACTCACAACCTTGGTGTATCAGGATGATACTCTAACCAGCTGAGCTGCCCAGCCAGGACCACCAATCTGTATCTTTTGTATTTTTTTTTACCATGCATATATTTTAACTATTTAAAATTAAAAACACAATACTATTTATATTAGCACTGAAAAAAATGAAATACTTTGGTGTAAATCTAACAAAATATGTAGAAGAGCTATCTGAGGAAAACTATAAACCTCTGATGAAAGAAATTAAAGAAGACCTAAATAAATGGAGAGATGTTTCATGTTCATAGATAGGAAGATTCAATATTGTTAAGATGTTTGCTCTCCTTATCTTGAGCTATAGATTCAATGCCATCTCATTCAAAATCCCAGAAAGGTATTCCTTTCAATAAACTGATTCTAAAGTTTATATGGAGAGGCAAAAGACCTAAAATAGCCAACATGATGATGAAGAAGCATAAAGTTGGAGAACTGACACTATTTGACTTCAAGACTTACTATATGTCTACAGTAATCAAATCAGGGAGGTATTGGCAAAAGAATAGACAAATAAATAAACAGAACAGAATAGATAGTCCAGAAAAAGACCCACATAAATACAGGTAACTGATTTTTGACAAAGAAGCAAAGGCAATTCAATAGAAAAGTATAATTTTTTCAACAAATGGTGCTAGAACAAAGTAGACATTCACATACGAAAACAAACAAAACAGAAATCAGGACACAGATCTTACACCTTTTACAAAAATTAATTTAAAATGGATCTTAAACTTAAATGTGTAATGCAAATAATAAAACTTCTAGAATATAACAGGAGAGAATTTAGGTGGCCTTGGTTCTGGTGTGAGTTTCTAGGTATAACAAAAGCACAATCCATGTGGAAAAAAGAAGACACTGCTAGACCTTATTAAAATTCAAAATGGGCCCTGGCCGCTGGCTCAGTGGATAGAGAGTCAGCCTGGCATGTGGAAGTCCTGGGTTCAATTTACCAGTCAGAGTATACAGTAGAAGCGACCATCTGCTTCTCCCCACATCCCTCTTCTCTCCCTCTTCTACTCCCTCAGCCAGTGGCTCCTGGGCACTGAGTATAGCTCAGTTACTCTGAGTGTCAGCCTCAAGAGCTAAAAATAGCTCAGCTGATTCAAGCATCGGCCCCAGACAGGGGTTGCAGGGTGGATCCCAGTTGAGGAGCATGTGGGAGTCTATCTCACTATCTCCCGTCCTCTCACAAAGAAAAAAAAGGAAGGAAGGAAGGAAGGAAGGAAGGAAGGAAGGGAGGGAGGGAGGGAGGGAGGGAGGGAGGGAGGGAGGGAGGGAGGGAGGGAGGGAGGGAGGGAGGGAGGGAGGGAAGGAGGAAGGAAGGAAGGAAAGAAAGAAAGAGAGAAAGAAAGAAATCAAAATTGCCCTGCAGATAGCTCATTTGGTTGGATCATCCTCCCGAAGCACAGAGGTTGCCCATTCTATCCCTGGTCAGGGCACAAATGGGAACAGATCTGTATTTCTCTCTCTCTCTCTCTCTCTCTCTCTTTCTCCCTTCCTCTCTCACTAAAATCAACAAATTTAAAAAAAAATTTTAATTCAAAACGTCTGCTCTGCAAAAGACATAACTCAGAAAATGAAAAAAAAATATTTACAAAAGACATATCTAATAAAGAAATTGGATCTAAAATATATTTTTAAAAACTCTTCCAACTCAACCAACCATAAGAAAACAAACAACCCAGTTAAAAATATGAATAAGCCCTGGCTGGATAGCTCAGTTGGTTAGAGTGTTGTCCCAATACATAAAGGTTGCAGGTTTGATTCCTGGTCAGGGCACATACTAAAACAGATTAATGTTTCTGTCTCTCTCTCCCTTCCTCTCTCTCTAAAATCAATCAATAATTTTTTTTTAAATTTAAAAAATAGATAAGAAATATGCACAGACATCTAACCAAGAAAATAAATGAATGAGAATAAGCACCGGATGTGCAACATCCTATGTCATTATGGAATTGCACATTAGAACAATGAGCACTGCACACTTATTACTTTTTGGCTAAAATCCAAAAGAACTAACAACACTTAATGCTAATAAGAATGCAGGATCTCAATGATTGCTGATGGGAATGCAGATTAGTTCAATCACTTTGGAAGATAATTTGGCAGCTTCTTACAAACTTAACATACTATTACCATATAATCCAGCAATCATGCTCTTTGGTATTTAGCCAACTGAGTAAACATAAACATGTACATACATGTTTATAGCAGCTTTATTCATAATCACCAAAATCTAGAAGCCACCAAGATATTTCTCAATAAATGAATGGATAAAAAAACTATAGTCCAGGCCCTGGCGGGTGGCACAGTAGATAGAGCATCATCCCAGAGCACCAAGGTCACTGGTTAGTTTCTGGGGTCACGGCTCGACTTCGAGGGTATCGGCTCAACCCCAAGCTCACCAGTTCGAGCCCCGATCAGGGCATATATGAGAAGCAATCAATAGCACAAGTAAGTGGAACAAGCTGATGCTTCTCTCTCTTGCTCGCTCTCTCTCTTTCCCTCCCCCCTTCTTCTCTCCCTCAAAAAACAAAACAAAACAATAGTCCATTTATACAATGAGACATTATTCAGCACTGAAAAGTAATGAGCTATCAAGCCACAAAAGACATGAAGGAACCGTAAATGTTATGTTTCTAAGTGAAAGAAACCAATCTGGAAAGGCTATATACTCTATGATTCCAACTGTATGGCATTTTAGAAAAGGCGAAACTACACAGATGGTATAAAGATCACTGGTTGCCAGGGGTTCTGGGCAGGGAGGGTGAATAAGTGGAGCACACAGGGCAGTGAAACTCTTCTGTACAACTGGACATCACTTTATGGAAGTCACAGTTGTCACAGTGCCATTATATATTTGTCAACATCCATAGAATACACAGCACCAAGAGTAAACCCTAATATAAACTATGAATTTTAGTTAATAATAATAATATATGTCAATATCAATTCATCAATTATAACAAATGTAACACACTAATAATGCATGTTAATAACAAGGGATATTATATGTTTAGAGTGGGATGGCTACACAGAACTCGTATTTTCTGCTCAATTTTTCTGTAAATCTAAACTGTCCTTTAAAAATAAGCCTATTAGTTATTTTTTCTTATTAAGTATTTTTTAAAAGAAAGCTTACAAAGTATAAAATAAAAATTATTCAGCCAATGTCATGTGCTTTCCAAACAGACAGCCCAGGATTTAAGTCCCCAATCTTGAACCAACCTCAGCTTCCTCCTGTGAGTTAAGAGTGACGCCTTCTAGGGTTGGTTTAAAAGTTCCAGAACTCTGAATTATACTGCCTACATGATTTCTATAGATGGGGGAAGAGTGACCTTCTCTTGGCTGGGTGGGGAACCCAGGAGGTACTTTCTGCAGAAATGACACTCAAAAGCTTCCCCACTGCAGGAAGACACTGGAAAGAAAGCACGTGGCCCCAGCCCAGCCTCTGCCAGGCCACCTGGTCTGCTGGCCTACATGCATAGCAGCTTCACTGAGGCCTGGGACAGCCCCTCCAAGGAGGCAAGCAGGACGGCGACGTATTCTATGACCCAGTTCAATGAAGATGGGAAGGGACCTACAGAGCAAGGGGGGCCACCACCCTGCCCTGGTGTGCCTTTTTTACGATGGGACCCTCAGGAGCCTCTAAGTTACCTTCTTCATCCATAAAAATGGCACTACCAAGGCCCATGCCCATGGTGGCAGTGGGAGCACCAGGCAGCAGTGGGAGACAAAGCTGAAGTGTATGTTACTCCACCAGGCAGTGAGTGGCCCCGATATTACTGCTGGGAAACCAGCAATGCAGAGCCTCAAGGGCAGCAGCAGGGAGTAGAGAAAACCCAGGCTTCTGAACACGTGATTAACCTCCCAAGCCTCAGTCTCTTTGTCTGTTATCTGGGAATAAACACAGTTCTTCGCCTCCTGGGCTCTGTATGGATTCAGTGAGATAGCAGCTGCCCAGGGTTGCACACCCTGCCTGGCACAGAGGTGTGCCTTCATATGGTGTAAATGCCACCCCAGCTGTGTAATTCTGGACAAACTGTGGTCCCCGCCAGGGCTTCCTCTCTAATCCTGCTCAGATCTGAGGCCAGAGGAGGCCACCGTATTGCTACCATTAGGGATAGTGTTGGTTGCCCTGTGGGTACTTGACTGGAAACTTGGACAAATTGAATCACATGGACAAGGTCTTGGCACCCAGTGAGCTGGGTTGGAAAAAACACAGTTGCAAAAAAAACAGAATGAACTCAACAGCTTTTGGGAAGGACTTTGAGGTCAGGAAGAGAGTTGTTAAAGAGGGTCCCATGAAAGGACATGGGTGTTGTTGAGTTAACAGGGAGCCCGGCTCCCAGTCATAGCCAGTTTTCTGCACAATGTTATCATTGAACCCTGGAGACCCAAACAGGCAGGGCCTGGCTCGCAGACGCGCCAGCCAGAGGGAGCCGGGCAGCGCTGACTCACCGGCAGGGGAGCGGGCCACAACTGAACCGGTACCCGTGGGAGTGTCAGGAGTTGGCCAGGGCCACGGCAGCAGGGAGTGCCAGCTTGGGGAAGTGGATTTTGGAGATTTCCACCCCACATAGAGGGCTAGAGCTAAACTTTCTGGGTTCAAATTCTAGCTCTACTACATACTGGCTAGCCATAGGCAGGTGACTTAGGTTCCCAGCTAAGCTAAATGGGGAAATAGTAGTAACTACCACACAGGGTTGTAACGTGGATTTCAGACCAAGCCTGTTCAGCATTTAACACAGTGCTTGCCCAGGGTAAAAGGCAGCAGCTATTATTACTGTTACTTAGGGCAGTACTAGTAGCAAGACCTCCCGCCTGCCTGCCCCCTCCCTCTGACTTGGGTCCCACCCTCTATAATATATAACTTTGTTATCTAAAACGTTGTCTGGACTGGATCATCAGGGAGGTGCAGAGCCTAGGAGACCCTCTGGCCCACCCCCTCATGCAGGATCTCCTCTGCAGCTTGCCCAGCCTCTCCTTACATGCCTCCACTAACAGGGAGCTCATCACTCCATGAAGCAGCTTGTACCACATTCAGATAGCTCTGATCACAAGTTCTCTAAGCAGAGCCAAAATTTCCTCCCTGCAAACTGTCCCTTAATGGAAGGGATTTTTCTGCCAGGGACTTTCCAAGGTCTGGAATCCACCCACCCTACAAATGCCTTTGAACAGGGCTCCAGTTACTCCTCCAGGAAGGCTCCCTTGAACCCCACCCTGAGCATCTCATGCATTATGGCTCCATTGCTCCCCACAGGGACGCACACAGCCTCCAGCCGCTGGGTCCGCGAAGCAGAACACCTTGGATATCTCCTAGGCCTTGCACATCTTCTGTGTCACTCAACCTTTATAAAACCCCTGTGAGACATGCACTATTTCTTTGCCCAATTTTTAAAATTGTGGTGAAATATACATAACATAAAATCTTAACCATTTCTAAGTGTATAGTGACTGTATTAAGTATATTCAAGTTGTTGTGCAACCACCACTGACATCCTTCTCCAGAACTCTTTTTGTCTTGCAAAACTGAAACTCTATACCCACTAAATAATGATTCCTCCATTCCTCCCTCCCTCCAGTCACTGGCAACCTCCATTCTACTTTCTTCTTTTTCTTTTTTTAAGTTTATGTATTGATTTTTTTAAAAATTTTTATTTTAGGCAGAGAGGAAGAGAGAGAGAAACATTGACCTGTTCCTGTATGTGTCCTGACGGGGGATCCAACCTGCAACCTTTGTATATCAAGATAACACTGTAACGACCACGCTATCCAGCCAGGGCTCCATTCTACTTTCTGTTTCTATAAATTTGACAACTCTAAGGACCTCATATAAGTAGAGTATAGAGTAGAGTATTTGTCCTTCTATGTCTGGCTTATTTTACTTAGCATAACGCCCTCAAGGTTCATCTGTGTTGTAGCATGTGTCCTTTTTAAGGCTAAATAATATTCCAGTGTATGTATCCACCACATTTTGTTTATCCATTCATCTGTCAATGGACATCTGAGTGGCTTCTATTTTTTGGCTATTGCAAATAATGCTGCTATGAACATGGGTGTACTAATACCTCAAGATCCCACTTTTAATTCTTTTGGGTACATACTCAGAAGTGGGACTGCTAAATCATTAGGTAGTTCTAGTTCTTAATTTTTGAGAAACTGCCAAACTGTCTTCCACAGTGTCTGTACCACTTTACAATCCCGCCAACAATGCACAAGGGTCCAATTTCTCCACATCCCAGCCAACACTGGTTATTTTCTGTTTTGCCTCTGTTTTCGTATAGTAGCCATCTTAATGAATGTTAGACAATATAGGGAGAGCCGATATTTATCGTCCTTTCCCTGAGGAAAGTGGAACCGGAGAGGCCTGTGACTTGCCCAGGGTCCCACAGGCAGCATGCAGCAGACCAGGGATTCAAGCTCAGGGCTGTCCGGTGTTCCCAACAGCCCTCATCCCGGCACATCCCTGTTGTCTGACGGCTCAGTGACCAACCTGGTGCCTCCAGCATCCTCTGAGCTCTGTCAGGGAGGAAACGATGACCCCCGAAGGAGACCTCTTCCTTGCCCGGAGTGCAAGAATAACCCCAGTCCCTGGATCTCTGGGACCCAGGCGACCCTTAAAAGACGGTTTCAGCAAAGGCCTTACCCTGCACGGTCCGCAGAGCTGTTGGCCTGGAGGCCTCCCTGGGCTGGGCTGGGCTGGGCCTCCCTCTCTGGCAGCCAAGCTGGAGCGAAGAGTGGGGTCTGGGACGGCAGTGGGACGCGGGCTTGCTCCGCAGCCGCGAGATGGACCGGTGGCGCCTTGGTTGGATTCTCTTGCGCGAGAGCAGAGGCGGCGCGGGCGGGAGCGGGGAGCCCGCCAGGGGCGGCGCGCGGATTCCCGAATCCGGTGGAGCCGGGCGCCTGGAGCGCCTGGAGCGCGGGGCAGGGCCGTCGGAAGGGGCCAGGCCCTGCACGCTAAGTGACCCCATCAAGGAGCAGCGGGTGCAGCGCGGGGACATCCCCCGCGCTGCGGCGTCCTGCCTGCCTGACCGTGGGCAAGCTAAGTCTTCCCTGAGCCACCGTTTCTTCATCTGTTAAGTTGGGAGAGACTCAGTCAAACTTTGCAGGGAGCTGTAGACATTAAATGAGCACCAGACACACAGTGCCAGGCTGATGAGTGGCTGCCAACTGTGATGGCCACCACTGCCTCCTCCCACTCCCATGACGATCCCCAAGCTGTCCCACACCTGTCCCACACTGCTCTGCCCCTCGCCATTGGAGGGCTGGCAGAGCTTTGAGATTAAGGGTCCAGCCTCCTAGATGATCCCAGGGAGTATGAATGTATTAGTTCTGGTCTGCTTCTCAGAAAAACAAACACAGTAACAATAATTTCTTCAGGTAAACAAAGCCAGGGTCACAGAGCCGTTTGCCCCTGTATTATGTATAACAGCGATCATTTGCTAGCACCCTGAATTTCATTTGTAGGGACTACTTGACTACTATCTTACCATGCAAGGGGATAGATAGTATGTGGCCATGATAAAAGTGGATATCTACATTTATTTGCATTTCCATGACATACATTTGAGTGGAGTTAAAAAACAGGTAATAAGAAAATTATGTTTAGTCCTGGCTGGGCAGCTCAGATGGTTAGAGCTCTTCCCAATATGCCAAGTTTACAGGTTGGATCCCCAGTCAATGAGTCGATGTGCTGTCCCCACACCCCCCAAAAAAGCCAAAGTCATGTATAGATGAGTCATAGAGCCGTGTGTGTGTGTGTGTGTGTGTGTGTGTGTACAAATACAGATCTTCGTTGCTATGGTTTCCTGGTCAGTAGCAGTAGTGTCACCTAATATTTAACAAAATCGCCAGGTGATTTCTGAGGTTACAGTCTGAAAAGTGATGAAGTGTGGCTTTGTCTAGAGCAGGGGTCGGGAATCTTTTTGGCTGAGAGAGCTATGAACGCCACATATTTTAAAATGTAATTCCATGAGAGCCATACAACGACCCGTGTACGTTACAAATTATCCAATAAAAATTTGGTGTTGTCCCGAAGAACAGCTGTGATTGGCTCCAGCCACCTGCAACCATGAACATGAGCGGTAGGAAATGAATGGATTGTAATACATGAGAATGTTTTATATTTTTAACGTGTTTTTTTATTAAAGATTTGTCTGCAAGCCAGATGCAGCCATCAAAAGAGCCACATCTGGCTCGCGAGCCATAGGTTCCCGACCCCTGGTCTAGAGAGTTGCCCAGTAAAATATTCTAGGGAATGGGGTTGGGATTTGCTTTTCTTCTTGTGCCTTTCAGAACTGCAGGTATTTTTTATAAGCACATGTTATAAAAACTAAAAAGCTATTAAAATGTTTGCAAAACATAAGATCCAAAGCTATAAAATTCCTAGAATAAAACATAGGTAAAAAGCTTCGTGACATGGGACTTGGCAATTATTTTTCTGTCTTTAATTTTTCCATGGATTTGAGAGAGAGAAAAGTCAGGGAGGGGGGATAAAGGAGAGAGAGAGAGAGAGAGAGAGAGAGAGAGAGAGAAGCACCAACTTGTTATTCCATTTATTTGTGCACTCATTGATTGGTTCTTGTATGTGCCCTGACTGGGGATCAAATCCACAGCCTTGGTGTGCCAGGATGATACTCTATCCACTGAACCACTGGGCAGGGCCTAGACTTAGCAATGATTTCTTAGATGTGACACCAAAAGCACAGGCAACAAAAAGAAAAATAGATAAATGGAACTACATCAAAATTGATAACTTTTGTGCATCAAAAGACACATGAATAGAATGAAATAGAATAGAAGCCCGGAATTTATATATATGTATAATGAACTACTTCAGCTCAATATATATATATATATATAATGTATAATGAACTACTTCAGCTCAATAAAACAAAAAATGAATAACCTACTTAAAAAATAGGCAAAAGACTTGAATGGACATTTTTCCAGTGATAATAAACAAATGGCCCACAGATATATGAAAAGATGTTCAACATCACAAATCATCCAAGAAATGCCAATCAAAATTACAATGAGATATCACCTCACATTCATTAAATGGCTACTGTCAAAAACACAGAAAACCCTGGGATTACCTGGTCAAGGTACATATGGGAGTTGATGCTTCCTGCTTCTCCCCTCTTCTCTCTCTCTCCCTCTCTCTCTCTCTCCCTCCTCATTCTCTCCTCTCTAAAATGAATAAATAAAGTCTTTTAAATTAAAAAAAAAACACACAGAAAATAACAAGTGTTGGAAATTGGAGCCCTTGGGAACTATTGGTAAGATTGTAAAATGTTGCAACTGCTATGAAAAACAGTATGGAGGTTCCTCAAAAAATTTAAAACAGAATTCCCTTATGATCTAGCAATTCCACTTCTGGTTATATACCTACCAAAAATTGAAAGCATGGTCTTGAAAAGATATTTGTACACCTATATTCATAGGAGCATTATTCACAATAACTAAACCATGGAAACAACCAGTGTCCATCAACAGATGAGTAGATTAGCAAAATGTGGTATATATACAATGAAATAGTATTATTCAGCCTTAAAATGGAAAAAAATTCTGGTGCATGCTACAACATGGATAAGTTTTGAGGACGTTCAGCTAAATGGAAAAAGCCAGACAGAGAAAGACAAATCCGATATGATTCCACCTCTATGAGATACCTGAGTATTCAAATTCAAAGAAACATATAGTGGAATGGTGGTTGCCAGAAGCTGGGGGCAGGAGGTCATTACTCAATGGGTACAGAGTTTCAGTTTTGCAAGATGAAAAAGTTCTGGAGATGTGTTTCATAATAATGTAAATGTACTTAATACCAATAATTAAGATAGTTTTTACAAACTGCATACGAGGAGATTTTAATGATCTGGGAAAGTAGAAAGACAAGGAAGCTGGGAAGGGAAGGTGTGGCCACCGGGAAGGGAGGATTGAGGAGGCACGTAGGTGATAAAGCCAGAAGTGGAGGTTTGGATGTGGTGGGAGAGTCCAGGGCCCAAATGTAAATGTGGTCATGCTATGACAGGCAAGAGGCAACCAGAACGCTTGAGAGCAGCGCCTGGCCTTTCTGAATAGCTGCCTAGCGAGTCCTCATCTCTTGGGCCTTTCAAACTCACCACTTTGCCTGACCTGTGGTGGCACAGTGGATAAAGCGTGGACCTGGAACGCTGAGGTTGCCGGTTCAAAACCTTGGGCTTGCCTGGTCAAGGCACATATGGGAGTTGATGCTTCCTGCTCCTCCCTTCTCTCTGTCTCTCTCTGTCTCTCTGTCTCTCTCTCCTGTCTAAAATGAATAAATAAAGTCTTTAAAAAAAATTTTTAAAAAAAACTCACCACTTGGACTTTGACCTTGCTAACTGTAGAGACATCCCCACTTATCCACCTCCCCATCACCTGAGATGACCCCCAGGGGGAAGGCCTGGCTGGGTATGGAGCTCTTCCTGGCTGGGATGCACAGACAGCCCTGGGAAGCTCAGGAGGCAGATTCCCAGGCTGACTGCAGCCCTGTTCCCAGGGGACATCACCCCCAGTTGTGAAACATGGCCCTCAAGCACAAGTGTGCAGGATAGCTGGAGCCCAGAAAACCCCTGGGATTGTCGCAGGCCTGTAGGCCATGGTTCTCAGAACTCCATGGAGTCTCTTGGGGTCAAAGGATCCGATTGTCCATTTCAGAGATGACTCTTCCTTCCAAGCCTGGGTCATGGATGGTCATCAGACAAAACCAGGCCTAACTTCCCTGAACCCTCGCCTGAGGGAAGAGACTTGCCTACTCCGGTGGCAGAAGAGCTGAGGCCAAAACCCCAGAACCCCAGGGCCCAACTCCCAGGCCTGGCTCCCTGCACTAAGCCTATCCGGAGAATTCTACTTTTTGCATTTATTTATTTTGGGTACCATCAAAGCCCCTGAGATGGGGTGGAAGGTTGGAAGCATTCCAGGTCTCCAATACCATCCCCTACCCTCTAAAACTACCAGAACAGGCATCCCCAAACCTGCCCAAATTCCTGTATCCTTGAGATGAAGTCCAAGTTCTCATTGGACTTTCAAGGTTCTTTAAAACTTGGTCTCCACCAAATTCCTCTTTTCATCTCCCACTCTCCCATTCCCTCCAGAACTTTCCCAATTCCCTTCCTATTCCTGCTTCCTTCTCCTTTCTGCCTAATAGATTGTTCTTCCTTCTTTTTTTTTCTTACAGAGACAGAGAGAGAGAGTCAGAGAGAGGAATAGATAGGGAGACAGGAAAGAAGAGAGAGATGAGAAGCATCAATAATCAGTTTTTCGTTGCGACACCTTAGTTGTTCATTGATTGCTTTCCCATATGTGCCCTGACCATGGGACTACAGCAGACTGAATAATCCCCTGCTCGAGCCAGCGACCTTGGGTCCAAGCTGGTGAGCTTTGCTCAAACCAGATGAACTTACGCTGAAGCTGGCGACCTCGGGGTCTCGAACCCGGGTCCTCAGCATCCCAATCTGACGCTCTATCCACTGTGCCACCGCCTGGTTAGGCTGTTTTTCCTTCGTAAGCAGGGAGCTGTCCCGCAGTGACCAG
Source organism: Saccopteryx leptura (assembly GCF_036850995.1). Taxonomy (NCBI): domain Eukaryota; kingdom Metazoa; phylum Chordata; class Mammalia; order Chiroptera; family Emballonuridae; genus Saccopteryx; species Saccopteryx leptura. Next base: position 23,637,294 of record NC_089511.1, read on the forward strand.
ACATCCTCAGTCACAGCCTATTGTGTTCCCACAAGATGGGATGTATGCCTATATCAAGAGTAGAGAACCTTTCTTATGTGTCTCCTCCTAGTTTCCATTCCCTTGACCAGTCAGACTGATAAATGTTGATCAAGAAAATGAACGCATGAGTTTTCTGCCCTTCTTTTATGGCTAAGTCTATCACCTTCCCAAAGGCTCTGTAACATGGCCTTGAGCTTCCACAATGGGCCCCTAAGTGCCAGCGACTTTACCTAGTTATCTTACGTAATTCTATGGCACAGGTGATAACATTTCAATTTTACAGATAAGGACACAGATGATGAGAGGTTCAATGACTGCCCACTGCTGGGAACTGGTGCACCCAGGATTGGAACCCAGCCTGACCAGCCTGTGCTTATTCTACTGTAGCCTCCCAGTAATCTCTGAGTGGGGAACAAAAGGTGTGCCCACAGACTTCTGGGGAATTCTCCACTCTGCGCAGGGATCTCTTAAATCTGTGCTTTGAGGAGGATGGTTAAGAGATAAGAAGAGTAGCACTCAGATCGGATGGCAGTAGGAGGCCAGGAGTCTGGGGAACCTTTAGAACCCTTTCTTGTTATCCCCCAATGCCTGGCCTTCTAGGCTCAGCACAGATAGGAGCTTAGCACAGAGAGTCAAAATATCCTCAACAGGTGGCTGGATAAGACAGGAGTCAAGAAGCCCTTGAGACAACCTTTTCACTTCTGCCCAGTTTCTAAAATAACCCAGAGAAAGCCCCAGGCTTGAAAGAGCCAGCCAGCGGTGCTTAATAAATGCTATACACTCTCTCTGCCCTTCCTGTACTCCTAAGAAGTGTTCTAACCTGTATTTTACATGTGAACGTCAGGTCAGGCAGTTACCTTCAAAGATCAAGTCTTAACCACCGTTAGATGGCCTCCATCCCCTTTCCTGAAAAATTCCCAGAGGAAACAAGTTTCCCACCCACCCCTCATGTCATCATAGTCTTGGAAATTAGTTTCCTAATTCCCATGAGTTGAGCTGACCCCATGTGGAACATGAGATGAGCTACAAAAATGTTCCTGTCCTTTGCCCCAAGTATTCGCTCTGGATGGGAAATAAAACTCAAGAAGGGAAAAAATCTAAAAGATTAAAAAAAGGGATTTTCACAGAGTTGTCCATAAAAGTGGAATTATTAATTATAATATAACTGGAAGCAGCCCGATTTCACAATCAAGGGACAGAGGCTGTACATCCGGGGATGGGTTTGTTCAAGTGGCAAATACCACCTAGACCTTAAAAATGACATAGCTGGTTTATTATGTTCATTTAAAATAAATGCAAAATGTCAAAGCAGAACATTTTAATTTCAGAATACCATCTGAATGAGAAAGGCTCACCTACACCATTTTATTATTTTTCTTTTCCTTTAAAGAATTTTAAATCAATTTTTGATGAAGTAATTAATGCATATGGCAAATTCAGGCACATTCTATATTAAGGTCTAAAATCCTAAAGCAATATACAAAGGAGCAGCACCCAGTAACCCATGACAACCATCTAAGAATGTGGGTTCTTCAGTTGACAAACCTCAGCAGGGAACAGGGAGAGAAGTAACTTGCTTTATGGTGATTTGGATCTGTTTTTTTTTTCCCCCTGCAAAGCTGAAGAAAAGGTTTAAAAATGTAAAAAATCCAACCTGACCTGCAGTGGGACAGTGGGTAAAGCGTTGACCTGGAATGCTGAGGTCGCCGGTTCGAAACCCCTGGCTTGCTGGTCAAGGCACATGTGGGAGTTGATGCTTTCTGCTCCTCCCCTCTTTCTCTCTGTCTGTCTCTCTATATATATCTCCTCTCTCTAAAATGAATAAATAAAACCTAAAAAAATAATTTAAAAATATGTAAAAAATCCAGAACAGAAAATTCATACCATTTCTCTAAGACATAGCTCAGAGCCTCTTGGCTGGGACTGTCAAGTCTAGCTCAAATTCTTCTTGCTGTGATCAGTGAAGGAAGCAGCTAAATCAGGGTGGAGAAATCAGGCAAAGAAAGTCACATGAGAGAAAATCAACTGCCTTCTTACCTGTTCACATACCAGAATCTTCTAGAGCTTTGCTGGGAGTTTTAAAGGGGCTCCAGGGCCCAGAGCAGGTGCCTCGGGGCTAGAGGCAGTGGGCATCAGGTGGGAGAGGCTGTGGCTGTCCCCAGCCCACAATCCAGGCTTCTCGGCTGATGGGAAGAGCAGGGAAAACAGGCCACTGCAACAGGATTCAGAAACTGAAGCCAGCAGGGGCGGGGCGGGGCCACGTGTCCCCAGCCTGCCTCAGAGTGGGGAATAGGAGGGGGCCACAAACTTAGAAGATCAGCTGGGAACTATTCTGACCAAAGGCGCCTGTGAGGATCATGGTGGGAATCCCCAGTTGGGTCATTTCAAGGGACTACCCCAGCTCCTCTCCAGAACACAATTACTTTAACAAAAAAAATCTCTTTACAAAACTTAATAAAATTGGGTGATAAGGTAGTGACCAGCGTGCATGGAGGGAAGCAAACATTAGACAGAAAAAAAGACTGATGAACATCAGTGTGGAGACCGATCGATTACCCAGGCTATAAGAGATATGAGCCCAGAGAGATCGAGTATTGAATCCAAGATCACACAGCCAGGGCTTCCCCACATGACTCAGGGCCTTTTCTGGTGTAACGTGTGATCTGACACACAGAGCTTGTGGGAGATCCTGAGGACACAGAAGAGAGGCCCTTTGCTCAACCCCATCTCCAAGGACAAGGGCACTCTCACTTTGCCTCGGTCAGAGCAAGTGCTGAGAAGGACTCTGCCCGGAAGAATTCTGTGGGCACTGGAAGGGCAGTTCCTTCTCCACCTAGTTTTCTCAGCAAGCTCCCCGACTTCCTCAAGACTGTATTTGGAGTTAGGGAAGAGCCAACACCCCAAGGGATCCTTCACCTCTCCCACTAGTGGACATTACAAGCTTGGGGCAGGGGAAGGGCTGTGTTCAAAGCACCAAGCTATCCAACAAGATAATTTGCAGTGTTTCCCTGAGTGTGAGCAGAATCCTTTAGCAAGGCGCCCCTTATTAACATCTAGGATTCCACAGCACCCAGCTGGGGAAACGCTGGACGAGAAGATATTAACATATCTTACTCTGAATGTCAATGCCTAGCACAAGAAGTTGTTCAAGAAATGGTTACTCAACTGGATTGACAAAACTAAATTCCTGGTTTGGCCCTGAACTCCCAGCAGGACAATAATGCCCACATTGGAATGCACTTGACTAATTACCCGCCCCCATCCCCAAGGCCCTGGCTATACTGGCCACACCCTCTGCAAGGCCTTGCTGAAGAGCTCTGCCAAGTTGATTCATACCAGTCAGGCAGCCAGGGGGAGGGCACGAGGGGGTGGAGGTAATGGGGAAACAGCCATAGGATCTCACTGGGGCCTCACAGAAGCCTGAAAAACTCGACTGTGCCTTCTCAGGGACCTCTGGCTTGGAATTCTACCCTTTTCTTTCAAAGCAATGTGTACAGGACTGCAGTTCAGGATGGAGGTGCCTCCAGGTCTCCCCAGGCTTCTTCACCCAAGTTCAGTGGCCTGAACTGATTCCTTGCTTAGAGATTGGTGAGCCAGGCCATTTGACTCTATCCAGTACTCTTTCTAAGGCCCGCCCTTACTCTTTTTTTGGTATTCGACAGATGGGATGTTGTTTCTGACTGGCCTTTCTGCAGCTGCAGCATGAGCTTCTTAAGGCAAGAGATTCCTGGCCCTGGCTGGGTAGCTCAGTTGGTTAGAGCATTGTCCTGATATACCAAAGTTGCAGGTGTCATACCCGGTCAGAGCACATACAAGAATCAACCAGTAAATGCATAAGTACATGGAATTGCAAGTTGATGTTTCTCTCTCTGTCTTCCCCTTCCTCTCTCTCTAAAAAAATAATTTTTTTTTTTAGGTGAGAGGAGGGGAGATAGACAGATTCCCCCATACACCCTGACTGGGGAGCCACCTGGCAACCCCTCTCTGAGGCCAATGCTTGAACCAACTGAGCTATTTTTAGCACCTGAAACCGATGATGGGAACAACCGAGCTATCCTCAGCACCCAGGGTCCATGCTTGAACCAATTGAGCCACTGGCTGCGAGAGGGAAACAGGGAGAGAAGGGGAAGAGGGAGGGGGAGAGAAGCAGACTGTCACTTCTCTTATGTGCCCTGACGGGGAAACTAATCTGGGACATCCATATGCTGGGCCAACGCTTTATCCACTGAGCCAGCTGGCCAGGGATAAATGAATGAATGAACTTTGAAAACTTATATTAAAAAAAAGGCAAGAATGAATAAACTTTGAAAACTTATATTAAAAAAAAAAAGGCAAGAGATTCTCCAGCGTGCCTGGTAACAGCATTAGGCCCTAATAACCCACAGTAAATGTTAATACTTCTCTTGATGATTGTCACTAGCTTATATACCACATTTAAATTTTTTTTCATTAATTGATTTTAAAGAAAGAGAGAGAGAGAGAGAAACATCAGTCTGTTTCTGTATGTGCCCTAAACCAGGAATCAAACCAGCAACCTCTGCGCATTGGGATGACGCTCGAAACAACAAAGCTAGCTGGCCAGGACTACACCACATTTATTCATGGACCAAATTAACTTGTGAACTCTTCCCAAATGACCTACTCAAAGGCAACACTCATTCCCTGAGATTTTGTCTGCAATTAGAGAAGGGGGCCCTTTCTGCTGGGTGGGCCTGTGTATTGAAACTTTGATGACCAGGTTCAGTGAGCTAATAGCAGCCCCACCTTGGCTCACCCCTCTCACTGTGACTTACTTCTCCCTGAGCTAACAGCAGCCCTGCCTCGGCTCACTTCTTTATGAAAATGTTTCTAGGGAGCCAAAGCAGAGCACTGCCTAGGCTCTCTCCTGATGCTTCTACTACCCGAAACCCTTCCTTAACTGTTCCCAGCTTTAGTAAACATATTCTCAAAATAAAACTTAAAAAAATTTTGTTTTGGGGGGATTTTTTTGTTTGTTTTTTTCAGACAGAGAGAGGGATAGATAGGGACAGACAGACAAGAATGGAGAGAGATGAGAAGCATCAATAATCAGTTTTTCGTTGCGACACCTTAGTTGTTCATTGATTGCTTTCTCTTAGGTGCCTTGACCGTGGGACTTCAGCACACCGAGTAACCCTTTGCTCAAGCCAGTGACCTTGGGTCCAAGCTGGTGAACTTTGCTCAAACAAGATGAGCCCACACTCAAGCTGGTGACCTCAGAGTCTCGAACCTGGGTCCTTCCGCATCCCAGTCCGACACTCCAGCCACTGTGCCACCACCTGGTCAGGCACCAGCAGATTCTTAAGAGTAATCTGGGGCAGAACCCAGGAATCTAATAAACTCAGATGACCCTAATGTCCAGCTAGGGTTAAAACCACCAGATTTCCTGCTGTTTCCTGACCTAAAACTTTGGGCTGCCCCCTCTCCTCCTTATTTTTTTATTTAGGACCTTCTGATTTTTCCTGGAAGGAAGTCCCAAGGTTGTGCTTGTTTTATCTGAGAAAACCAGAGACACGGGCCTTAGCCTCTTCTGAATTTGATACCAGTCTGACAGAATCACCTCACCATCAGCCTCAGAGGGGCAGAAACTGCTAGATTATAAAAAATCTCTCTTCCCACTTCTGGGGTAGAGCAGACTTGTGAGGAGGTGGCACACAGTAGGTGCTCAGTAAACACTGGTGGACTAAATGAAATTAGCAGCCTCTTCTAGCAGGTTAGGGCACAGTTCCTGATGTTGGCTTTCAAGACGCCTACAGGAACAACTCTTGGTTGTGCTGGTCCAGACTAGGGAAGAATATTCTTCTGATTGCTATGTCCTATCTGTTGGTTTCACTTCAGTTCACTCCAACTTCACATAAGCCCCACACATTGGGCTATCCAATCCCCAAATGTAAATAAATCTGCCACTGACATGGAGGCGTTTGCTGAGTCCCTACCACATAGCCCAGAGTAAGCCTGTCTGCTTATACTCATTTTAGCAGCAGAGATGGTTCTACGCTTGGGATACAGCCTTTGAATAATATATATATGTTTTTTAATTAATTGATTTCAGTGAAAGAGAGATAAGAACAGGAATCAGAAACTCTGCATTTCAGGACGATGCTCTAACCAACTGAGCTATCCAGCTAAGGCAGCCTTTGGGTATATTTTAAGGGTACAATACACTTAAAATATTCACACACTATTCCATATGTAAATGAGCAAGTGGATGATTTGTGCAATCACACGTCATTGCTATTTTGAAAAGAAACAGAATTTAGAAAACTAAAAATATGTAATTAAGAGCCAGGTTGATCCCATCTGAAGCACGCTCCCAACATTTCTGGCTCCCCACTGGTGAGAATCTGCAGAGCCCACAGTCATGGGAGCAGCACGTACTCTGGAGAGCAGCGCTCTCCCCGTGAGACGACTGAACCCCCAAGAGCCTTTCCAGCCCTAGCAGCTGTCTTGCTAGACACACATCTAAAAAAAAAAAAAAAAAAAAAAAAAAAAAGCAACATTCCATCCACAGTCCAACTTGAACCCCTCTCCCCCAAAGGAATGCTATTCTTGGCAAGAGATCCTCCAAAGGAAACAACATCTGTGGAACCCCCACCCGTGAGGTCAGGGGAAAGCTGAGGCAGCTAAAACCTTGTCAGTCCTTTATTAGACCCAAGTTGCAGGAACTCAACAGAGAAGCAGGATGGGAGCGATTCATCCTAACAATCTAAGCACAAATGCCTCAGTGCCTCGATATTATACATTCTGAGTTCCATGGCAGCTTCTGATTTAAAAAAATTTTTTTCCTTTTATTTGAGGGGCGGGGAGAGAGACAGAAAGAGAAGCATTAACTCACTGGTCCACTTACTTGTTCCATTTAGTTAAGCACTCATTGATTGCCTCTCCGATATGTCCTGACTGGGGATCAAACCCACAACCTCAAAGTGCCAGGATGACATCCTATGCACTGAGCCACACGGCCAGGGTGATGTGTTTTGCAAGGCTGGAGAGTTCCCATTTACCTGGTTCCTCAACCCAAAGGAGTTGACTGGCTCCCCTTAATACCTACACAGATAGGATTTGTAATTTAGCCTCATCCAACCACTAAATATTTATGATGCACCTTTTGTGAGTCCTGGGGCAACAGCTATGAACTAGATAAAATTCCTGCTCTCAATATAGTCAAGCCTAACTCCTTGGGCCTGTGGTCCAGAAATCCACTTGCCAAAGGCCTCTCTCTTATAGAGAACAAGCAAACTCATAGGGAGATATGCAGAGGAAACTCAATGGTGACAGTTCCTGAACATGACATCTAAGGCACATACAACAAAATAAAAAACAAGTGGCACCACATCAAAGTAAAAAAGCTTCTGCACAGCAAAAGAAACAATTAACAGAGTGAAAGAAAAGACAACCTATGGAATGGGAAAATTTATTTGCAAATCACGTATCAGATAAGGAGTTAATTTGCAAAATACATAAAGAACTCATACAACTCAATAGCAAAAAACCCAAAAAACTCCAATTAAAAAATGGGCAAAGAACCTGAACAGGTATTTTCCCAAAGACATACACATAGTCAACAAGTATGCGAAAAAAATGCCCAACCTCATTAGTCATTAGGAAAATGCAAATCAAAACCACAATGAATTATCAATCATTTCATGCCCCTGAGAATGGCCATCAACAAAGATAAGATAAATGTGAGGGCTCTGGCCAGTTAGCTCAATTGTTTTTGAGTGTCGCCCCGTAACAAGATTGCGGGTTCAATACCTGGTCAGGGAACACATAGTAAGCAACTAGTGAATGCACAACTAAACGGAACAAATAAGTTTTCCTTCCCTCTCCCTTCCTCTGTCTTTCTAAAACAATAAATTAAAAGACATTAAGACATGGCCAGATAGCTCAATTGGTTGGAGCATTGTCCCAGAGCACAGAGGTTGCTGGTTCAATTCTCCAGTCAGGGCACATAAAGGAATAGTTCAATGTTCCTGCCTCTCTCTCTAAAAAAATATGTTAGGTAGGACGTGGAAAAAAGACAACCCTTGTATACTATATCAGTTTACAGTCCCAACTGCATGGAAAAATGTTTGGAGAATCCTTTAAAAATTAAAAAATACAACTACCACCTGGCCTGTGGTGGCACAGTGGATAAAGTGTCGACCTGCAACACTGAGGTCGCCAGTTCAAAACCCTGGGCTTGCCTGGTCAAGGCTCATATAGGAGTTGATGCTTCCGGCTCCTCCCCTCTCCTCTCTAAAAAATGAATAAAGACTTTAAAAGAATTAAAATAAAAAAATAGAACTACCATATGATCCACCAATTCCACTATGGGAGGCTATCTAATGGAAACAGAAACATTAACTTGAAAGATATTTGTACCTACATGTTCATAGTTGCCTTATTTATACTAACCAAGACAATGGAAACAATCTAAGTGTCCACTGACAGATGAATAGATAAAGAAGCTGTGGTATATATGTGCAATGGAATATTTAGTCATTAAAAAAATGAAAGAAATCCTGCCATCTGCAAGGCATATGCTTGTGGGCATATGCTATGTAAAGTAAGTCAGAGGACAAATGCTGTTATTTCATTTAAATGTAGACTCTAACCCCCCTCCCCCAAAAAACTCATAGAATAAGAGATCAGATTTGCAGTTGTCAGAGACAGGGGTGGTGTAGAGAGGGTGGAGACTGAAGCAAGGTGGTCAGAAGGTACAAACATCCAGTTACAAGATAAATAAGTACTAAGGATGTGATGTACATGATGACTATAGTTAACACTGCTGTACAATATATATTTGAAGTTATTGAGAGCAGATCCTGAAAGTTCTCATCACAAGGAGAAAAAAATTTTTTTCTTCAATCTGTGAGATAATGGGTTATCATTACACAAAATATGCAGGTCGAACCATAATGCTGTACACCTTGAGCTTACAAAGATTTATGGCACTTATATCTCAATAAAACTGGAGAGAAAACCTTTCCAGCTGCAAGAATACTAGCAAAGGCAAGTCCAGAGAAGGCCCCTCAATTATGAAGCTAAGATGCTATCTGTATATGCCTCACTCTGATCTAGCACCCCTGTGGTTACATCAACAGACAACATGGGAGTCAACAGACACATCAAAAGCAAAACTATAAAGAGAGCATCACAGCATATGCATGGGTTTTGGAGGGAAGACTTGGGTTCGTGGTTATTTGGTGATTCCTAAAGGAAAATGGAAGACTCCACTGAGCCGACCCTAAGCCCCAAATATTAAGAGTTCAGGTTTGGCTCAATAAGCCCCACAGTGTGCTGTGCCAAGTGCTAGCTACTTTAGGTAAATGCTCTCATTTTATTCTCACATCAATGCTGCTTATATCCATGTTGTGAATAAGAAGCCAGCTGGCTTGTTACAGATCTAAGCAGAGGAACAGACTTGACTGAACTCAGGCCTTGCGAGCTCATGTCTTGATTTATTTACAAGTTCCCATTCCAGACTTACTGTTTTGCTGTAGTCTTCAGCAGGAGATGCCTAAAAATCTGTACTTTTATTCAGTGGCCTGAAGGATTTTGTTGATTAGAAAAGTTTGAGAGAAAAATATAACAAAGCAAACACACAAAAATAATTTGTAATCCCAAGATATAGGGCCACTTGGACTTCATGATTAATGTTGGGATTCCTGCCTGACCAGTGGTAGCACAGTAGATGGAGCATCGACCTAGGACGCTGAGGTTCCAGGTTCAAGAGCCCAAGGTTGCTGGCTTGAGCAGGATCAGAGACATAATCCCATGGTCAAACTGGCTTGAGCCCAAGGTCGCTGGGTTGAAGCCCAAGATTGCTGGCTTGAGCAAAAAGGTCACTGGTTCAGCTTGAGCCTCCCAATCAAGACACACATGAGAAGCAATCAATGAACTAAAGTGACATAACAATGAGTTCATGCTTCTTAACTCTCTTCCTCCTGTCTCTTTCAAAAAAAAAAAAAGTTGGGATTCTTAGGAACCCAATGCTGTTTTAAGTAAAATTGGGCAACATATTTAGGGACTTACACACAGTTGATGTTACATCTCTCCCTTTGCCTTCTAGGGTAACCAAGGTTCAAAAGTTCAAATGGCTTGCTCACATTCACTGGTTCAACTGTTATCTGGCCACACCAGCATAAATGCGTTTCCTGATTCTAGTCCTCCTCCTACTATAAACACATTTAGGCTGACCATTTCACATGTGCAAATTCTCTGTGCTCTACTGTCAAGTTCATCTGAGCCTGCCCTGTGAATTTCTGTTTAGCACAATACTTGGAATATTAGTTCATAATCTGTCATCTATCAACCTTTCACAATATGAACCCATAGTTCATGACAATCTCACTGAGTTTCTATCATTTTTGCTGGGCTTTGGGCTATAGAGGAATGAAAGAGAATCTGATAATACAATTGGAAACACAAAATTCTAACAAAAAATCTACCCTTGCCCAGCATATCTGGAGCTCTCCAGTACAGCAACAATCAGATGACCACACATTCCCAGTTATGGTATAAGATCTAAAATTAAGGATATTAGCTTGACCAGGCAGTGGCACAGTGGATAGAACGTCAGACTGGGATACAGAGAACCCAGGTTCGAAACCCCGAGGTCACCAGCTTGAGCATGGGTTCTTCTGGTTTGAGCAGTTCATCAGTTTGAGCCCAAGGTCGCTGGCTTGAGCAAGGGGTCACTTGGTCTGCAGTAGCCCCCCCCTCCCCCGTCAAGGCACATATGAAAAAGCAATCAATGAACAACTAAGGTGCCACAACAAAGAATTGATGCTTCTCATCTCTCTCCCTTCCTGTCTGTCCCCCCCCCCAATCTCTCTCTCTCTCTCACACACACACACCAGTATTATATGCTATAAAATTAAAAGGGCTTCAAATGGACTAAATGCAAGTTTTCCTCCCAACTCTTGTGGATAACGTTTCCCAAACAACCCTTATCAAAGGACGAGGCATAGTTCCTACTTATCTCAGTTTCCCATCAGTCTGTGGATTTACTCAAATAAACCTATCACATCCTTCCACAGGAACAGGGGGCATCCATCCTCTTTGGCACTAAGCCTGCCTCCCACAGCCTAGTTGTTGACTGGTTTCCTGAGTGCAATACCACAGGCATGTGGTGATCTCCCCACACCTAAGCCATGATTACTGAGTTTATAAACTAGTCTGTACCATTAAAAAAAAAAGTGCCTGATCTGTGGTGGTGCAGTGTATAAAGCATCAACCTGGAATGCTGAGGTTGCCGGTTAGAAACCCTGGGCTTGCCTGGTCAAGACACATTCAAGAAGCAATTACCAGTTGATGCCTCCCGCTACTCATCCTCAAGTTTCTCTAAAATCGATAAAATCTTACCAACAACAAAAAATGTCAATTCCTGATTCCAGAGATTGAGTTTTCCTTTTTTTTTTAATCTTTTTTTTTTTTGTATTTTTCTGAAGCTGGAAACGGGGAGAGACAGTCAGACAGACTCCCACATGCGCTCGACCGGGATCCACCCGGCACGCTCACCAGGGGCGATGCTCTGCCCCTCCGGGGCGTCGCTCTGCCGCGACCAGAGCCACTCTAGCGCCTGGGGCAGAGGCCAAGGAGCCATCCCCAGCGCCCGGGCCATCTTTGCTCCAATGGAGCCTTGGCTGCGGGAGGGGAAGAGAGAGACAGAGAGGAAGGAGGGGGTGGGGTGGAGAAGCAAATGGGCGCTTCTCCTATGTGCCCTGGCCGGGAATTGAACCCGGGTCCCCCGCACTCCAGGCCGACGCTCTACCGCTGAGCCAACCTGCCAAGGCCGAGTTTTCCTTTTTTAAAATATATTCCCCCACTATGACAGAAAGCAGAGGGTTGCAACAAGCTGCTGCTTCTCAAACACCTATGCTGTTTCTCAGACTACTGCATGTCAACACTACACAATCTTAACAGACTAAATGCATCAGGCTGTGCAAATGTCATTTAACAGTACTGAGTCCTATGTAAACCCATGAGCTGAGAAAAAAAAATGTTATTTAGGGAATCAATTCCTAGCAAAATCTAAGTCTCTATTAAATGATCTGAAACCAAGTTATGATTAAAGGCACACAGCACACAGGAGATAGCACCAGGAACCCTCTGTGCACTGGACTATGGGCTGTTCAGGGTCAAGATTATATCTAATCACCTCCATTCCTGATTTTAACCCAGTGCTAAGCAAGAAAGAATCTACTCAATGGTAGTGGCTGAGTGCATCCTCATGAAAGAACCACTGAGTTAGGCCTTGGCCAGATGGTCAGTGGCAGAGTGTCAGCCCAGCATGTGGATGTCCCAGGTTTGATTCCCAGTCAGAGCACACGGAAGTGAGCATCTGCTTCTCCACCCCACCCCCTCTGACTCCTCTCTCTTCCCTTCCCACAGCCATGGCACCAGTGAGTTGGCCCTCTGTGATGAGGATAGCTCTGGCCTCTGCGTCAGGTGCTAAGGAAAGCTGTTGCTCAGCAACAGAGAAACACCCCAGATGAGCAGAGCACTGCCCCCTAGTGGGCTTGCTGGTGTCTCTGCCTCCCAGTCTCTCACTTAATAAAAGAAAAAATTTTTGCTCTGTGAAGTACTAATAGCAGTGAGCTCAGATTTTTTCAGGTTCAATGAAGCTGAGGAGACTGCCTAGAAGATTAAGGCTTCCCACAGAGCTGGGCAGGAGGAAGAAGGTTGAACTCTTACATGTGGGCTAGAAAATTTCCTAAACTGGGTCACTTCAAATTTACAGGCTACCAGGGCAACTTCCTCATACCACAAAGGCCCTCCAGAACCTGCCAAAGATGTCAGCTGCTGACAGGCCACCCTCATTATCCATGTGCCTTTAACCAGGTTCTACACATACTGACTTGATTCCCAGGGGCAGGTTCCTATTTGGGTACTTTGGTAGTTACTGATCTTCCCTAGCAGTCATATGGCAAAAAAATCATTGCAGAGGCTGTAGAAGTAAAGAGAGCACCTGATAAGACTACCCAACTGGAATTTATGCCAGATTCTTCCCTCTAGACTCTAGACCTCAAAGCAGAAGGAAGCTTAAACAGGGGAGGAAAAATCAGCTACCCTTCCTCAAAATACAATGGGAAGAGGCGTGGATCACCACACGGTTATTACTAAGATCAAGTTCATCTGCATTGCGAAAGGACTAGAGATAACCAAAATAACCATAATGCTGGAAGCAGGAAGCCACAGGGTGCCAGAAATCCACGTAGAAAGCTGGAAGGAACTCGGTTCTTCTTGCTCCAACTTGGACTCAATTCTCCCACCTACATTCTCATCCCTAGAAAAGACACATGGACACCAGCTACCTTAAAAACAAGGTTTGTATTTCTGGTTAGTTCCAGAGCAGCAGAACTCAGGAGTTACGCTACATCCAACCTGGTCTCCACCTCAGCTTGCCTCCCTCCCTTCCACAGATGTACCATTGTACAAAACTTTATTTACAAGAAAACTAATTAAAAATTAAGGTCGTGTTCAAAAGTAGACATGACAGCCAGAAATATCAATGCAAGGGAAGCTTTGGGGACTAGGGAGCACTGTATTCCACACTGGGCCTGGGGCAACACATTATGTACCAGGCAGGGAGAAGCACAGCGAACCTCAGTGCCAATTTCAGGGAAAACCAGTCACTCTATGAGGAGTCTACTTATCCAGACACCCTTCTTCTGACATATGGGGAGCACAAAACAGAGTCTCTGACAAGCCCCAGAGGAAAAAGAATGGCTCAGAACGCATAACGGGTCCGGATGTCCTCAAGCTTCTTGGACACCTCAGGAGGTGTTCGGTCCAGTTCTTCAGAGACATTCTTTTGTTTGTTGGGCTCCATGGAGTTGAACTGCTCACAGAGGTCTCCATCAATCACATTCTAGAACACGGAAAAATGAGAGCAACAGAAAAAGGTTAGGCCTGACCAGGTGGTGGACGCAGAGGATCCAGGTTTGAAAACCCGAGGTCGCTGTCTTGAGCAAGGGTAGTTACTAGTCTGCTGCAGCCCCCTGGTCAAGGCACATTATGAAAAAGCAATCAATAAACAGCTAACGTGCCAAAATAAAGAACTGATGCTTCTCACCTCTCTCTCTCTCCCTTCCTGTCTGTCCCTATCTCTGTCACAAACACACAAAAAGAAAAAGGTTTAGGGTCAGGCTGAGGGTGGAGCCTGTAGGCTAGCAGGTCCTGGATGGGGAAGAACCAGGCAACACTGAAGGACAGGCTGGGTAAGAAGCTGGAAGCCAGCGGGAGCCATGCAGGTAAGAAGTGGACAATTCTGACTTAAGGGAGGGAGTAAAAAGACCAAAGGAATATGGGCTGAGGATTCCCCCTTTCAACCCACATGTCTAACAAAGACCTACCTTAACAGGGAAATAATAAGAACGAAAGCTGAGGTGGTCTCGTCCACAAAGTGGGGGATGCTCAGACCGCAGGTGCATTTCTACATGCTGGAAGAAGTCATGGTCCTGATGGATGAAACAAAGAATTTGTTACTAAAAGAAAAAATTTCCCCTGGCCAGTTGGCTCAGTGGTAGAGTGTCAGCCTGGCGTGCGGGGGACCCGGGTTCAATTCCCGGCCAGGGCACACAGGAGAAGCGCCCATTTGCTTCTCCACCCCTCCCCCTCTCCTTCCTCTCTGTCTCTCTCTTCCCCTCCCGCAGCCAAGGCTCCATTGGAGCAAAGATGGCCCGGGCACTGGGGATGGCTCCTTGGCCTCTGCCCCAGGCGCTAGAGTGGCTCTGGTCCCAGCAGAGCGACGCCCCGGAGGGGCAGAGCATCGCCCCCTGGTGGGCAGAGTGTCGCCCCTGGTGGGCGTGCCGGGTGGATCCCGGTTGGGCGCATGCGGGAGTCTGTCTGACTGTCTCTCCCCGTTTCCAGCTTCAGAAAAATACAAAAATACAAACAAACAAACAAAAAAAACAAAAAAAAAGAAAAAATTTAACTACTAGTCTATGGTTTCCAGAAGCACAATGAACAGAGAAGCCATTGATTTTTACCATGTAAACAGATGTTCATTTATCTAAATCACTCCTATGATGACCACAGGTTTTCCTATGACAAAATAGCTAAAACCTGAAAGAAAATCTCCCTGTATTGATAGAACACACAAGAACACTGTATGTAAAGAGTGGTTTGTGAAGTCAGATTCTTGATCCCAGCTTCCTTGGCTAGAATGACATAAACCAAATTTAGCCAATCCTACAATCGACTCTAGGAGGCTGTAAGTATCCCAGTTTTTACCATCCCATCTTTCCTAGTCTGTGGAATTTGGTTCTGGTACTTTGACTTCTGATTAACCCTATACCCACATCAGCCATAAAAACAAATGGAGCCCTGGCCAGTTGGCTCAGTGGTAGAGCGTCGGCCTGGCGTGCGGAAGTCCCGGGTTCGATTCCCGGCCAGGGCACACAGGAGAGGCGCCCATCTGCTTCTCCACCCCTCCCCCTCTCCTTCCTCTCTGTCTCTCTCTTCCCCTCCCGCAGCCAAGGCTCCATTGGAGCAAAAGATGGCCCAGGCACTGGGGATGGCTCCTTGGCCTCTGCCCCAGGCACTAGAGTGACTCTCTGGTCCTGACAGAGCGATGCCCCGGATGGGCAGAGCATCGCCCCCTGGTGGGCGTGCCGGGTGGATACCGGTCAGGCGCATGCAGGAGTCTGTCTGACTGCCTCCCCGTTTCCAGCTTCGGGGAAAAAAAAGAAAACAAACAAAACACAAAAGAAACAAATGGCTTTCGATAGGGAACAAAATCTAATCAAAACAAAACACCCCACCAGGATTCCCATGTCCCCAAGCACAAACTGATTTGCCCTCTTAGATTTAGCACAGAGAAACCACCTTGGGAAGGCAAAAGCTGGAGCAGTGTGGGAGAGTTCACCTCATGAGATGTGAAAGGAACAAGGATGCCAATTCCTCCCGACAAGGTGGTATAGACAAGTGATTCTGAGCCTCCTGGGATCAACGTGGTCTTCTGTAAGGACAGCACTGTTTCCCCTACGTGATAGTTCATGATCACCTCTGCCTACAAGTCAAAAACAGACCAGTAACTGTGTGGGCCCTCAGGAGCCTGTTCTAGCTTCCTAAGGGCAAGAAGTGCCTGCAAAGGGCAGATTTCCTCACCTTTCAAAATTCAGAATCCATAAATTACTATAATTTATTTTAAAATGTTCTTAACGTTTAGAGCTTAATGCACTAACAAACATGCTGACATTAGGTCGTTTTGGATAAACAATTACAATGGAAAATTTTGTTAAATTATCAAGTCTGCAATTAAGAAAAAGGGAAACCATAAAAAATGATAAAAATAAAACAGCAAGCACTAGGCTTGCTCTCCAAACTTAACCTATTTTTATAAGTTCAGATATACTCTACTAGAGAAGTACATCCCTATAAGAGAGTCAGGCCCAAGACCCACTCAGAGAAGAGCTGGATAATATCAAGAATGAACCTGTAAAATCATCTTTTTCAAGGAACTTACTATTATTGTCCAAGGAGATTTTATGCTGCTAAAATGTCTCAGGAAAATTTTTAATCCTCAGTCATAAATATGGGATAGTGAGTGACATGTCATAAAATGAACCTGATGCCTCTGCTTTGGGTCCCCTTGGAATCTTACCTTCTGAGAGGCCCCATTGAGCAAGCCTCGGTCCCACAGGGCTTTGTTTCCTGTGGGATCCTCATCCACTTCATCATTGGTATTAGGTGGGAGCCTCACCTACAAGGAAAGGACAAATCACAGAGCTGAGTCGTGCACCTACTCACTTGGAATACCAAACAACATGTCTGCCCCAGGTCCTTGCAAGCAAGGCTAGGGACATCAGCTTTGGCAAAGGCCTGAGTCCAAGTCTCCTGTACCTGTGTCCAAACAATGAGAAACTCAAAACACCCAAGAGCAAAGGTCTAACATAGGAAGAGCAAAAACAAAGACCACAGAATATAAACAAGAAGTCACCAGCCTTAAAAACTTTAGAAAAATGTGAAAAATATTAAATATTAGCTTAAACTAGCCTATTATTATTAAATCATGCCCCACAGGGAAGAGGAACGTGAAAAAAGGGCAGAAATCTAAAAAACTAACATGGCTGCTTGACCAGTGGTGGCGCAGTAGATAGTCAACCTGGGACATAAGGCCCCAGGTTTGAACAACCGAGGTCACTGACTTGAGCACAGGCTCATTCAGCTTGAGCGCAGGGCTGCTGGTTTGAGCAAAGGGTCATTGGCTTGGCCTGAGCCCCCCTGGTCAAGGCACATATGAGAAGCAATCAATGAACAACTCAAGTGCCACAACTACAAGTTGATGCTTTTCATCTCTCTCCCTTCATCTCTCTATCTCGCTTAAAAACAAAACAGAAAACAACTGATAAGGCTGCCTGGTCTTGGTAGTGCAGTGGACAGAGCATAAAACTAGAATGCTGAGGTCACTGGTTCGAAACCCTGTGCTTGCCAGGTCAAGGCACATACAAGCAATAAATGAAAAACCAAAGTGAAACAACTATGAATTGATACTTCCGACTTTCCGTCCTTCTCTCATCTCTCTCTCTCTGTAAAATCAGTAAATAAAATCTTTAGAAAAAACTGGTAAGGCTTAGAGAACACAAAGTTTTCTTTTTAGAGCCAGGCTTAGTAGGACTGAATTTTATACTTGTTTTTACTTTCCACATCAGAGATCATAGTCCTGTGTCTTTGGCTTAACCACACTGAGCCAGCATTTGTACACATCATTATAACCCAAGTGAATATAAACTCACCACACAAATGTTGCCAAACTTGTCTGCCCCGGCTACAGTATCATAATCGAGAAGGCTAGCTGTAGTGACCCACCGGGGGTAGGTGTCATCGGCAAAGATGATGAGCTGGTTCTCATTACGCTTGTAGCGAACCCAGATGAAACTTTCTTGGACATCAGACACAATTACCCTGTTCCCAATAGTCTGGATCCCAGAGATGTAATTGGCGATATGCTGGAAAAAAACAAGAACAATGGGTATAACCTTTAGGTTCAGAACCCATAAACTCTAAGCTTTCCTTGAATGCAACACATATAGGGTCTGTAGAACGGCATTCATTGAAGAACAGCAGTCATCAATGAATTTCTAGATGAGGAAAACAGCTACATGGTTTAATGTAGTATCACATAAAAATTTCCCCCAATGCATATGTTTACACTATACTATAGACTATTAAATATACAATATGTCTAATAAATGATGTATATACCTTCATTTAAAAAATACTTTATTAGTAAAAACTGCTAACCATCTGAGCCTTCAGCAAGTCATAATCTTTTTGCTAGTGGAGAGGGTCTTACCTTGATGTTGATGGCTGCTAAGAGTGGTGGTTGCTTAAGGGTGGGTGGCTGTGGCGATTCTTAAATAATACAAGGAAGTCTGCCTCATTGATTAACTCTTCCTTTCACAAACAATTTTTCTGTAGCATGTTTGACAGCTTTCTGCTCACAGAACTTTTCAAAATCAGAGTCAATTCTCTGAAACCCTGCCACTGCTTTAACAACTAAATTTATGTAATATTCTAAAATCCTTTGATGTCATCTCAACAATCTTCAGTGTCTTCACCAGGACTAGATTCCATCTCAAAAAACCCACTTTCTTTGCTCATCCATAAAGACGTAACTCTATGCATTAAAATTTTATCCTGAAATTACAGCAATGCAGACACATCTTCAGGCTCCACTTCTAATTCTAGTTCTTTTGCTATTTCCACATCTGTAGTTACTTCCTTAACTGAAATCTTAAACCCCTCAAAGTCATCTAGGAGGGCTGGAATCATCTTCCAAACTACCCTTAATGTTGATATTTTGACCTCTTTCCTTTAAATAATAGCATCAAGAATGGTGAAGCCTTACCAGAAGGTTTTTAATTTACTTTGCCCAAATCCATCAGAGAAATCAGTATCTATGGTAGCTATAGCCTTACAAAATATATTTCTTAAATAATAAGATTTGAAATTAAAAAGAATCTTTTAAAAAGACTCAAAAGTTGAAATTACTCCTTGATCCATGGCTGGAGAATGGATGTTGTACTAGCAAGCATGAAAACAATATTAACCTAAAATAAATAAATAAATAAATAAATAGATAAAAATTCTTGTACATCTCCATCAGGGCTTTTAGATCAATGAAGAATATTATTTTGAAAGAAATCTTTATTTTCCGAGCACTAGATCTCAAGGTGAGCTTAATAGGTTCAGTAAACCATGTTATATATAAACAGATGTGCTATCATCCAGGCCTTGTTGTTCCATTTAAAGAGGCAGAGCAGATGTAGCATTATACTGAAAGGACCTAGGTCAGTGGTGTCAACCTGGTCCCTATCGCCCACTAGTGGGCGTTCAGCTTTTATTTTCATGGTGGGCGGTAGCAGAGCAACCAAAGTATAAATAAAAAGATAGATTTAACTACAGTAAATTGTTTTATAAAGATTGATTCTGCCAAACAGTGAAAATCCGACATAAAGTACTTGGTAAGTAATTATTATTATATGCTTTAACTTGCTGTAACTCTGCTTTATAAATTTTAAAAAGCAAAGTTACTTCCCTACTTTATAAATCACCATTACTAAAGCAGGCAGTAGGTATAAAAAGGTTGACTACCCCTGACCTAGGGTCAATGAACACTGGCTTCAATTTATATAGTTGGCAGCTGTATTAGCCTCTAACAAGACAGCCAGCTTGTCCTGTGAAGTCTGACCCCAGGCATTGACTTCTACCACACAATGAAACTCTAGCAGGTATTTTCTTCCAGTCTAAGGCAGTTTCACCTACACTGACAATGTGTTTTGTGATAACCACCTTCATTAATTATCTTAATTAGATCTTGATAACTTGCTGTACTTTCCCCATTAGCATTTTTATGTTATGGAGACAGCTTCTTTCCTTAAACCTCATAACCAACCTCTGCTAGCTTCAAATTTTCCTTTTGCAGTTTCCTTACCTCAGCTTTCAGTGAATTGAAAAGTTAGGGCCTTGCTCTAGATTAGGCTTTGGTTTAAGGCAGCGGTTGGAAAACTCATTGGTCAACAGAGCCAAATATCAACAGTACAACGATTAAAATTTCTTTAAACTTAAACTATATAGGTCAAATTTTTTAAACTTAACTATATAGGTAGATACATTCCTTATCGAGGTAGCGCCTGCACGTGGTATTTTGTGTAAGAGCCACACTCAAGAGGCCAAAGAGCCGCATGTAGCTCACGAGCTAAGGTTTGCCGACCAGGAGTTTAAGGGAAGATTATGGCTGGTTTGGTCTTCTATCCAGACTCTAGAACTTTCTCTGTATCAACAATAAGGCTGTTTTGCTTTCTTAACATTTGTTCACTGGAGCGGCATTTTAAATTTCCTTCAAGAGCTTTTCCTTTACATTTACAATCTAGCTATGTGGCACAAGAAGCCTAGCTTTTGTCTTGTCTCTGCTTTTGACATGCCTTCCCTGCTAAGCTTACTCATTTTTAGCTCTTGATTTAAAGTGAGACATGTAACTCTTCCTTTCACTTGAACACTTAAGTGGTTATTGTAGGGTTATTAATTGGCCTAGTATCAGTATTGTTGTCTCAGCGAATAGGGTGGCCTGATAAAGAGGGAGAGATACAGAGGAACGAGCAGTCAGGGGAGCCATCAGAACACCCACATCTATCAAGTTAGCTGTCTTATATGGGCATGGTTCATGGGGCCCCAAAAGTTACTATAGTAACACCAAAGATCACTTATCACAGATTATCATTAATAAATATAACAATAAAAAAGTTTGAAACATTCCAAGAATTACCAATATGTGACACTGAATCAAAAGTGAGCAAATGCCGTTGGAAAAATGGCATGGATAGACTCACTCAACACGGGGTTGCTATAAACGTTCAACTTGTAAAACATGCAATATATGTAAAGAGCAATAAACAAGGTATGACTATAGAGGAAATATATACCCAAATCTCAGTTAAATTCCTTATAAAAGCAAGCAGGACAGAAATCTGGTTCTTGGTCTGAAGAAGGCAAGAAACCCATCTACTCATGCCCTTCTCAAACCTCAAAGGTCTAATTATGAACCTAGAACTGGATGATTACAAGAGCTTCATAAAGACCTATTTTAACAGTAACTGCCTACTACCCTGCCAATGCCTCCCACTTCCTCACCAGAGATCTGGGGCTCTCTACCTTTATATTTACCTTGTTCTCACATTTTCGGAGTAACTTCTTCTTTCCCAGGTCATAGACTCGCAGAAGCTTTCCCACACCAATTAATACTCTACCCTGGAATGGGGCAATGGCAGCTGGGACCTCTTCCACCGGAGTCTACAGAGGAAAAGCAGGTAATGCAGCTATTACAACATATACTAGTCCCACCCTCCTCGATCCAAAATGCTGTTATACAGGCATCTGCCAGGAAGACACACACAAGTGATCATCTTTTGCGCATCAGGAAAACAAACCAAATATAAAACTGTTTATAAAACAGGATGTTTAGATAAACAAGTCCTCACATATCACACTTCACCCAAAAAGTGGGTCAATGCCACAATGTAAAAGAGGTCCTGGTGCCTGATAAACGCTGACTCACAGACCATGCTAATTCACTGGCACCATTAACTAAGAGCGAAACCTCAGTATCCGAGAAGGGACTACAGTTTGTGGAGGGATGGGAAAGAGCTAGTGAATCTTAATTGTAGGGAAGACACAAGTTTAGCACAAAGACGGGTCTATGAAATAGTTACTTCCTAAAAAATACTCCCCTTGTGGGAAGGCTGGAGGAGCCACATTCAGGTACTGATAATGTGGAGGAGACAACAGGAATTTTTTCTTTTGTTTTGAACTTGTGGTAAAATATACAAAATATAAAATTTACCATTTTAACCAGTTTTAAGTATAAAGTGCAGTGGCATTAAGTACATTCACATTGTTGTGCAACCATCACCGTCATCCAATCCCAGAACATTTTTTATCTTTCCAAAGGGAAACTTAATTATTAAATAGTAACTCCCCAGAGAACACTGACTCTTTAAACTACTGAATTTTGATCATAAATTGCTGCCTGCTTAGTAAGACTAGTAAACAAGGAGCCAATTCAGTGGGCATCTATATCCCCACTGTGGATGGTTAGCACACAGGCTTACTGTGGGACTCACAGGCAGCAAAGCTTCACTGGAGTATAAAATCCCCAGGAGCATTTTCACGTGCTACCAAGAGATGGACTGGAATCAATGAATTGGCTCCCAAAATGGTCAAAAGACCTGACTCACAACTTAAGCAAAAGTGGGAGAGTCTAGTAGGACATGAGATCCAAAAGAACCACTGGACGGTTCCTACCTTGTGTAAAAACTCCAGTTTTTCCCCATTGTTCACAAGCTTGTAGGTATAGACAAAGCCTCCTGCTACAGAACGGGGGTTCAGTATCAGGTCTTTGGCCACGCCCACCAGCACATACCAATCATCACCAGTGTTGGAGAACCTGCAAACAGCCACACTGCACAGAGAAAGCAGGAAGTCGTTAGTCACAGCCCAGAGAATTCCCACTCCAGCCTCCAAAATCCTGGATGTTCTAGACTCCTTACCTGAAAGCAGCCTCATTCTGTTCCAGCTGGACAAGGTCCAGTGTGTTGCCCTGAATAGGATTCATCACTCGAATCACAGAGGCCCACTGCCCATTGCCAGCCTTGGGAGCTCCAAAGATAGACTCAGGGAGGTTTTCATTGAGGAATGCTGCTGCCATCTCTGCAGCTAGCTCCCGCTCATCCTCTCCTGCTGCTTCCACCATTTCCTAAATCCAAAAAACCAAAGAGGAGTTGGTGTGTTCAGAGGTGGGTGCTGAGTGAAAGTGAGGAAGTACCAAGCACAGCTCCAGAGGCAGTCCATAAAGTAGCACAGTCTAATGACCGAATCAGAATTTCCCCAGATGAAAGCATTAAAGGGAGAGGCATACAACAAGAAGAGGAAGGAAGATCACCAAAGGGGAAACTAGTACTTTATTTATTAATGCCAAAAAACAACTAATATCAGCTGTGGCGAATAGCTGACTACTTGTCTGAGAAACATACAAATGAAAACACCATTTTTCTACCTAACCCATCCTACTTCCCCTGCTAAATCTACTTGTCACCTCTCTTCCAGACCAGCTCCAGTTATACATGGTTGGGGATACTTGTCTTTTGCTAGAAAATGATTTCTCAAAGGAACTAATGCTGTGGGGAATTTGAAAGATACCTCCCTTGGGCCTGAAACCAGAAAACATAACACACTGTTTTGGAAACTTACAGACTAAAGAAGTCTATTCCAGAGAGGGGGGCTAAATATGGAACAAACCCAGGTCAGTGTGTTAGTCCTAAGTCACAAGAAAACCTCTAGCCTGACCAGGTGGTGGCGCAGTTGATAGAGCGTTGGACTGGGATGCGGAAGACCCAGGTTCGAGACCCCGAGGTCCCCAGCTTGAGCGCAGGCTCATCTGGTTTGAGCAAAAAGCCCACCAGCTTGAACCCAAGGTCACTGGCCTCAGCAAGGGATTACTTGGTCTGCTGAAGGCCCGTGGTCAAGGCACATATGAGAAAGCAATCAATGAACAACTAAGGTGTTGCAATGCGCAACGAAAAACTAATGATTGATGCTTCTCATCTCTCCGTTCCTGTCTGTCTGTCCCTGTCTATCCCTCCCTCTCTCTGACTCACTGTCTCTGTAAAAAATAAATTAAAAAAAAAAAAAGAAAAAAAAAAAGAAAACCTCTAGAACAAAGAACTTTAACAAAGGACTCTGCCTTAAGGACCCAAAAAGAGCCTGAATATAACAAAAAATAATCAACGATTACAGGGGTTTACACTTTTCAACATAATTTCACATAAACTTCTTTTAATTAAACCCTGAAGGTCAGTCTCATTACCTCTGCCATCTGCTGCTTCCGCTGAGCTTTAGTAGCCTCAGTGTAAGCATTGTGATCAGTCTCAATGATGATAAGGTTGTTACTCTCAGGGTGAATGACAAATTTCCTGGGTGTGTACTGCAGTGGAAAGGCTACTTGATTAAAGACAGCGCCTAGCTTCTCCAACGCCAAAATCCTATGTTAAAAGGAAAGGGTGTTAATAGGTTACTTATTCAAAACCTAAAAACTGAAGTTGAAATGGTCCACGAATGTCATAGGAAACATATCAACCTGTAAAGCTCTAATGTTGGCATTAGGCAACGTGAAACAATAGACTCCTAACCTAGAAGATTCTGCAAAGGAGACAAGACAGGGAAGGGCTCTCCACTTTGGCAATAGCCCCCCACTGTTTCATGGCAATTCTAGTTTTCACCAGTAAAACCCACATTAGAACCCTCAAAGGAATTTTTATCATTCAAATAATAATGTGATAGTAAAGTTAAAATTTCTACTTTATTACTGACAAACCATAAAATGAAAACAATGAATTCCAAAATTGTGAAGCACTGTAATTACCTGAAGATATGTGGTATTTGTGCTGATGGTGCTTTATAAAATTAAAGTAAATGGCCCCCTGAACAAAAATCACCTAAGCTTCATGAAATCCATGACTCCATTCTGAACAGCCAATAGTTATGACCAGAACATCAACAACATGGGTGGCATTAAAAGGTTAAATGAGCCTAACTGGTGGTGGCACAGTGGATAGAATTTGTCAACCTGGGACACTGAGGTCCCAGATTCCAAACCCAAAGGTTACTGGCTCAGCTGAAGCCCCGCTACCAGCTGTCATGGCACATATGAGAAGCAGTCAATGAACCAGCAAAGCGCCACAACTATGAGTTTACGCTTCTCATCTAAATAAATAAATAAGAAAACAACCCCCAAAACTTGAGAACGGCAAACTAAAGAGGTTTTCTTTTACCAACTTGCAATAAAAATAATGCTCATTCCAATATTATCAGTGTAAACTATAGTCTGTCAACTTGCAAAGGCCTAAATAATTTATATTGTGGTTAAAATTTAAGATTTAACAAGATATCTTAAATTTAAAATGCAAATCACAAGACAGAGTTATGAGTGATTGTGCTCTAAAACTAATTCAATGGCATTGCCTGGAAAACAAGAACCTTACATCCTCAGAAGACTGAACTGTACTAATTTTTAAAACTTGACCCTAGCCAGGCCTGTGGTGACACAGTGGATAGAGGTTCAATCAACCTTGAATGCTGAGGTTGCCAATTGGAAAACCCTGAACTTGCCTGGTCAAGGCACACAGAACAAGCAAGCACATAGACCAAACAACTCAAGTGAGGCAATGAGCTAATACTTCTCGTCCCCCACCCATAAAAATCAATTTAAAACAACAACAAAAACACTTGACCCTAAAAATCTAATTAGGAGCTAAAACTCCAAACACCGAAACTTGGCTACCAGGTACTTAAATTCTGAGCCAAATAAAGGTTTCAATTTCAACATACTAGTCGGCTCTTTTCCATCTCTTTATAACTTTTTCCAACACTCGGGCAAAACCACAGTCCAAGGCCTTGGCAGAAGGCTTCCCAATGGACTTTAACCATAGAACACTTACCTCAAGGTATTGGTGGAGATAGCTACAATGCCCTCAGGACACTGTTCAGAGGCAAAGCCAGATGCAAATTCCAGGGTCTCATAAGACAGTGGGGTGAGATGGAAACGAGATTGGTAAGAATAACTCAACCACGAGCGGCTTGACATGGCCAACACCTAAGGAAAGAAAAATCACCTCCAATAAGCTGAAAAATACTCAAATGTAGTATGCTGAGCAAAGACCCTATCCCCAAATTTCGGACTGCAGAATATCCCAATGAATTTTAGAAACATAAGGTCACCTTAAGAAAGAGGCCTAGAGAATAAGAATAGGCAGTATGGCTTACTATTGCTGAAAGTATATAATCACTCAGTCCCTTGAGCCTGTTTCCATGTGTGCAAAATAAGAATACTATCACAAGGCTGGACAGTTGCAAGGATTAAACACGGTAATGAGTAAAGAACTAGCACAGTATCCAGAAACACTAACATCCTTAGCTTTATAAAGGACGTCTCTCACATTACACAGAAAACCAGGATACTGACACAAAGTTGATCATGGGGAACTGGTACCCTAGATGGAAGGTCTTCATCCAGCTAATTCTCAATCTGCTCTATTTGCCCAGTTTGAGGGCTGAAGGGACCAATATCCCAACTTACCTATAGCCAAATCATTAAACAGCGCTGTGAAACCCCAGATAAGCAGCTCTGGATTAAGGGCCCCAAAATTTTCAACATAAATGAAATAAAACTACCAAGATAGAGCTAATGTCAATCTAACTACATACTGGTGAATTAATGAAAGTAAAGCTTATACCAAGGAGATTTAATTTATCTGATGCTACTAACATCCAAACATACTGTCTGCCTGCCCCCTTTCATTACTTACTGCCTCCTGGCCTTGCATCCGAACACGAAAGAGTTTCACAGGACGGGAGCCCAGGTACCTAGTGCGGGTGTCAGACAAATCCCCAGTGACAGGGTCCAGGACAGTTCTCAGCAGCACACCATTCTAACAAAAAAGAGAGGGGTGGATTAAGCTTACCCATGATGGAGGTTCCCTTGGCCACTTTATAATTTCAGAGAATATGGAAGAAAATGACTTGGTTTAAAGAATATCCTACTAATCAGCCAGCAATTTACTCATTCTCTAAGTCACTTGCTCAAATTGTTATCAAGCATACATTAAATGAAAAAACACTTATTTTTTACTGTATATCCTTAAAACATTTTTTTTTACCATGTATATTAAATTCTTTATAATTAAAAAATATATGCAGTTAAAAATAACCAGAACCTATTGTGGTCTCTAAATACCATTTTCCCTAAAAATAATAAAACTCATAAAGGAAACAGCTAATTCAGGTTTGGGGCAAGAATATTCCAGATGTACGTGGGGTACTTTATTGTGCCTGAAGAAAAGGTAGCCCCCAAAGACAGTGGGGTCATGTTAAAAGGACAAAAGACCCAACTTCAAATGGGAACTCCCACTCATCTAAAATGAGTTATTGAATATACAACAAAAAAGGAAAAAGACTGCAGTAGTAAATAAGTAAAAATATGCAAGTTCACATTATTTAAATAATTCCATGCCTGACCTATGGTGGTGCAGTGGATAAAGCATCAACCTGGAATACTTAGGTCACTGGTTCGAAACCCCGTTTTGACTGGTCAAGGAACATATGGGAGTTGATGCTTCCTGCCCCCCCACCACCCTCCACTAAAATGAGTGAATGAATGAATGAATGAATGAAATAATACAGCTCTACTTCACCAGTCTTCGTTGAATACCGCTATGGCATCAACTCCTTATTCTGAAAATAGGTGAGCTAAAGAAAAAAATTAAAACCCGGTCAGATAGCCTGGTTGGTTACAGCATTATTCCGATGTACAGGGGTTGCCAGTTTGATCTCGGTTCAGGGCACGCAGAGGAATACATTGATGTTCCTGTCTTTCTCTCCCTTTTTCTCTCTAAAAATCTTAAAAAAAAAAAAAAAAAAGATTTATCCTTTCCCTATATGAACTGTATTTCAAGGTGAGCAAAGATATGAAGCAAGTTTTGTCTTTAGAGGAAAGTTCCAGCTAATAAAATAAAGTATGAAACAGAAAATCATCATTTCCCATTTCCCTAATGAAACACTGAATGTAGGCAATGTGTATCAATGGCTATTGATGGGGAGCTTCTAAACAAATCATTTAAAATAGAAACATTTTTTTTTAAGAGGGAGGGAGGGAGGGAGGGAGGGAGGGAGGGAGGGAGGAAGAGAAGCATCAATTCGTAGTTGCAGCATGTTAGTTGTTCACTGATTGCTTCCTCATGAGTGCCTTGACCGGGGGACTCAGGCTAATACAGATTTTGCTCAAGCCAGTGACCTTGGAATCATGCCCACGATCCCACACTCAAGCCAGCAACCCCGGGCTCAAGTGGATGAGCCCACACTCAAGCTAGCGACCTTACTGTTTTGAACCTGGGTCCTCAGTGTCCCAGGTTGATACGCTATCCACTGTGCCACCACCTGGTTAGGTTAGAAACATTAGTATCACTGAAAGTGGGATTAGATGTTATATGCCTCTTGATATAATATAATAGAAATAGATAGCACCGCCTATGGGGAAAAAATAATTAAATCCAAATCTAATCAACATATAGATCTGTGTTGTCCAATACTATAGTCAGCAAGCCACATGAGGCTAGTCAGACTTAAGATGTCCTGTTAAGGGTAAAGTACAAAATAACAGAATCCCAACTTAGCCCAAAATAAAACAAAATCTTACTAATTTTTATATTGATTAAATAATTATTTCAGATATACTGGATTAAATAAAGCATTTAAATTACACATGGGGCTTACATTATATTTTTAATAAATAGCATGGTTTAAAATCTACCCATTAGTTTGTAGAAAATAAAGAGGACAGAAGAACACTAGCCACACAAAAGAAATGACTGCCAAATTCAAGTGGGAATTTCTATAAGAAATGATCTGGCTTCTCAAAAACTAAAAATGCCCTGACCGGTTGGCTCAGCGGTAGAGCGTCGGCCTAGCGTGCGGAGGACCCGGGTTCGATTCCCGGCCAGGGCACACAGGAGAAGCACCCATTTGCTTCTCCACCCCTCCGCCGCGCTTTCCTCTCTGTCTCTCTCTTCCCCTCCCGCAGCCAAGGCTCCATTGGAGCAAAGATGGCCCGGGCGCTGGGGATGGCTCTGTGGCCTCTGCCTCAGGCGCTAGAGTGGCGTTGGTCGCAACATGGCGACGCCCAGGATGGGCAGAGCATCGCCCCCTGGTGGGCAGAGCGTCGCCCCTGGTGGGCGTGCCGGGTGGATCCCGGTCGGGCACATGCGGGAGTCTGTCTGACTGTCTCTCCCTGTTTCCAGCTTCAGAAAAATAAAAAATAAAAAAAAATAAAAAA
Source organism: Saccopteryx leptura (assembly GCF_036850995.1). NCBI lineage: Eukaryota > Metazoa > Chordata > Mammalia > Chiroptera > Emballonuridae > Saccopteryx > Saccopteryx leptura. The sequence goes on from NC_089511.1 coordinate 23,666,203, forward strand.
ACCTAAAAATAAACCCAAACTTTGCACAGCTTTATGTAAATGCTGAGTAGAAACAAATAAAAAGACATTTTTGGGTAAAAAAAGAAAAACTGGAACATGGACAAAGCAGCAGATGATACCAAAGAATTACTATTGGATTTGCTTTAAAATACTCCGGAAAAGAGAGGGCGGATAGATAAAACAAGAGCAAAACTGATAACTATTAATGAAAACTGGTAATGGGTACATGGAAGTTCACTACATAAGTCTAACTCTGTGCATGTTTATGACAATTTCTAAATTAGGAAGTAAAATTAAAAAGCAAAAAGTACCAGGGCTAGGTTATTTATGTTTGAGTAAATAATCATTAAAAAAAGAAATGAAATCCCGACATTATCTGATCCTTAAGTTCATGCTTTCCACGCCACGGAGAGCTCAGCTGCTTTGATAACAGGGAACACGTAGGCGTCCCTTATTGCTAATGGAGCCCATTATGAACTGTGAGGTATATGTTTCAAAAGCTGCATATCATTAGAACTACAGGTGACTCAAAGACCCCATCTAGTTCTGACCCAGAGTAGTGAAGGCAAAGCATTTTTATCAGACTCTTTATGAAAATGCTTTCTGCTAATCCTAGTATGCTCCAATTAGAGCTGAGAAAAGGGTAACACAGAAAATGCCTATACTGAACAGAGGAGTGCATGAAGCCTAAATGAGGCATGATATCAACAACATGCACCCCTGGATATCTTACCTGTAGTCCAATATTCAAGTACAGGAAGCCAATAGAGCCCCTCTCACCCAGCTCATCCTGCTTTTCAGTCCCACCCATTTCTACGATACACAAGGATTCAGGCTGGGCTGGGAGAGCCTGCATGCTCAGAGGTTGTAAACAGTCCTAGGGGAGAAAGACAAAATAAAACATGAGAAATAGCTAATTTTGGAAAAAACCTACCCAGAGAAATCTACTTCGAGGAGTAAAGAACTTTCTTGTGCACAGGGAAAACCCGAGGAGTGAGTTCTAAATAGGTAGAGGGTCCTAGCTAAACTGAATTTTAAAATAAGCTCTGCAGAGGATGGACAAAGTGGATAATGGGATAAAAGTACGTAAGCAAAGGGCACCTCTCCCAAAAGTCATCTAAGGCCCTGGAGCCTGTCCAAGCCCTTTAATTTATTTTTAAATATAAATGAGAATCAAGACTTAAGCCAAAGAGGCCCTGGCCGGTTGGCTCAGTGGTAGAGCGTCGGCCTGGCGTGCAGAAGTCCCGGGTTTGATTCCCGACCAGGGCACACAGGAGAAGCGCCCATCTGCTTCTCCACCCCTCCCCCTCTCCTTCCTCTCTGTCTCTCTCCTCCCCTCCCGCAACGAGGCTCCATTGGAGCAAAGATGGCCCGGGCGCTGGGGATGGCTCCTTGGCCTCTGCCCCAGGCGCTAGAGTGGCTCTGGTCGCAACAGAGCGTCGCCCCCTGGTGGGCGTGCCGGGTGGATCCCGGTCGGGCGCATGCGGGAGTCTGTCTGTCTCTCCCCATTTCCAGCTTCAGAAAAATACAAAAAAAAAAAAAAAAAAGACTTAAGCCAAAGAAATATTTTGTAGCCTCAGATCATCAGCACTAAAACCACTGCAGAAGAGTTCTGAAACATGCTGCTACAATATCCAAAAACGACAGGTTTAGATTTCAGGGACCAGCCCAGCTGATCTCAGAGACAGACATCAGGAGTGGCCAGGTGCTCAGGGTCCAACTGGAAGATCCTTGAAATAGAAGTTGACACTCACTGAGGGGTCCAGAGAGATGATTCTGACAGTGTTGTCTACCAGTCCCACAGCCAGGAAGCGAGACCGCTGCTCTCCAGGAGGTACATTGGCCAGACTCATGCACACCACATCTGCTGACATCTCCTTCCGCTCTGTGTACTCGTTTAGCTGTCCTGACTATAGGAGTAAAGACAAGTGAAGTAACAAACCGTTTGAACTCACCCCCAAACCATGGTTCTAGGGAATGAAGGGGGAGTTCCTTTTTGCTTCCTCTCACCCTTCTTACTATAATCAATGACCAAGAATTTCTCTACTTGAGATCCCAAGAATGAACTCTACAGGGTAACAGGAAGCAAATTACTGACAAGAGAATCAAGAGAACTTTGACAAGTACCACAAATTCCTAAACCAACATATCTCCCAGGAAACAAAAAAATATAGTATGTAAAACTGTTATCTGTTCATGAAAATACTTTGAATGAAAGAGAATTCAAACATCGAAGTTAAATACAAATCTCAATCACAGGTGTAAATAGACTATATAAAAAAAGTGAAATAAAATATCTGAAATGGATTCAGATTTCAGAAATTAAAATGTCAAATATTTGGTGGAAAAATAGTTTGTGAAGAGCAGGAGAAACAAGTGCTTCAGTGCTAAGATGGAATTTCATTACTCCAATTAGAATTAAGACACAAACTTACCCACCCCCTACTCTCCTGTAAAGGGCCAAAATGGCTTGTGGACACTTACCCTTCTCAATTCTCTTTCTTGTAAATATAATCTAGATACCTGCACTAAAACTCCCATCTTTACCTCTGGATCCTACACAAGTCCCATAGTAAATGATAAAATAACATACGGGATCCATCTCAAAATAGACCAGCTCTCCTCCGGTCAGCGCAATCACCACTTGTCGCTGGTTCACTGCACATTTCACAATGGTTTTCTTCCCAGGGGTCTTCCACTCATTGACTCTCTTGTCTGCTCGTATGTGCCGAATGCCATCAGGATACACCTACATAACACAAAGAAATGTCACTTTAGCAATTTGAGCATTTCTGAGCACTGAGCCTCACATCTATCAGATTTGTCATTCCTGTCTGATCTAGAATCAATGCACTTGCAACACCAGTTGGGTCAATGATAAGAGTTAATAAGACCCAGGCAAAGAAAACTTAAGGTGAGCCAGTAAGATCTGAGAATCCTCACCTGCACCAAGGCATCATCTCCTAACAAGGAGCAGGACAGGGTTGGAGTGGTGCCCAGGAACCCAGAGTCAGTCACTTCCTCCACAGTCTCTCCGATAGACAACACAAGCGTGGCATTCACGAAAGACACAATGATGTAGGCATCAAACTCATCTGAAAAAGGAAAGGAAAGGAGCTGGTCAGTTAAGAACTCATTAGTTACAAAGCTAAACGAGACACACAAAGTTTTCTCTTCAGAAACCTTCCAAGCACCGCTATGTAGTCACCACAGTGTTGTGACAAACAGCACAGGATGATCCAAAAGATAATTGAGGGTCATATGAGCCTACAGATATACTCTGCTTCCTTAAATGCCTGAATACATTGATTAGATATTCTCACCTATAATACCTCTGAAAACTAGTATTTTCTTGAGACATTAGCAAGAAAAATGCAGGGACAAAGCAAGGGAATAGAGGCGTGAAGAAATTTTGACTACCTTTATATATATTCAAGCTAAATTTATTTGTGCCAGATGCCAATCATAAGCTATTCTAAAGATACTCCTTATAACCAGAAAAGGTGCCTAGCTTCTTCCCAATGAAACTTATGTGGAAACACAAGACCTAATGAATAAAACAGATTACTTAAGCCTCCATGAGACTAAGTCATCCTAGGGTTAGAAAGTGAGAATCTTAGGATGTCCCAATAGAAATAATTAAGAGCACTAGATAACCAGGAAGCAGGATGGAAAAACTGTTTATATTGTCAGTCCTTGACCTCTCCAGTTTTCCACTATTTAAAAATATAACTATTTAGTGTCATAAGCAATCGTATCAGGATTTGCTTTTCATTTAATGAAATATAGTTGGATAAACAAACACTAATGAGCTTCTCAAGAAGTCAGAGGACCTGAATTTTTCAAGCAACCTCAAGTTTCTCACGCAGATCCCATCATTAAAGGCCATCCATTTCCCATACATTCCACCCTACAACACAAAACAGCTTTTGTGCATCTCCCACATTTGGCAAAATGTCTAGCATCAAGTTTAATAAACACTAAATAAAGGAACACACATATTTTTTTAAAGAGTCAAGATCTTCATACTTTTACATTGGACCTTTCTGTTATCAGTTCATCTTTTTGCCCCTCACACAGAAACCAGGTAAATAACAAAAAGAATGACAGGCAAACAAGGTACTAAACTTGGGAGTGGCTACCTTACTCTTAGCAAAAGCAGCTGTAGAACCTTGTTTGCCTGAGCCAAGCCTTTGTCAGAGCTCGATGACATAAAATTGATCCAATCCACCCACAAACAAGACAGTTTGGGTTTGAATAATCCCAAAATGGTTCAGCTGAACTAAAATTACTGAATTACTTCAGCAGAATCAGTGTTATTTCTTTAAGAAAAAAAATACACGCACACACACATTAAAAAAACACATAAAAAATGCATTCCCCTGGCCGGTTGGCTCAGCGGTAGTGCGTTGGCCTGGCGTGTGGAAGTCCAGGGTTCAATTCCCGGTCAGGGAACATAGGAGAAGCACCCATTTGCTCCTCCACACTTCCCCCTCTCCTTTCGCTCTCTCTCTTCCCCTTCCACAGCCAAGGCTCCAATGGAGTAAAGTTGTCCCTGGCACTAAGGATGGCTCCACGGCCTCCACCTTAGGTGCTAGAATGGCTCCTGTGAAAATGGAGCAACGCCCCAGATGGGCAGAGCATCGCCCCCTAGTGGGCATGCTGGGTGGATCCTGGTTGGGCACATGCGGAAGTCTGTCTGACTGCCTCCTCACTTCTAACCTCAGAAAAAAAAACCACGCTTCAGAACTTGATCAGGCAGTGGTATAGTGGATAGCAAGTCAGCCTGGGACACTGAGGACCCAGGTTTGAAACTCCAAGGTCACTGGCTTGAGTGCAGGCTCACCAGCTTGAACATGAGATCATAGACATGACCCCAAGATCGCTGGCTTGGCTGGAGATCGCCAGTCAAGGTACTTATGAGAAAGCAATCAATGAACAACTAAGGTGCTGCAACTATGAGTTGATGCTTCTCACCTTTCTCCCTTCCTGTCTGTCTCTTAAAAAAAAAAGAAAAGCTTCAAAGTAAGACTCCTGTCTCGTAAAACTTTTTGTTTCAGTTAATAATACATGTGTGGGCCGTGGATGGTTGGCTCAGTGTTAGAGTGTTGGCCAGGCATGTGGAAGTCCCAAGTTCAATTCCCGGTCAGGGGACACAGGAGAAGCAACCATCTGCTTCTCCACCCCACCCCCACCCCAATCTCCCTCACTCTCTCTTCCCCTTCCACAAGCAGCCATGGCTCGAATGGTTCGAACAGAATTGGCCCTGGGTGCTGAGGATGGCTCCATGGCCTTGAGACCTTATGTGCTAAAATAGCTCGGTCAGCGGAGCTGGAGCTGCAGCCTACCTGGGCAGAACATCACCTGAGAGGGGGCTTGTTGGGTGGATCTTGGTCACAGCACATGCAGGAGTCTGTCTCTGCCTCCCCAACTCTCACTTAATAAAATAATAATAATAATAACAAATGTGGGTACTGACTGGTAGGTAGCTGAAAAGTAAGGATTTGAGATCTTTCCCAATAGGTATAATCTAATGGCTAAACAAAGAATCCAGAGTAAGGATTCAATTTCCAAATCACAAGGCATTCCAGTGGATAAGCAGATAACTGGTTTTAGATTATTTTGTTGTAACTGTCAGTATGTATCAAATGCTTTGGGGACACCTTATAAAATGAAATTGTAAGACAGTACTGTTCATATTCATAATGAGTCATGACAGTTGTCCCTAAAATGAGTATCTTAATAACATACAGCAAGTCCATAATCAGTTTCCACACTACACCAAACTTGGAAACTTTATGTCAGCTCTCAGTTTCCGAACTAGAAATTTCCAGTGTGTAAAAATAACAGTAATTGCTTCATTTTAACAATACATAAATATTATGTCCTTTCCCATGTTCTCATTATTGAAACTTAATACAGTAAATGTGCCAGAGTAAATTAAAACCAAACAACAAAGGGCTCTAACTAGCAAGAACTTCTGGCCTCTTCCTTCAATCATGAAGAAAAGGGGGCTTCTAGAGAAGAGACCCTACACAATGTTTAACTTATATGTAAGAGAATGGGGGGAGGGTGGATGGGGATTACCTGGGTCCTTATCTTCCTTTTGACCGAAGGCCCCACGGCTCAGATATAAAACAGAATTGCTCAGTGGGCTTAAACAGGGCAATTCAACAAGCAGTAGAATGAGGACTAACATATGAAAGCTGCTAACATCACAGATTTTCTCAAAATATCCATTACCCAGTGAATACCAAGCACACTGTAACCTCTACCTTTTCGTTTTATGGCAAGGAGGACCTGCAGGAGATTAGTTCTTGTGTTTTGAGGAGGTTATAGGTTAAAAGTTGGATATTAGAACAAAATTAAGCTTTAGTCAAGGTAGATAACTACAAACTATAAATATCCTTATTGCCTTTATTCAGGGATTACAAGCTTCATAAGAGAACATCAGTTCATACCACAGTGAAGAATTTATTAGGGTATGAGAATGCATCTTTGCCTCAGTGAACTAGACCTTCTACATGTCTCAGTACTGGTGAAGCACCCCAACAGAGTAGATGCTTTCTTCTGCCCGCTCCTATAGAAAGTGGCTGAATAAGCAGCCCATTCAAAAGGATAACATGAGTGACCATCCTGATGATTTAAAATCCCTCATTCTCGTTTTATATTCAGACTACTCATTACTTGTCTTGCCTCATCTTATATTCAAAAAAGGGTAGGGAGCTTTCTTCAGGGCCTGGTCTTTCCATTAGTATACCTGGAACATACAAAACTCCAAGGGAGTATGAAGTTAAGGTTAGCTACAGGCTCTTTCAGCTTAAAGACAAACATATTTTCCACATTCTGTGGGAGAAAATAAGACAAGTTGATTCCTGCCTCTACCCATTTAACATACAGGCAGATGGGTGTGCATCATTATAATGCACAAAGGCATCCAACTCCAAGTTACCCTTCAGAAGATGCCATCAGGGCAGCCTCAATACTTTGTGTTGGTCCCTCTCCCTGGGTAAACTATAAGAACCCATGGCAGACCCTAGCAGTAGGTACACACCTGTGGTGATCAGCACCTTCACCAGCCACCTGTGGAAGAGAAAAAAAGGCTTGGTATTGGTAGTGTGCATCACCAAGTACCAGCCAAGGTTAGTAATTGCCTGCAAGACTGCAGCATGTGTAGACATGTGGGACGTTCACTCGAAAGTAACCTAGGGTATCTGGAAACAGACTGAACACAGAGAACCTGACCTGTTTTCATGGGTGATAGCCCAAATGACGGTTTCTAAAGAGTACATTTTATTGAGATGGAGTCTTTTCCTAGATTTTGGTACTCAGAGGAGAAAATTTTTCAGCTACAATCCACCATGCACCACACTTCACTAATTTACCAAACACTGTCCAAAAAGCCTTCCCTGATTCTCAAACACATTCCCATTCCTCTCCTCCAATCTCTCCTTGGCAACATGTTTGTGCCTTCCAGCACATCAGAAGACATAGTAGTATTGTATACTTGTCTTCTTTAGACAGCAAGTGCTCTGAAAGTAGGGACCTATCTTAATTACTCTGAGTACATGGTGGGCACTCAAAAGACTGCAGGATGAGACTACAGAACTCATCCTAACAAATCAGCAAGAACCAGACTTCTACTGCAGGGTCAGTCAAGTGAGCACTGGATTGGAATTCAGGAGACAGGGCCTTCTATTTCTATTACTTTGGTGAACTAAATTGGGACAGTCAACCTGTGATTCCCTGCCTTCATAAAAGTGAAGATAACTTTTCTGTAAAACTAAATCTATTTTAAAATAGTTTAAGTAAAACAAACAAGTTAAGGGGGGGAGCACACTACTTTTTATCTCAAAGGATCTTTCTAATTCAAACACTCTAGCCAATGTTTTCAAGAGTCATAAAGTCAATCAGCCACCAAGATAAAGGTGATTATCAACACTGACCAGTTTCTTTATAACATTACATGTAAAGAGGAACTCTTTCAAGATAATCTTGGCTAAAATGCACCTACTAATTTCCTATTAACCTTTTTCCTTCTCAACTAAGACTTGATTCCAATGCCTACATGAAAAAAAATTCAACAAAATGTGTTTTCTGAGATTTCCCTCCCACACATTTCCCAGTTCCCTTAAATTTGTTCCACACAACCAGAACATCTCAATATCAGGAATAAAACCAGCTGCTTTTTTGGAAAAGCTTTGTATACTGGCCAGGGTGATCTTACTCACCCGTCCTACACTCCTAAGGGAACACAAGAAAAATGAGGTCAGGAACAGAACTGACCCACAGATCCAAAGTAAATTAAAGGGAAAATGGGAACTGAGTTTTATTTCTAAGGAACTGAAATTCAATTGTCATAAGACTTTCCTGCTGTTACACTGCTATGCATTTTCATACAACTTTCAATATTTTAGGATGAGGTGACCATTTTTATCTAGGAGCTCAGACTCCCTCCTTCCTCTGACCCTTTTCTACTCATTCTAAAATTCTGATCCCAATCAATCTCTGCTTTCCCTAAGCGCAACTATACCCACTGATCAGGACTAATTAACAAGCTTTACCAAATCTCCTAATGTCTAGAATAGCTGTCAATTTTACTAAGAACACAGTTGAATAAAAATGAGGCAAAAATGTTCCCTCATACCATACCTCTTACACAGACTGAACCAGTGTCTTACAAGTGAATACTGTATAGTCAAAGAACATAACACATGAAAACTCTATGACACCAAGGGTATATATACTGAATATTAACAACCTCCCTATGTATCTCTTACCCATGTGTATAAAAATAGGTGAAAGCATCCAGAGTGGGAGTGCCTCAAAACATGGTATCAAGCCAAAAAAAGTTTCTAGTGTATGGTGCTAGATAAAGTGATATAGAAATATTATGAATGCAGCCTCTTACGCCTCCTATTGCCAATAGCACCCAGACCTTCATTTTGACGCCTGGGAAAGGGTCGCTTACCTTCAATGTGACGGCGCACTGTCCAGACAGCATTGGGGTTACCGGGTAGTTCAGAGACAGCCATTTCTGACACCTGACAGGAGAAGAGATAAATCACAGATCCAGTGAGCATGGAACTCAGCTCCCTGCTTACAACTACACTAGATAATAAAGTACCAAAGGCAGTGCTCACAGTGTATGCTGGATTTAAAAAATGAAGCCATCTAGTCAAAAAAGAACATAAAAATGAAAGAGGGCCTGACTAGGTGGTGGTGCAGCGGATTGGGCGTCGGACTGGGACACGGAGGACCCAGGTTCGAAACCCCAAAGTCACCAGCTTGAGCCCCAGGTCGCTAGCTTGTGCAAGGGGTCACTTGGTCTACTGTAGCCCCCCAGTCAAGGCACCATATGAGGAAGCAATCAATGAACAAGTAAGGAGCTGCAACAAAGAATTTATGCTTCTCATCTCTCTCTCTTCCTGTCTGTCCCTATCTTTCCCTCTCTTTCTCTGTTACAAAAAAAAGAAAAAAAGAGGGTGGAAGTATTGGCAATACCCATGCCAGACTTTAGCAAGAATTGATGAAATGCCTGGGAGGGTAGTTGTTGCATCCAAAACTAAATGCTTCCTTTGGGTGTGGCATGCCTGTATCCTACTCCAAGAGAGCATGTAGAAATGAATCACGCCATCTGAGTCAGCATTCCATTTCTTTCCCTAGATCCCAAAAGCCAAATCTCATCCCTCTTCATGGACCAATTTAAATGTTACATCCTTTAGGAAAAAATCTTCCCTTATCCTCTTGGCTGACAGTCATCTCTCCCTCCTATAAGCTCTCACAGAAATCACAATCACACCTCTTAGGACACTTTTCTAAAAAATGATGAGGAAATGTCCTTCCCACTACATTTTTATGCTCCTTAAGGTCAGAGTCAAGAATCTTGTCAATGTCCTACAGGTTCTCAAACATTAGAGTAGACAAATTTTTTTCTGTAAATCTACAACTATTATAAAATAAAAATGTTAATACTTTTAAATGACCAAGAGACCATAAATTAGCTTACTATACTGTACTGTGTAACTACATTTTGAAAATAGAACTAAAATATATTCATCAAAGATGTTACTATTTCCTTAGTTTACTAATATAATAGCAGGAATACCTGATCATATGGCAGAATCCTGGAAATCTTCATCATCAATAAAGTATAACTATAGACATGCTACATCAGTGGTAGTCAACCTGGTCCCTACCACCCACTAATGGGCGTTCCAGCTTTCATGGTGGGCAGTAGCGGAGTAACCAAAGTATAAATAAAAAGATAGATTTAACTATAGTAAGTTGTTTTATAAAGATTGATTCTGCCAAACTCAGCAAAAATCCGACATAAAGTACTTGGTAAGTAATTATTATTATATGCTTTAACTTGCTGTAACTCTGCTTTATAAATTTTTTTTTAATTAAAGATTTTTTTTTATTTTATTTATTCGTTATAGAGAGGGAAGAGAGAGAGAGAGAGAGAGAGAGAGAGAGAGAGGAGAGCAGGAAGCATCAACTCCCGTATATGCCTTGACCAGGCAAGCCCAGGGTTTTGAACCGGCAACCTCAGCGTTTCCAGGTTGACGCTTTATCCACTGCGCCACCACAGGTCAGGCTGCTTTATAAATTTTATAAAGTAAAGTTACTTCCCTACTTTATAAATCACCATTACTGTGGAACCGGTGGGCAGTTAGAAAATGTTATTACTAACAAAGATACAAAAGTGGGCGGTAGGTATAAAAAGGTTGACTACCCCTGCGCTACATTCTACACCAAATGTAGTACCTGGCATGACCCTGTTTAATGGAGATCACAATTTAGCCAGACAAAATATGATTATATATAAAAGATTTAAAAAAAAATTCAATTAGTTTACATTCAATATTATTTTTATTAGTTTCAGGTGTACATTATAACAAAGACTGCAGAACTGGAAAAAGTGGCAGTAGCAAGGAACCCCAAAACAATTTTTAATATTTTTAAGTTTTTAGGTGCGAGGGGAGATAGTGAGACTAGACTCCCAAATGCGCCCCAGCCAAGATACACCTGGCAACCTGTCTGGGGCTCATGCTCTAATTAACTGAGCTATCCTCAGCACCCTGGGCTGACACTCAAACCAATCAAGCCACTGGCTGTGAGAGAGGAAGAAAGGGGTAGAGGGAGGAGGAGAAAAGCAGATGGTCACTCTCATGTGTGCCCTGACCTGGAATCAAACCAAAGACATCCATACACTGGGCCAAAGCTCTCTATCCACTGACCAGGGCCTCAAAAACAATTCTTGAGTTCTTTATTTCTTACACTGTACTCAAAATTTTCTGTAAATGCATATATGCACTTTTGGAGGAGTGCTAGCTTTCATCAGAAGCTCAAAGGAATCCAGTAAATCATAACTAATCAAGAACTATTATTGGTCTAGCCTCATCAGTGGTGGCACAATGGGCAGAGCATCAACCTGGGACCCTGAGGTCTGAGGTTCAAAACCCTAAGGTCGTCCCCTTGAGTGCAAGCTCACCAGCTTGAGCACAGGATCACTGGCTAGAGCAAGGGATCATTGACATGACCCCATGGTCGCTGGCTGGAGCCCTTCTGTCTACCGACAAAGCACATGAGAAGCAATCAATGAAAAATTAAAGTGCCACAACTACAAGTTGATGCTTCTCATCCCCCTCCCTTCCTGTTGCTAATTAAAAACAAAAATAACATCGACAACTATTAGTCTAAATTTGGTTTGGATCACTGAAAATTTGGTAGTTGATGAGTATTTTGACAGTCTAAAATTTGAATTTCCTGAAGAGCAATATTATAGCTAACATTTACTGTTATGCCAGATCTTGAGCTAAGTGCTTTATGTGCAATATCTTAAGAAATTCACACATCAATCCTTTAAGGCAGGTGCCATTAAGCCCATTTTTCCAAGAGGAAACAAAAGCTTAGTAATAGCTATTAATTGCTTGAGTCAGAATTCAAAACCAAGGTCGTCTTGGCTGTACCCCAATAAAAATCTATAAAAACAGGTAATAAGGTTTATAGTTTGTCAAACCCAAGCTCTGAAAGCAAACTGCATAAAGATTTTCATCTACTTCCGCCTGGAGTTCAAGTAAATGCCCACAGGGGGCGCTCGACACAGACAGGGCAAGACCATTTCCTGGGCAAGACCCATAAGGCCTGCCTCTCTGGAGACCCTGAGAGCCCCACAGTGCTAGCTCTTCCCTATGTGGTTACATTATGGTCCCCTTTATGTGGCTCGTGAACACAACTTTCTCTAGTCTCCTTTTCTAAAAACCCTTTATTATGCCATAATCTTGCTCTAGTTAGTGAATGTTCTTAATGTTGCTGTTTCAAGATTGGAATTTTTTTAAATTTATGAAACACACAAATATTCTTAAAAAATCAAAACACACACACACATCCACATAGACACACACGCTTTGCTATGTGGCTTCTGATGTTTAAATTCTGAAAATAAAAATTAAAACTTCAAAAAAATAAATAAGATATCTTTAACTACTATAAAAAAAATAAATTCCAAGGCATCTGCTAAAGGGTCAACTCTAAAATCAAAAGGAGGCCCTGGCTGGTTGGCTCGGTGGTAGAGCGTCGGCCTGGCGTGCGGGGGTCCCAGGTTCGATTCCCGGCCAGGGCACACAGGAGAGGTGCCCATCTGCTTCTCCACTCCTTCCCCTCTCCTTCCTCTCTGTCTCTCTCTTCCCCTCCCGCAGCCAAGGCTCCACTGGAACAAAGATGGCCCCGGTGCTGGGGATGACTCCTTGGCCTCTGCCCCAGGCGCTGGAGTGGCTCTGGTCGCGACAGAGCGACGCCCCCGAGGGGCAGAGCATCGCCCCTGGTGGGCATGCCGGGTGGATCCCAGTCAGGCGCATAGGGGAGTCTGTCTGGCTGTCTCTCCCCATTTCCAGCTTCAGAAAAATACAAAAGAAAAAAAAATCAAAAGGATAAGAACTTGAGAGGGTAATTTTGAATTTTGAATGTTGATGTCACCTAAAAAGTCCAACAGGCCCTGGCCGGTTGGCTCAGCGGTAGAGCGTCGGCCTGGCGTGCGGGGGACCCAGGGTTCGATTCCCGGCCAGGGCACATAGGGGAAGCACCCATTTGCTTCTCCACCCCTACCCCCTCCTTCCTCTCTGTCTCTCTCTTCCCCTCCCGCAGCCGAAGCTCTATTGGAGCAAGGATGGCCCGGGCACTGGGGATGGCTCCTTGGCCTCTGCCCCAGGCGCTAGAGTGGCTCTGGTCGCGACAGAGCGACACCCCGGAGGGGCAGAGCGTTGCCCCTGGTGGGCGTGCCGGGTGGATCCCAGTCAGGCGCATGCGGGAGTCGGTCTGACTGTCTCTCCCCGTTTCCAGCTTCAGAAAAATACAAAAATAAAAATAAAAAAATAAAAATAAATAAAAAGTCCAACAAATGAAGGGTTCATTAAATATACTCTGATCCATCCCTGGTGGAAAAGTATAAAAAATTAAGTATGATGGAACTTAAGAGCACATAGCAATAAGAAATAAATATAATAAGATATAAAAATATATACCCAGTATTAAAAGTTAAAAATGTTAATTAAGTATCTGAAAACTTTGAAGACCAAGACAGAAGGAAATGGAGCAAAATGTTCCATGCAGATTTCCTAATTTCCATGTTAAGCGTTGTCAGCCTGGAACTAGCAGACATGTTTTCCACCTTTTACCCCCATTTGCCAGTTTTAAAAAATGTTGTGCTAACTCGTTAAGAAATAGGAAGTTTAAACTCTATATAAACTTTATAGTAAAGCCACAGGCTGCTTTATCAATGCTTCCTTCCAAACTCTAAAGATGATCTAGAAATTCCAATTTTACCTCAAGTCCATGCCTCAAGACTCTCAGAGATGACCGGGGTCCTCTACCACAGGCCACATACAGCTGTGGAGTGTCTTCATTCGCCAGATCAGCTATCTGCAGGGGAAAAAAAGTTTACTTGTGCCACGTTTTCACTGATCCCTGATTATTCTCAGGGAGCAAACCACTTTTTAGTTTATAAAGCTTGTATGTTGGCTACTGGCCTGGAGGGCATGAAGAAAAAGCCTGAATGTTCCAAAAAACAAACCAGTTGGAAGGCTGGTTTTACCAAGTAACAAAAAGCTGTACTAGTTAAGTTAGTGAAGCTTTTTTTTTTTTTAGTTAGTGATTAAAAATGTTATATAACCTCCAACTGAAATTTAGCATTTCCTTCCAAATATAAACTATAATCTTATCAATATCTGTGACTTGACCAGTAAAACTGCATTTATTCCTATAATTTTAAAATTCACAAATACTTCAATTACTTCCCACATCACTACTATAAAACTATTTATTGGCCCTGACAGTGGTGCAGTGAGTATAGATAGCGTTGACCCAGAACATCAAGGATGCTAATTCGAAACCAAAGGTCACCAGCTTGAGGCACCAGTCAAGGCACATAAAAGCAATCAATGCACAAGTAAATGGAGCAACAAGTTGATGCTTCTCTCTCTCTCAAAAAAAAAAAATGGTATTAATTAGGTCTGTGACTGCACATGATCACAGATGTCCCTATGATATAGCTGACCTAAACAATTTAATGGGCTATGCACCTGGCTGTTTGCTTCCAAACCCCGAAGATGACCTAGACCAAATGGAGGAGGTATGTTCTCGTACTGGCATCCCAAACATCTAGTTGCTGGTTTCGGTACTATTTATTTGTTGATCAATATATTAAAACTGACCAGTCATTTGTATTATAGTTTTGTCAAACTGGACAGTTAAATGAAAACTTTTGACTGCCTAGAAGGCACTGCACCCTATTTTAAGATGAGGGAGCATGTTAGCTGAGCTTATATGACCTTAAAACAGTGATCTCTTAAAAATTTAGCTCATCTATTTTATTTATTTTTTATTTGCTTTTTTAAAAAGCAAAAGAGAGACAGAGGGACAGAAAGGGAGATAAGAAGCATTAGTTCATAGTTGCAGCACCTTATTTGTTCATTGACTGCTTTCTCACGTGTGCTTTAACCAGGAGGCTCCAGCCAAGCCAGTGACCCCTTACTCAAGCCAGCCCCCTCAGGATTTTGAATCTGGGTCCTCAGCACCGCAGGCCGATGCTCTATCCTCTGCGCCACCACCTGGTCAGGCTAGCTCACCTATTTTAAATATACTATCTTATTTAAAGCCTTAATAAAAAAGCACATACATTCACTTTTTTCATAACTTAGTATTTTGCTAAGATAGAAAATTTAGAGAGGGGATCCAGATACCTCAACTGGCTAAGAAATCCACAGCACAAAAAAAATGCATATAGCCCTGCTGCTAATACCTCAATTCCCTCTTAATTTTATTCTTAAACTACCAACTATCTACACAATTATTTCCTCAAATTCCAATGAAAGAGGAAGAGAAGCCAAATTAGAAAATACTTATTTTCTATTGTCCTGAAGACTGATCCTTTCTCAAAAATAAAAACAGGCCCTGGCCGGTTGGCTCAGTGGTAGAGCATCGGCTGGGCACGTGAATGTCCCAGGGTCATTTCCAGTCAATGCACACAGGAGAAGCTAGCATCTGCTTCTCTACCCCTCCCCCTCTCATTTTTCTCTCTCTTCCTCTCCTGAAGCCATGGCTCAATTGGAGCAAGTTGACCCTGGGTGCTGAGGATGGCTCCTCGGTCTCTGCCTCAGGCACTAAGAAAAGCTTGGTTGCTGAGCAAAAGAGTATCTGCCCAGATGGGCAGAGCATCACCCTCTAGGGGGCTTGCCAGGTGGATCCTGGTTGGGGAACGTGCAGGAGTCTGTCTCTGCCTCCCCTCTTCCCACTGAATAAAAATAAATAAATAAATAAATAAATAACAGTAGTAGTTAATTTCAGAATGATCAATTTCACCAGGAAAAGTACCTGAATGCCAACTTGTTCCCCCAGCACTCACTAAACAAACCTCTGTCCCACTAGAAGTGTGATCAAGTAGACAAGGTAGGAGATCCCTTATGGTCACTCACACCCCAGTAATCTAGGACACAGAGGCATGGTAAAATTCCTGCTCAACTGAGCACCAGTAGTAGGGGATGCAACCCCCAGCCACCCGTTTCCTTCTTGAGGATATGATTAAAAATTCCTGCTACTGCCCGATTCCAGTATCTAGAGTATTTTGAGGAAATGAATGTTAAAAATATGACAAATACAGGTATTCATAGACTGTTAAGTGATAAAAGGCCAATTTCTGAATACTATAAAGTATATGTGCCCATTCACATAAAAAAGAAAAATATGCCTGATAAAGAATCAACCTGGAATGCTGAGGTTGCCAGTTCGAAACCCTGGGCTTGTCTAGTCAAGGCACATACAAGTAATCAATGAACAACTAAAGTGAAGCAACTATGAGTTACTATTTCTTGCTTCACCCCTCATACTCCCATAAAAATCAATAAATAAAGTCTAGAAAAAAAACGTATTATACATGTTTGTTTGTCAGATGTGTATGCTTATATGTACAGAGACAACGCCTGGAAGCAGTCACAAGTTGTCAACAGGAGCAAGCTCAGTGGAGTGGGCGGTTGAAAAGATTAGGAATAAGACTTTTAACCTTTTGTATGATTTCAATTTTTACCCTAAATATGAATTTTATAATTAACAGCAAAAAAATAACCCCAAGAATTTATGTAATGTTTTTTAGTTCCCCAACTTCTACTTTACAACTCTGGTGATTCTAGACATGCTGACAAACCTGACGCTTAGACTAGACCTTAATTTAACTGGATTTAAAACTTTAAATTCGTTCAACTCAAAAACAATTGGCTGGCACTGCTCATTTTGGAGGTAACTGGAAAGGACCCACACCTGGCAAAACAAAATGGGAGAGAGGCTGTCCAACTCATCGACCAGCACTAGGTTTTTGAGTGGTCTTGGCTGAAAGAAGAATGTGTCTCCTTCTTCTAGAGGCATGGCAGATGAAAACTCGGGTTCTTCGTCATCATCTCCAAGATGTGCAATTTGATATAAGTAACTGTGGAGAAGCAAGCACGACATTAGTTAAAACATTTCTGTCTGAAGGTAATGATTGGCATCGATATTAATGCTCATAAAAGCACTTTATAAGTATCTAATACAAATTACAGCATGCATTTTTTAAAATAACATGCATTTTTTAGCCAGCATCTATAGTTTAAAATCTCTGCTTATCTGAGTAAAGTTTTCCCTTTCTTTTTTAAGAGTATAAAGCATGAAAAAAGCCTGACCAGGCGGTGGCGCAGTGGATAGAGTGTCGAGCTGGGATGTAGAGGACCCAGGTTCAAGAACCCAAGATTGCCAGCTTGAGCCCAAGGTCGCTGGCTCGAGCAAGGGGTCACTCGGTCTGCTGTAGCCCCCCAGTCAAGGCACATATGAGAAATTAATCAATGAACAACTAAGGAGCCGCAATGAAGAATTAATGTTTCTCATCTAATCTCTCTCCCTTCCCGTCTGACTCTCCCTATCTATCCCTCTCTGACTCTCTCTCTCTGCCAAAAAAAAAAAAAAAAAAACATGTAAAAAATAAGACTAACTGAATTCAAACTGGTATAATGAAAAAACCCTTAGCATCGTAGTGGTTAAAAGCACTGGGCTTCCACTGAAGTGCTTGGGTTTGAAGCCCGTCTCTTCCTCTTATTAGTAGCCACATTACTTTTAGGCTTATTCAGCTCTCTGTACCTCACTTGCCTCATTTATAAAATGAAATAATAGTACCTTCTTACAGAATTCTGAGTACTTATAAACAGTGCATGGCACCTAATAAGTAACATGTTAGTCAAATACGATAAAATACAAATAGAAGAAATCCAAAGAAAATTTATAACCATTTCCGATTTTAATAAAAAACCAGGCATATCTGTCAAAAAACAAAAATTGATGGTGACTTTACAGAAAAAAGTATGCAGACATTATTATTCTCCAAACAAAACATAAACATGTCCAAAGACAATAAACAATAAAATCTGTCCTCTGGCTAATAATGCTTATTAATGAAACGATTCAAAATCAAACCATAAAAAAGAAAGCAATTTGAGAATATTCTATAACAATGTCATCATAACTTGAACAATGAACTTTAGGGAAGCAGCTCAATTAAAATAAAACATCAAACAACTGATCATGTTTATTCTTTAAGTATTGTATCAGACCCTCAATACAGAGCACTTTGAACAATATCCAATACAGCTTTTTAGAAGCAGAATGACTAAATCAGTGTCTGAAATACAGAAGATATTCAATAAACCTCAGCATTTAACACTTTTGGTAAACATATCAAATTCTATACTAAACTATGAAAAAGCAAAAAGTTATTATCCTTGAAAATTTTACAAAAAGCAGTAAGAAGAGAGGACACACATAAAAAATATGGGGGCCCTGGCCAGTTGGCTCAGTGGTAGAGCGTTGGCTTGGCATGCAGGAGTCCCGGGTTAGATTCCCGGCAGGGCACACAGGAGAAGCGCCCATCTGCCTCTCCACCCCTCCCCCTCTCCTTCCTCTCTCTCTCTCTTCCCCTCTGGCAGCCAAGGCTCCACTGGAGCAAAGTTGGCCCGGGCACTGAGGATGGCTCTATGGCCTCTGCCTCAGGCACTAGAATGGCTCTGATTGCAGCAGAGTGATGCTCCAGATGGGCAGAGCATCGCTCCCTGGTGGGCATGCCGGGTGGATCCCGGTTGGGTGCATGCAGGAGTCTGTCTGACTGCCTCCCCGTTTCCAACTTCAGAAAAATACAAAAAAAAAAAAAAATTTAATATGAACTCCTTATTTAGGCCCGGTGCCTATACGTAGATAATAAAGAGCACCTGTCAAAGATACTTTCAGTGTGGCCCTGGCTGGTTGGCTCAGCAGTAGAGTCAACCCGGCACGTGGAAGTCCCAGGTTCAATTCCCAGCCAGGGCACATAGGAGAAGCGTCCATCTGCTTCTCCACCCTTCCCCCTCTCCTTTCTCTCTGTCTCTCTCTTCCCCTACTGCAGCCAAGGCTCCATTGGAGCCAAGTTGGCCAGGGCGCTGAGGATGGCTCCATGGCCTCCACCTCAGAAGCTAGAATAGCTCTGGTGATAACAGCAATGCCCCAGATGGGCAGAGCATTGCTCCCTGGTGGGCATGCTAGGTGGATCCCAGTCAGGTGCGTGTGGGAGTCTGTCTGCTGCCCCCCCACTTCTCACTTCAGAAAAATACAAAAAAGATACTTTCAGTGTCTAGTAACAAAATAATAGAGGCTATCTTCAACACAGAAAAGGTTGCTTTGGCTAAAATCTCAGTAAAACAATTTGAGACTACTGTGTAGAGTTGTGTTTTAGAGCAGTGGTCCCCAACCCCTGGGCTGCGGACCGGTACCGGTCCGTGGGCCATTTGGTACCGGTCTGCAGAGAAAGAATAAATAACTTACATTATTTCCATTTTATTTATATTTAAGTCTGAATGATGTTTTATTTTTTTAAAATGACCAAATTCCGTTACATCCGTCTAAGACTCACTCTTTTTCTTTTTCTTTTTTTTTTTTCATTTTTCCGAAGCTGGACACGGGGAGGCAGTCAGACAGACTCCCGCATGCACCCGACCAGGATCCACCCGGCATGCCCACCAGGGGGTGATGCTCTGCCCATCTGGGGTGTTGCTCTGTTGCATCCAGAGTCATTCTAGCGCCTGAGGCAGAGGCCACAGAGCCATCCCCAGCACCCGGGCCATCTCTGCTCCAATGGAGCCTCGGCTGCGGGAGGGGAAGGAGAGGGGGAGGGGTGGAGAGGCAGATGGGCGCTTCTCTTGTGTGCCCTGGCTGGGAATTGAACCTGGGACTCCTGCATGCCAGGCCAACGCTCTACTGCTGAGCCAACCAGCCAGGGCCAAGACTCACTCTTTTTTTTTTTTTTTTTTACAGAGACAGAGAGAGAGTCAGAGACAGGAACGGAGAGATGAGAAGCATCAATCATTAGTCCCTTGTTGTGATTGTGACACCTTAGTTGTTTATTGACTGCCCTCTCGTATGTGCTTTGACTGCGGGCCTTCAGCAGACCGAGTAAACCCCCCCCCCCCCCCCCCCCCCCCCGCTTCAGCCAGCGACCTTGGGTCCAAGCTGGTGAGCTCTGCTCAAACCAGATGAGCCCGCGCTCAAGCTGGCAACCTCAGGGTCTCGAACCTGGGTCCTCCGCATCCCAGTCCAACGCTCTATCCACTGCGCCACCGCCTGGTCAGGCCCGAGACTCACTCTTGATGCTTGTCTCGGTCACGATACATTTATCCATCCCACCCTAAAGGCCGGTCCATGAAAATATTTTCTGACATTAAACTAGTCTGTGGCCCAAAAAATGGTTGGGGACCTTCTGTGTCCTTCAAATACCATTCCAATTGAAATGGGGAAATGTGACTAAAATAGCTGTTTTCTTGCAGGCAGCTGGTTGGATGGATGTTCATGGGACAGATGATCAGACAATTTTGAATTTTAATAAATTTTTATATATATATATATAAAAAAAAGGTTGGGGACCATTGCTTTAGAGCAAAGACTTTGGAACCAAGTTGTCAGAGTTTGAATTAGATTTAGTTGTGTGATCACATTTCTTTTTTTTTTTATTTATTTATTCATTTTTAGAGAGGAGAGAGAGAGGGAGAGAGAGAGAGACAGAGAGAGAGAGAGAAGGGGGGAGGAGCTGGAAGCATCAACTCCCATATGTGCCTTGACCAGGCAAGCCCAGGGTTTCAAACCGGCGACCTCAGCATTTCCAGGTCGACACTTTATCCACTGCGCCACCACAGGTCAGGCCATCACATTTCTTAAGTTCTTTGTAACCCAGTTCCCTAAACTGTAAATGGGATGGGTAATGGCACTGCATCATTGGGAACAACAAGCATTATAATTCTAGAATGCTTACAACAAATGCTAAATTAGTGTCTGATTGATAAGTAGGTTGTTGTACAGATTAAATGAGCTAACACCACAGCACGTTTTATAATCAATCACCACTCTTAGTCTCTCAAATTTCAGCAGAAGCAGCAGCAATGAATAATTTCTCATAAGATCAAAAGCATCTCGACTGACCAGTGGCAGAGCAGTAGCAGATAGTATGTCGACCTGGAATGTTGAGGTCACCAGTTCGAAACCCTGGGCTTGCTTGGTCAAGGCACATATGAGAAGCCAACTACTATGATTTGATGCATCCCGTTCCCTGCCTCCTCTAAAATCAATTAAAAAACCCCATCTCACTCTGACAGCATCCCACCTGCACACTATATTTTCTTTTTCTCTCTGCCCTAAGAACTTCTACCTCATGGGAGGCTGCCCCAGTCATAGGATGTGCAGGAGTCCATGCCCCAGGGGTAACTTTCAGCTCACAATAGAGAAAAGCTGATGTTGATAACCTTCAGAGAGGCAACTCTGAGAAGCACTCTGCTTGCTTCATGCTCAATAGGTCCTTCTGGAAGTGAGCTCCCATTGCCCACAGCACGAACCTCAATAATACACCCTTATATATTTGCTTTCCTTTTCCTCTTTAGATTTGTACAAGCTAAGTGTTTGTGGAACATCTGTTTAACACTAAGTAGTTCAATGAATATTTATTCAATAAAGTTTCCAGCAAAAACTTCAGGAGATCACTTCTAAAGCGATGCAGCCACCCACAGGTATAGATCAAAGCCACTGAAGTAGAGAAAAATAATTAACAGAAAGAATGTAAAAGGAAAGGAGGGCAAAACTTTTGTTTTGAAGAAACTAAAACATTCTATGAAAACCTCTCTGGCCCTGAAGCCACATCTCCCTCCTGTACTTATTATAGTAATCAGGGTGAACTAAGATAATAAAAGGATTACTCACTGGTTTCCAAATTCTGATGCTACAAAAAGGAAGCCTGTTTTAAGCACACACATGGCAGCAGCAACAGGTACAGTATCAAAATACTTGAGCCGGATCTCAGTAACCTAGAGTGAAAAGAGAAAAAGACTATTGCGTAGGCAAGTGAAGGTAAGCTGGGCCACGAAGGGAGCCCAGTATCATGAGATAGTGTAAGCACAGTAGCAAATTCAATACTGTAGTCTTTGCCCCCCTCTAACTATGGTCTGCTTACCATATCTTCATCTGTCTCTAAAGTGATCTTGAAGATATCTCCCTGCTCAGTTTGGGCCAAAAAGAAGAACATTGATTTGGTCTTATGGGTGGCAGAGCAGACAAAAATCATTCCTCTTTCAGGGTCATCCAGGTCATTCTAGCAAAATCAAATATATAACCAACATCTTAGAAATGAGTACTTATACTGGAATTCACCTTACCAACAAAGATTATACAAGCTACCCATGGCCTAGAGGCACCTGGAGCCTCTATACAAGCCTTGACCCATAGCAGCCTGCTAGCCATGACAATAAAACACAATACCTAAAAATTCTTCTCTGCTATACATATATAACAAAGGTTGAATACCAAAAATAGCTATAATTCCACTCTACATCCTAAATCAGGTCTGTAAGGCAAAAATTATCTCCAGAGAAAAATGTTAGAAAAGACAAAGTTTTAAAAAGTCATAATTTTATACTGTAGATTAAACTTATGCTTCCACAACACTAAACCATCAACTTCCTTGATTCCTAAGAAGCATTCCCTTTGCTTTGATTTTTGGATTTTTTTGTGTTGCCAACATTTTGTATTTTTCTCATTGAATAAACTCTTCAAAGGCAAAAATGTTTTGTCTTTGTAGCCCCAAAGCCAAGTACAGTGCTCGCCAGTTATATGTTCAATAAATGTCTGATCAACCAAACTGAATTATATTTTCTAGCCCTTACCAAGAAGATTTTTACTTGCCAAATTTCTTTTCAAGTTTTCTAAAATTGATGGGCTTTCATTCAGAAACCATGTATTAGAGAGAATAACTCCTGAAAGGTTTAACTCCAGGCTATAAATTAATATTAAAAAGATAACTAACCTGAAGCTGAAAGGAGATTGAGGAAGCAAAGCTGAAACAAGATTTACTATGTGGGCCCTGGCCGGTTGGCTCAGTGGTAGAGCGTCGACCTAGCGTGCAGGAGTCCCGGGTTCGATTCCCAGCCAGGGCACACAGGAGAAGCGCCCATCTGCTTCTCCACCCCTCTCCCTCTCCTTCCTCTCTGTCTCTCTCTTCCCCTCCCGCAGCCGAAGCTCCATTGGAGCAAAGGTGGCCCGGCGCTGGGGATGGCTCTATGGCCTCTGCCTCAGGCGCTAGAATGGTTCTGGTTGCAACAGAGCAATGCCCCAGATGGGCAGAGCATTGCTGCCTGGTGGGCATGCCGGGTGGATCCCGGTTGGGCGCATGTGGGAGTCTGTCTGACTGCCTCCCCGTTTCCAACTTCAGAAAAATACAAAAAGATTTACTATGTTGATAACTACTAATGCTGGGAACACAGAAGGTTATATTCTACTTTGTATATAACTAATAATTTCCATAGTAAACTGTTACTGGGGAAAAAGACCTTTACCCAGTCTGAAAGTTCACCACCAGATTCCAAACAGGGCATGAAAAGAAAAAAAAGTACCTTTACAGCGAAGAGGGCAGAAACACACCAACCTAACAGAATGATTTAGTATCACCAATGAGACAAACCAACATTATACGCCCCTAACATGATTTAGTGGGAAATATATCTCCACCTACATAATAAACCTATTAAAAATATTAACCTGGATACAACCATGAGGGGAGGATTATGGGACAGACTATATGAAAACTAGCCCAGCCTTTTAAAAAATGTCACTATCATAGAAGACCAAAACAAAATTGAGAGGAAAATAAAAGAGACTAAAATTATTGCATTACACAAAATGGTAAATTTGAGGGGCATGAGATTGGTAGTGTGGTTATGCATGAAAATATCCTTAGCCTTAGGAGCCACATCTTAGACTCTCATCTGCAACTTACTTTCAAATGGTTTCGTCTCAAAGTTTAGATGCACATGCACATACATACACATAAGGGAAATGCAGTAAAACATAGTGAAAGGCACACTGAAACCCATCATCCTCACCTTAAATTTTTCTGTATGTTGGAATGGGGTGAAAAAGACAAGCAGAATGAAAGACAATTTATCTCCAACAAATATGCCTGGCTCTTTCAAACTAGAGACATTTAGGAATTTCAAATTGATCATGCCTATAGTTTCCTCTGAAATGAAAATTGTTAGTTTTTAATTCCCTTTTCTTATAAAATTTGTTTTGCTTTTACTAACATATCTCACCAGCTTTATTAAAAATGACATTTACAAAGAAACTAAAATTTGATAACAGATCAACTAAGAGAGTACACTGTAATTACAAAGTTGTTTATTTCAAACATAAATATTTTCCTCTTTCAGCAAACAAAAAGACCTTACTCGTCTCCTGGGAATTGGACAGCGGATATCCGGTTGGTCACCAAAGTTCTTGTAAGTGATATAGTTTTCAGAGCAGATCAGCACTCCACTTGGACCATCTGACCCTCCTGGAACTGTCAGAGAAAATAAAAGTTAGCAATAATTTGACATAACCATGAATTACAACTTAGCTTTGAATTCCTTCTCTCCTTCAGCACAACTTAAAGGTACGGTATGTCTGAAACTGAAAATCATTTCTAGTGTTGCTTTTCCCTGAAAGTTACACTAGACAAAAATGGAGCCCAGTTCAGGTGATTCAGCCTGTCCAGATATCTGATAATACTGTACATCTAAATTTTTTGCTCCAAGCCCAGAACTTATTTCTCTGTTTCAGACCTACAATCTAACCACATGAACATGCCACCAGCACCTTCACAACCCAATGTGTTCACAAACTCAAGTTCCTTCCCAAACCTCTTCTACTTCCTGGGGTCTGTACCTTATGAAATGCCACCAAAAGACCAAACCAGAAACCTTATTGTTATCCTTCAATTCTCTCCCCTCACACACCCCTACTGACTTTATCTACTTAGCAGCTCTCATGCTACCAACCTCTTGTTTAGTGACAACAGCTTCCTGACCAATCTCCTGGCTTACAGTCTTAATATCCTTTATTCCTTTAGCCAAAATGTAAGTAAGTACAGGTATACCTCATTTTATTGCACTTTGCAAATACTGAATTTTCATCATCAAGGTAAAGACTTAACCTCCATCAGCAAAAAGAGTACAACTTGCTGAAAGCTCAGATGGTGGTTAGTTTTTTGTAGCAATAGTTTTTTTTGAGCAATAAGGCATTTTAAATTAAACTATGTTCTCTGTGGAGACATGCCATTGCACACTAAACAAACTACAGTATATGTAAACTAAACTTTTATATGCACTGAAAATAAGTTCATGTAACTCACCTTTATTGCACTTGCTTTATTGTGGTGGTCTGGGACTGAACCTGCACTATCTCCAAGTGATTCCTATAATCTTCAGGTTATTATTTCCCTACTTAGAATCCTCCAGTTGCTACCACTTTACCACAACCTCTACCCCAGTCCTTTAGTATAATGATCCAATCACAATAAGCTTTCAGTTCTTTGAATGCACCATGTTCTTTCTTGCATTTGGGCCTTTTGTATGCTATTCCCCTCGTCCAAAATGGAAAATCCTCCTCCACCTTCACTTTACCTAGCTAATTCCTAACAAATCCTCAGGTCTCAGCTTCTCCAAATTCTTCTCTAACAAATTCCCTTTCTGGGTTAGAGATTCCCACTCTGCATTGTCAGGGCATTTAGCACACTCAACAAATTTCTTGTTATTTATACACATTGACCACTAGTCTTAATCTTGCACAAAGGGAAACACTGCATCTAATTTGCCCCAGGCCACAGTAGACTGTCTTTGCACATACTGACTGCAGACACTCAAACATTTGCTGGAAAAAATGAAGCTATCCTCATAAATGAAAGGTGTGGTAATATGTTATAGCAAGTAATGAGATGTTATCTATTTTCCAAAGTTCTTCTCCATAATCTTCCCATTAAATCTTCTAATAAGATTTAATGCTCAAAGACAAAGGCTTATTCTCCTCCAAAATCCCCTATCAACAGTTACATTTCATTTTAAATGTCAGTCCAAGTGCAAATGGCTCAGAACAGAAAGAATTCAATTACTGTCTTCCCTGGCCTACCAAAATTTAGATGACCACAAATACAGGTGTCTTCCTTTAATTAAACTGATACTGATTTTCTAATGGTGAACATTTTTGAGCTCCTACAAAAATCTTACTTAGCTATGATGCGTTTAAAGCAGTGTTGAATTTGATTTGCTAAACTTTTAGATTCCTGTACCTATAATCACAAGCACAACTAGCCTGTAAACTTTTGTTCCTATCCTTCCCCAGTTTTGGCACTGAAGTTATATTAGGCTCATAAAGTCATACATTAGTTTTAAGTCATTTTCTGGTCTCTGGAGAGATTTAAGATCTCTGAAAATTCCGGACAAGTCTTTTGGGAAAGAAATTTTTGACTACTGGTCCAACTTCTTCGGTGAGTACTAGTCTATTCAGGTTCTTAACTTCTTGGATCAATTTTTGTAAGCTTTCAAAAGCATTTCTAATTCATCTAAGTTTTTAAGTTTATGGACACAAGTTTTTATATTTCTGGGTTTGTCCATTCATTTGTTTTTTCAAAAACCTAAGATTTTTTACTTTTCTTGACAAGAATGAAAGACTAGTCAAAATATCATAGCAACCAATAGTAATCAATACTTCAAACAGCCTGCTCTCTTCCATCCTTTCTCCCCTGACCCCATTAGAAGATAAGAGTTATAATCACCATGTGAACTTTTAAGTTCCCCAGAACAGACAAGTTACTCAGGCTTACTTAAAATAAAATAGCTTCCAGACCCTGTTAAGTAAACCCTCCCAAGTTTGGGCATAAAATGGACCAGGCAAAATGGTACAGAGCAGCTCTCAGAGAAAAGTACCTGTAATAAGAAAGTTGCCATGCTCCTCCAAAGGTTCACTGTATTTTCGGACCACATGATTTAAACCAAGGTCTAACTCATAGAAAGTAAGTGTCTGCTGGGTATTAGCTGCTGCTTCCCCCGTCGGGTCATTGTCTGCTTCCTGTAGAGGAGTACAGGGACGCGAAGACTAATCAACACCATAAAATCACTTTTATTCGAGCTGGAAAGGACATCAGGGTTCTTCCATTTTACAAACAAGGAAGCTTAGGCCCACAGATGCCAAATGGTTCGCCAAAGTTCACACTACCAGGTAATGGTAAAGTTGGCACAAGAACCCAGGCCTCCTAATTCTGGTACCAGGTTCTCTCATCTAGAAGATGCTGCCTTCCACTCAAGGAAAAGAAATGGTATGCTCCACCTTTTGCTATTTCCTTGCAGAAAAACAAATTCCAAATATAGTTTTACCTCCTTTTTCAGGTAGCCTTTCTCAACAACTACCACGTTTTCACAGAGAGACTGATCGGGTAAGAGCAAAGTGCTATTATATACTCAGGTAAGCTCTGAAGCATTTCAAAGAATTTCAGTAAGAGCTGGAATCACACACACACACACACACACACACGATCCCCATTACCTCATAATCCATTTCCAGACAAGCAAACATTGGATTTTCAAATCCCACATCTACTCCGACCACATGATACACTAAAGTGTTTGCTTTGTGGGCCTCCAAGGGAGATGAAATGGTAAGCCGAGCTGCAGCATCTCTGTTCAAGATATATACCAACTTCTGTTTCTCAATGGCACCTGTAGTTGGAGACAGAACACACAAGATTTCCAGGTAATGAAAAGAGAAGCTTAAAGAGCAGCTAGATTCTCATCACAATTATTTATAAAAATTCTTAAAAACCAGCCCAAACTCTACAAGTATACTAACTCGGGACTTGCTTACTATTACTAAAATAGACAACAGTATTATTTTATCCACCTTCTTCCTATAGGAATAGTATTCCAATAACTCTTCAAAATAGTCTAGTGTGCCCTAGACTTAATGGCAATGGCAAACTAAACAGTAATTCCTGAGATTGCCATCTTGATTCTTTCAATTAGATCTAGTGATTTTGTGACTTGTCAGAGGGCTGCCCTCTAGAGGCCTGATCAGAAACACAGATTTTTCTTCAAGACATTTGTCAGAGAAGAGACATGAATGTGAATCATCACTTCAGGCTAATGAAAGCAACCATACTAACATAAAAAGCATCTCATTGTAGTCTTTCTGCTACAGATAAAGTAAGAAGTAGAAAAACACCCATTTCCAACTAATAGTAAGATAGGTGTGTTAAGTCTCTCTCCATTGTTTTAAAAGGAAAAGCAACCTTTATAACCATGAAGTTAATCCACGTATAATCCAAACTTTACCCGGTTATGATTAGCACACTGCCAAGATAATAGCACTGTTAACCCAAACTGAGCATCTAAAATAGTCAAAGATACACTCAATAGAGCAAGTCACTCACTAATCATAACAGCTCGCCCTTTGGGATCCACAGCTAAGAACTGTCCAGGAACAATGCGGCGGCATCCACTCTTGCCAAAGGTTTCTTGGTGAATTTTCTCAAACATATTCTTGGATGGCTGGTACTCCAGGATAACAATCCGACCTGAATCACTGCCAACCACAATGTAGTCTTTGGTGCCACCTGTCAGCCTAAAGGCCATAAGAGACCGAATAACACCAAATACCTCCACAGTTAGTAGGGTGTGTACTTTGCCAGTGTTGGGATCTGGGCGAAGCAGCTCCAAGATCTTCCCACGAGAAACAACAATTTCCTGTTGCTTGGTTCCTAAATTGCCAATATAAAGACCATGAAAATTAGAACTAATCCAAAAAGTACCCTGGATGAATCATAATACCACTAAAGATAGATAACTAAATGGGTTGGGGGTTCAGTATTTCAAGTTAATTTATTCTATTTGAAAAGATACTGAACTGAAACTAACAAAAATGGTAACAAATAAAAGTATTTTTTAGATGGTTAAACAGTACCTAACTAATGGTGGCAGTGGGTAAAGCGTGTACCTGGAATGCTAAGGTAACAGGTTTGACACCCTGAGATCGCCAGCTTCAGTGTGGGATCACAGATATATAACCCCATGGTCGTTTGAGCAAGGGGTTACTGGCTCAGCTGGGGACCCTCTCTGCTCCTGCCACTCCCCAGTAAAGGCTCGAATAAGAAGCAATCAATGAACAACTAGAGTGACACACCTAAGAGTTGACGGTTCTCATCTCTCCAAACAAAAAAAAAGGTAAATAAAGTGGTTACACAGGTTACTTTCTTAGGAATTTCATTTTTACTTATTCCATTTAGTTGTTTACTCATTGCTTCTCCTACGTGCCCTGACCAGGAATCAAACCCGTGTCCTCGGTGCACTGGGATGACACTTCATCCAGAGTCACCTGGCCAGGGTCTCTTTATTTTTCTAACATTTGCCATCAATCTGCAAAATTGAGCACTATCCGTAAATAGTATTAATGTATACTTAGCATCTAAGATTAAAAACCTCCAAAGGCTCTTTCTAATCCATCTTTAAAGCCATTGCTCTAAGAAATCATATTAACATTTTCTGCAGTTTAATGTAGTATCTCAAAGAACTTTAAAACATGTCATCTAAAATATACTGTTTACTTCTAAACTCACACCTAACAAGGTTCACTTGTGGCCCTGGCAGGTTGGCTCAGCGGTCGAGCGTCGGCCCAGTGCGTGGGATTCCTGGGTTCGATTCCCAGTCAGGGCACAGCAGAAGCAACCACTTGCTTTTCCACCCCTCCCCTTCCCTTTTCTCTTTTTCACTCTTACTTTCTCCCCCATTCCCCAGCCATGGCTCCACTGGAGATTTGGCCCCAGGCGCTGAGGATGGCTCCATGGCCTCACCTCAGGCACCAAAATAGCTAGGTTGCTGAGCAAAGGAGAAGCAGCCCCAGATGGGCAGAACATCGCCCTCCCTGTAGGGGGCTTGACGAGTGGATACTGGTTGGGGTGCGTGCAGGAGCCTATCTCTGCTTTCACACCTCACTTAAAAAAAAAAAAAGGTTGGCTTGCTTTCATAACTGCAATCAATACCTCCAAATGCATAACAGTCAACTTGTTTCCATCTACATAATTCTACCTGGATGAGTCGTCATCAATTTTAAACTAAATAACTAAGTTCCCCACTGCCCACACTCCCTCTAATCTCAACTAATCAGCTATCAATATTACTATCATTTTCACTGCCATCTAGGATGAAACTCATATACAGGGGGTCCTCGGGTTATGACAGTCTCGACATATGACATTTCGAGTTTATGATGCTCACTCCCATAAAAACTTAAAGAAATTGAGAAGTTTTGGCTTACACCATTTGCACTGTACTTTTTTTATGCTTTGTCATTTTTTCTGTTACTACAGTATATTTATGTCCTTTTCCTTTTTCTGTGGCTTTGTTGTGTTTTATGTTCTAGATTATGATTTTACAACTGTGTTAGAATAGGTAAGTGACTTAGACTAGGGTGTGTTTTGACTTACATCAAAATGTGGGTTACATCTCTGTCATAGAAACGGATCTGTCGTAAACTGAGGACTCCCCACCCCGGACTTCATTTTCTATCTCATTGTCAGGTCTTCATTATGTTAATGGATTCCTACCCTATCTTATAACCCACTCTTACCCACCCCAATCCATTCTCATTTGCTCAATGCTATCACTTAATCAGGCTGCCTTACTTGCCAAAAGTCATGTGGGTATTTGATAAGATCAAGTACTCCAAAGCGCTGTGGAAACTGCAAGGCATTATAAAAATTAGTGTTTTCTAATGATTAAAAAACTTCCTATAATTTTCAAAACTCTGAATTTGAAAAGTATAAAGTATAAAAGTAGTAATATTAAGAATGTTAGGCCCTGGCTGGTTTGCTCAGTGGATAGTGTCGGACCAGTGCAGATGTCCCAGGTTCAGTCCCCAGTCAGGGCACACAGGAGAAGAGACCATCTGCGCCTCTCACTCTTCCCCTTCTCTTTTTCTTCCTTTCCCATACCCAGAGGCTCCATCGGTTTGAGCGTCAGCCCTGAGTGCTAAGAATAGCTCGGTTGGTCTATTGGTCTCAAGTGCTGAGGTTAGCTCAGTTCGTCCAAGCATTGGCTCCACTCAGGGGTTGCCGGGTGGATCCTGGTTGGGCACATGCAGGAATCTCACTATTTCCCCTCTTCTCACTTAAAAAAAGACCAAAAAAAAGTTATATTCAGAAAGAATGTAAATGGACAACTTACCAGAGAAGTTGCCGTGAATGGCAAAGCTGATACCAGTGGCTCGCTGCAAGGTCAAATTGTACAGGAACATGGTGGCTACAAGGCTGAGCTGCCCACCACTGCACAATCCAGGCGTTGATTATACGAAGTCAAAGCAAGCTAAGAGCACATAAAGGAAAAATAACAGCTGGGAAATTGTTTTAACAGACATTTCTGTATAGGAACTTCTAGTTAAAGGTAGCAGAAACAATAAAGGCCTATAGAGGAACAACGTATTCATAGAGTACTTTCCATATGCCAGGTATATACTTTACTTCTAATCTCACAAGAAACCTGTAACTAAGTAATAACAACAACACTCATTTAATGGATGAGAAAAATTAAGAAATTAAGTCATTATATCTGAGGTCACATTAACAGGTGGTAAAAATGCTGGGAACCATTAATGCATCATACACTGTATTTACTTTTTTGGTCACAGTAAGTAGGTCTACTTTTACTTGTATTTGAATAGGTTACATGTTCAGAAGTACTGCAAAAAGCCCTCCACTCATTCCCTTTCCACCCAGTTCTCCTGCCCAAGGGAATCAATTTCACTAAGTGATAGTCTGTCCTTGCAGACATTTTCTATCTGAATGAGCAAAAAACATACCTTAATACTCTATTTTATCTCCTTTTTTTAAACTAAAGATTGTGTACATTAACATTATACTGCAACTTATTTTTACTATTTTATCCTGGAGATAGCAATAAAAGGACTTCTCATTTTATTTTACTGCTTGTTACAAAGTATTCCACTGAATGGGTACATTCAACTTCATTTAGCCAATCCCTGCTGATAAAGATTTAGGTTGTACCCAATGTCTTGCTACTATGTACACTGCTGCAAAAATCTCTCAGATATACATCATTTCTATATGCATGCCTATGTCTCTATGAAATTTGATAGCGCCAAATTACCTTTCAAAGAAACACCAATTTACATCCCCAACAACGTGTGAGTCCGTTTCACCACAACCAGACCTCTGCTCTAGTTATAAAATTTCAAACACAATTTCAAAGTTGCAAGTATCAGCAACAAAAATGATAATGAAACCCCTTATCTGTGTTAACACGTGACCCATATTATAGAATATATACATGTTAAAGGTAAACAATTGTTTTTTTCCCCCTAAAAGCAGAGAAAACCACAGGCCATTTTTGAACACCGGAAAAGCACCCTCCAAACCCCTTTTCGTTCTTTATAGCCGAAAACTTGGCCTACACTTCAAGTTCCTTTGTAACTGATGCCACCCATTCCTGTCTTTGGAATTCATTTTTTCCAAACCTAGTTGGATCCACATTCCCCAGCTATTCTTTTATCTTGGGGAATAGACGAAGGTGCATTTCGGAAGATCAGCCTAAAACTACAAGAACTATATGCACAAGAAACCATCAACGGCCAAAATCTGGTAAATATTGTGACTTCCCCTACCTCTCTCTCTCTCTTGTGACTACTAAAAAAACAACCTGCTTTTGCTCACTCCATCTCGCCTCATGTGCCCAATGAACATCATCGCATTTAAATACCGCAAAGCCTTCCAGATAGATAATATTGCCTATTTTGCAAATGACAAAACTGAGGATCAGAGAAGGAAAGAAGCTGACCAAATACCAAAACGCAGATTTAAAACAGGGTCTTAGTTCCAAAAGCTGTTTTTGTTATTCACGCTTTTAATACGTTATGGTCACCCTCCCACCCTTTTTCACACCTGCCCCAAGTCCAAAGGGGTCCCAGGGCCTAAAAGCTATTCAATCCCTAAAAATTTGTTTTTAGGAAGGAGCCAGGTCTCCTTTCGACCTAGTAGACAAAAAAAAGGGAATAGTTCCTGGTGGCCGCTTTCACGCACCACGCGTTCCCTACGTCCTGCTCCTTGTTCCTTGCCTCTCAGGCCTAGGCTGAATCAGACACCCCCTAACAAAACCCCAGTGCACACTCCTATCTGGCTTCTCTCTGCCTCTGTGAGCCGGGGGAATCTCGGGAGGCCGCTTCTTTACCCTGCAGCCAGGAGGATGATGTAGATATCCAACGGATGTCGAGTTCCTTCAAGGCCTAAGCTAACGCCAATGCCAACATGCCGGAGTCCGCCATTAGCGCTTAAGATAGGGACCTTCGGTTGGCGCGGGGCGGAAAAAGGCACCAATCGGTGCCTAAAGAATATATATACATCATTTTTTTTTAATGCATCGGTTTTGCAGCCACCCAGCAGCAAAAATTAATTATACATACCTTATGACCGTCAGTTTTTCCAGAAGAATAGAAAGTGGAAAAACTTTTTAAAGTACAGTACGTAGAGATTTAAATAATGAGTTCATCGGGCACTTCCTTGGGCAGCCCCAAAGACCTGCGCGCCAACGAGGAGGGGACCTCGCGAGGCCGGAAACACGGAATGATGATCAAGATGGCGGACCACAATACCGCGCAGGAGGTGTTAGGGGTATCTTCGCTGCCTAAGGGAGTGGGAGGAGGCCGCTCCTCCGAAATCTCCACGGAGTTTATTCGCTCCCTGACAGAACTGCAGGAGCTGGAAGATGTGTACGAACGGCTCTGCGGCGAGGAGGTGGGAGGGCTGAATCTTTTTCCTGGAGCATCCGGGGGCAGTGGGCGTAGGAGCTGTCAGTCGGGAAATCCGGGCTGTAGGAAGCTCTCCTGTTCCCGAGGGAAACAAACAAAAAAAAGCACCTACTGGAGAAGCTGGAGTGTGTAGTTGATTGTGGTTCTTAGGACCGGCAATCTCCCTCCATTCAATCTGATGCCCCCAAGCTTGTTTTCCCTGTTATGTGGAAGATCCGTCCCACCCCCCTTGATTTCCGTGGCTCTTAAAAGACTGGGTATTTCCTTTTCTACGCGGGAGTCCAGTTAGGTTAAGAGTATGTGCCAGCTTGCCTGGTTCTCACTATAAAAATAAAGGCTCTCTTGCATGGGTTTAGCAGTTTGAAAACTGAAATGCTTTCCACCCCATTATCTCATTTAAGCCTGCAGTCATTGCAAATAAGGGTCAAGCGTTTTTAAAACTATCTCTAGTAGAGGATGATTTGGGGGTGTAATTTTAGCGTTTCGGTTAAATGCAGAACTTTGTAGAAACGAGATTGTAAGACTCAGGCACAACTGACAAGTCATTTATCTCTTGTACCCCTGACATTGTGTCAGAGGAAGAGCGTGAACTCTATTCTCTTTAGGGTTCCTTTCAGCTTACAACGTTTAATCTCCTTTCAGCTGCCTTTACAACGTGGTGCTGTCAGTACATTTTTGAATGTCAGTTGCGTTCCTTGCCAGTCAAAAGAAAGAGATATAAACCCTGATCTAAAAGTTTAGTAGCAATTCCCTAAAACCAAACGTTTAATAAGGTTGAACACACAAGGCAATTGAAGCCTTGGGGAGGGGGAACCGTTGACATCTAATATTTTCAACTTTTGCACCAGTTTTAGCAGTTTGATACTGTCCAGCAAGATACAATTTATGAAATTTAGACTTTGTTTTTAGTGAGAGAAACAGGGACAGACAGGAAGGGAGAGATGACAAGCATCAATTCTTCATTGCAACACCTTAGTTGTTCATTGGTTGCTTTCTCATATGTTCCTGGACCAGGGGCTCCATTGAGCCAGTGACCCCTTGCTCAAACCAGCAACCTTGAGCTTCAAGCCAGCAACCATGGAGTCAGGTCTATGATCCCCTGCTTAAGCTGGCAACCCTGTGCTCAACCTGGTAAGCTCTTGCTTAAGCTGGTTGACACTGCACTGAAGTTGGTGAGCCTGCCCTCAAGCCAGGGACCTCAAGGTTTTGAACCTGGGTCCTCTTCATTTTAGGCCAATGCTCTATCCACTATGCCAGTGCCTGGTCAGGCAACATTCAGAGCTCTTGAATTAGCATTCCTAAATTTGCATTCATTGAGTCACTTGATACTTTAGGAGGAAAGTAAGTCAGTCTTACAGACAAAACAATATTAGTTTTGTATTTGATGACTGTCAAAATGAAATTTCTGTCTGGATCCTATTGAACTGTTATTGAACCATAAGCCACATACTTTGATAAGTACTTTATGTTTGTTATCTTGTTTGGCTCACACAATTGTCTATAGGGTATGTATTACTCTATTACATAGATGAAGAAACTCAAGCATAAGAAGGTTACACTAATTAAGATAATGCAGTAAGTGGCTTGGCTGAGAGAATTATACACTAAGAGACATTTTGTCACTTCTACTTTGGAAGTTTCATTTGTTTAGCCATTATATTTTAAAGGCATTCTGTGTTAGGCACTATGCTAATGATATTTAATAGAGGTTTTTCTTTGTGGTGTTAATCTGTTAGATGAACTAAGATACACATAAGAATCATTATACAGTATGATAATTGCAAGAATTGTTGCATGCTCAAGTCCTTGAGGAGTTTACTGGAAGGAAAGGAGACATTTGAAATGACATTCACCCTTTAGCTAAGTGATTGGATTAGATAACTCAGGGTTCCTTCTGACCATTCTGATGACAGGATATTTCTGTGTTTTTCAGAAAGTGGTGGAAAAGGAGCTGGATGCTCTTTTGGAACAGCAAAACACCATTGAAAGTAAAATGGTCACTCTCCATCGAATGGGGTGAGTCTGTTCATGTCACAAGAGCCATTCTAAATTCTAACAGGGTCCACTAGATACGTTATTTTCCTAAATTTTTATTATATAATGCCAATTAGGTATGAAATATAGAGGAGCATTACCTCAAGGTAAACTGAATGCCTAAGACTACAGTTAAGTGGTTTTCAAAGTGTCTTTAACCAGCAATACCAACATTGCTTGGAAATTTGTTGGAAATGCAAATTTTAGGGCCCCGCCCCAAACCTACCTAATCAGAAACTCTTGGATGGGGGCTCAGGAGTCAGTACTTTAACAAGCATACCGAGAGGCTCTAGTGCACAGCTTAAGTTTGAGAACCACTGTTTACAAATTTTGTGTATTTGCTAGTCATTAAAATTGCTATTTGATCTCATCATCCTCTTAGATTGTTGGTTAGTGCATTATTTATTCTCTAATTCTTTGGCAATACCTGTTTAGGGATGTTTTTAGTAGTTATAGAAGTTAATTTTTTATTAAGTATAGGCCTGAATTTATAGTAAAACACTCTTTGGGGGGAAAAGCTGTTAATAGAGTGATTTAAGCTAAAAATTGTGGGGAGGTACAAAAGAAGTAGAAGACATAGTCTCTCCATCTGCAAAAACATTTTTTCCATCTCTTACTCCTTTCTACTCTCTGCCCCTGTGGATATATGTGTGCTGACATTGTGTATCTCTAGTCCCAACCTGCAGTTGATTGAAGGTGATGCAAAGCAGCTAGCTGGAATGATCACTTTTACCTGCAACCTAGCTGAGAATGTGTCCAGCAAAGTTCGTCAGCTTGACCTGGCCAAGGTAATCCCATTATGCTGTTGATGTCTGAGTTAATAGAGGGCAATAGAAAAGCAACCACATTAGAAATTAGAATAGTACCATCCAATAAAAATCTAACACAAGATACCAAACTAGACACAGATATCATAAAAGAAAACTCCAGCCTGACCTGGTGGTGGCGCAGTGGATAGAGCGTCAGACTGGGATGTGGAAGGACCCAGGTTCGAGACCCCGAGGTCGCCAGCTTGAGTGCGGGCTCATCTGGTTTGAGCGAGGCTCACCAGTTTGGACCCAAGGTCGCTGGCTCCAGCAAGGGGTTGCTCGGTCTGCTGAAGGCCCGCGGTCAAGGCACATATGAGAAAGCAATCAACGAACAACTAAGATGTTGCAATGCGCAATGAAAAACTAATGATTGATGCTTCTCATCTCTCTCCATTCCTGTCTGTCTGTCCCTGTCTATCCCTCTCTCTGACTCACTCTCTGTCTCTGTAAAAAATAAATAAATAAAATTAAAAACATAATAATAATAAAATAAAAGAAAAGAAAACTCCAGACCCACTTCTTTTATGAATATAGACATGTAATTCTCAACAATACTAACAAATCAAATCCAATAACACAGAAAAAGGACTATAATATGAGCAAGTGGGGATGCAGAGTTGATTTCGCATATGAAAATCAATGTATTATACCATATCAAAAGAATAAAGGACAAAACCACATGATTATCTCATAAACTCGAATAAGAGTATTTCACAAAGTTCAACAACCCTAATAAAAAAAACTCAAACTGGAATAGAAAGGAACTTCCTCAAGCTGATGAAGGGCATCAGAGAAAAGCCCACAGATGACATTATACTTCTTGATAAAAGACTGGTTGCGCCTGACCTGTGATGGTGCAATGGATAAAGCGTTGATCTGGAAAACTGAGGTCGCAGGTTCAAAACTCTACACTTGTCTGGTCAAGGCACATATGGGAGTTGATGCTTCCTGCTCCTTCCCCCCTTTCTCTCTCTCTCTCTCTCTCTCACTCTCTCTCCTCTCTAAAATAAATAAATAAATAAATTTTTTTAAAAAGACTGATTGCGCCTGACCAGGCGGTGGCGCAGTGGATAGAGCGTCGGACTGGGATGCGGAGGACCCAGGTTCGAGACCCTGAGGTCGCCAGCTTGAGCGTGGCTCATCTGGTTTGAGCAAAAAGCCCACCAGCTTGAACCCAAGGTCGCTGGCTCCAGCAAGGGGTTACTCGGTCTGCTGAAGGCCCATGGTCAAGGCACATATGAGAAAGCAATCAATGAACAACTAAGGTGTTGCAATGCGCAATGAAAAACTAATGATTGATGCTTCTCATCTCTCTCCATTCCTGTCTGTCTGTCCCTGTCTATCCCTCTCTCTGACTCACTCTCTGTCTCTGTAAAAAAAAGACTGATTGCTTTCCCCCTGAGATTAGGAGCAAAACAAGAATGTCATTTCTCTTCACCATCATACTGCAACTTCTAACCAGGGCAGTTAGGCAAGAAAATGAAATAAAAATCATTCAGAGTGGAAAAGAAGATACTTAACACCATATATATACTTTAAAATTTTCTAGTAGCCATATTTTATTTTTTATCTTTTTTTTTTAAGATTTTATTTGTTGATTATTTTGGAGAGGAGGGAGAAAGTGGCAGTGGAGGGGGCACGGAAAGCATCAACCTGTACTAGTTGCTTCTTGTCTGTGCCTTGACCGGGCAAGCCCCGGGGTTTCAAACCGAAGACCTCAGTGTTCCAGGTCAACACTTTATCCACTGCGCCAGCACAGGTCAGGCTCTAGCAGCCATTTATTTTAAAGTAAAATAGAAGTAGGTGAAAATAATTTTTAAAATATGTTTTATTTAACTCATTGTACCCAAGAAACCACTTAAATATGTAATTATTATAAAATGGTATTAGTGAGATATTTTATCTTTTTTTTTGTACTAAATCTTTGAAATCCATTGTATATTTTGTACATACATATCTTAATTCGGACTAGCCACATTTTTTTTTATTTAAAAAAAAAAGTTTATTTAGAAAATTACATTTAAAGGGGTGACATTGATCAATAAGAGTTTATAGGTTTCAGGTGAACATTTCTATAGCAGCTGAACTGTTGATTATGTTGTATACCCATCACCCAAAGTCAAATCATTTTCTGTCACCATATGCTTATTCCTCTTTACTCTCTTCTCCCAGGGCTAGCCACAGACCAACTTTGCTCAAATGGAGCCTTGGCTATGGGAGGGGAAAAGAGAAAGAGAAAGAAAGGAGGGGGGAAGGGTAGAGAAGCAAATGGGTGCTTCTTCTCTGTGCCCTGACTGGGAATTGAACCCAGGACATCCACACACCGGGCCAATGCTCTACCACTGAGCCAACCGGCCAGGGCTGATTCATATACTTTTAAACTTGGTTTACAGCATCACACTTCCAAAATGTCAAATACATTTTGATTCTACTATACATTTAACAGTATAAGCCAAGTATAAATATGGATTATCCCTGTTTATGAGTTTCATTAGTTGAATGATCTGGTCACATAAATTAAATTGCATGATACTTGTCAGTGATCTTGGTCATCAGCAATAACAGTTTTGTTAGTGGTAGTGCTTTCGGGTTTAGTGAGAGCCAAGAAGGACCTGTGGTTAACCAGATTCAGTCCCTGAATCTCCCTACCTCCTGAAGAGATATTTTTGAAAGAACAGGGCATTGTTTCTGAGCACCAAGCCTTTTACAGAACCGGCTCTATCAAGCTATTCAGAGAGCTGATGATATCTTGGACCTGAAGTTCTGCATGGATGGAGTTCAGACTGCTTTGAGAAATGAAGATTATGAGCAGGCTGCGGCCCACATTCATCGCTACTTGTGTCTGGACAAGTCAGTCATCGAGCTCAGCCGACAGGGCAAAGAAGGTCAGTATCCCAAACTCCTGATTCCTAGTTAGGTTACAAGCATCTGTAATCTGAACTAGGCACACTCAACCAGGAAAAGGTTCTTAGGGCCCTGGCCGGTTGGCTCAGTGGTAGAGTGTCGGCCTGGCGTGCAGAAATCCTGGGTTCGATTCCCGGCCAGGGCACACAGGAGAGGCACCCATCTGCTTCTCCACCCCTCCCCCTCTCCTTCCTCTCTGTCTCTCTCTTCCCCTCCCGCAGCCCAGCTGAGGCTCCATTGGAGCAAAAGATGGCCCGGGCTCTGGGGATGGCTCCTTGGCCTCTGCCCCAGGCGCTAGAGTGGCTCTGGTCACGACAGAGCGATGCCCCAGATGGGCAGAGCATCGCCCCCTGGTGGGCGTGCCGGGTGGATCCCAGCCGGGCGCATGCGGGAGTCTGTCTGACTGCCTCCTCGTTTCCAGCTTCAGAAAAATACAAAAAAAAAAAAAAAAAGGTTCTTAGGAAATGTCTGGCAATAGACCCTATATGAGGCCTAGACCATCGTCCCAGGGCAGTGTTGTTCCTAGTTTATGGAAAAGGAAATTGAATCCAGATACCTGTTCTCTGACCAGTGGGCTCTTTCACTTTCCCATATTGCCCACTTAAAAAAACTAACTTCTTCCCCTGGCCTGGGTAGCTCAGTTAGTTAGAACATTGTCCCGATATACCAAGGCTGCGGGTTCATTCCCCGGTCAGGAGACACATAAGAATCAACCAATAAATGAAACAAAAAAATCAATGTTTTTGTCTCTCTCCTTTCTCTCTAAACTCAATTAATAAATAAATTTTTTTTATTAAGCTCTTAGCCTCATATTTTAGGTCTTCCATTTTAGCCTTTTTTTTTCTAGCCTTCTTTCATACTATTCACTCATACATCCACTCATTGTGGAAATATTTATTTCTTTTATTTGAGACAGACAGACAGATGGGAAGAGAGAGAAATGAGAAGCATCAGTTCTTCATTGCAGCACCTTAACTGTTAATTGATTGCTTTCTCATATGTGCCCTGACCAGGGGGCCCCAGCCAAGCCAGTGACCCCTTACTCAAGCCAGCAACCTTGGGCTTCAAGCCAGTGACCTTTGGACTTCAGCCAGCAATCATGGGGTCATGTCTATGATCCCATGCTCAAGCCGGTGACCCCACCTTCAAGCTGTTGAGCCTGTCCTGAAGCTGGATGAGCCCATACTCAAGCCAGTGACCTCGGGGTTTCACACCTGGGTCCTCAGTGTCCCAAGCCGATGTTCTAACCATGGTGCCACTGCCTGGTCCAGCATGCAAATATTTCTTGAGCTCCAAATGCCAGGGCATATATAGTTGACCCTTGAACAACATGGGACAACAACCTCCTGCACAATTGAAAATCCTCATATGATTACAGTATTACTTAAAATACTCTGCAAATACACTTTATCTTTCTGTTTCTATTCCTTTATTCATTACATTCCCTTTGCCTGAAATATATGTTCCTCCTGTTGAGGTATCAAGATCCTGCCCATCTTTGAGAGATGGTATGTCACCTTTAGGAAGCCTTTCCTGATTACTCAAACAGAAATGTGATTTGTGAGCATCTTTATTATGGTATCTATTCTATACCGAATTTTATTAGTTATTTCTGCACAAAGCTTATCTCTTTCACTTGGTTATAACTTCTGTGACAATTATAGCTTATTCATCTTTAAATTTTTTCTATTGATATGAGAGGGAGGAAAAGGAGGGAAAGGGGAAGGGAGAGAAAGAGCGAGAACCAAGAGAAAAAAGCATCAACTCATTTCACTTAGTTATGTACTGTGGTTGCTTCTCACACATGCCCAGTCTGGAGGTTGAACCTATGACCTTCACGTGATGGTGCTGTATCTATCTATTGAGCCACCTGGCTAGGGCTAGCTGATTCATCTTTTCCTTTTTTTTTTTTTTCAATGAGAGAAGGGAGGATAGACTCCCTCATGAGCCCAAACCATGATCCACCCAACAACCCCTGTATGGGGCTGATGCTCAAATCAGCCGAGCCATTCTCAGTGCCTGAGTCTGACTCTTGGACCAACGGAACTATCCTCACGAACCAATGGAGCCACTGGCTGTGAAAGGGGAAGAGAGAGAGAAGGGGGAGGAAGAGGCAGAGAAGCAGGTGGTCACTTCTCATGTGTGCCCTGACCAAGGATCAAACCCAGGATGTCTGCTGGGCCAGTGCTCTATCTACTGAATGAACTGGCCAGGGCCTAATTCATCTTTCAATCATCCATATTACTAGAACTGTACAATGTCTTGCACACAGTCAATGCTTAACACGTTGTTGTTGTTTTTAATGAAAAGTGGTACACAGACTAAGTGGCATTAATTTTCATTTTCCCCATTACCTAGGGAGCATGATTGATGCCAACCTGAAATTGCTGCAGGAAGCTGAACAGCGTCTCAAAGCCATTGTAACAGAGAAATTTGCTATTGCCACTAAGGAAGGGGATCTGCCCCAGGTGGAGCGCTTCTTCAAGATCTTCCCACTACTGGGTTTGCATGAGGACGGATTAAGCAAGTTCTCAGAATACCTTTGCAAGCAGGTATGGCCCCCCCATTGCTTGGCAGGATAATGGTATGGTTCTCTGTCTATATATTAGGGCACTGCATAGATCCAGTGTCTGTGGATACTTTCTCACCTCTGGATTTGACTCCCCTTTTCTGCTCTAACTATAGCAAGACTGGATGCATGCATTCATTCAGCATTTATCTATTGCCGGTCTACTATGTGTCATGCATGGCCTAGACATCTGCTGATGCATGTTTATTTCCAACAGATCAAGTTAAAGTATCAGAAAGTTAAAATGCAAATTCTCTGACAAGTTGACTCACCCTTTCCAAGCTGTGAGCCAGGAACTGGCTTCTTTTAAGAGCATTTGGAGTTTTTGGTTAGTGGTTTTAAGACTTCATACCTGGGTTGAGTCTCAAAATAAGCCACAGTGCCTGACCAGGCAGTGGCGCAGTGGACTGGGACACAAAGGACCCAGGTTCAAAACCCCAAGTTTGCCAGCTTAAGCGCAGGCTCATCCAGCCTGAGTGTGGGCTCACCAGCTTAAGCGCAGGGTCACTCGCTTAAGCGTGGGATCATAAACATGACTCTGTGGTTGCTGGCTTACGCCCTAGGTCGCTGGCTTAAGCAAGGGGTCACTCTGCAATAGCCCCCCAGAATTGATGCTTCTCATCTCTCTCCCTTCCTGTCTATTCCTGTCTTTCCCTCTCTGTCTCTGTAAAAGAAGCAGCAGCAGCAGCTAGCTACAGTTAAAGTCTTTCCCAACCTTAGGTGGAGAGAAACAAATACCAGCAGGCATGTCTGTCAGAGAAGGTTGTTGTTTTCTTTATTTTTTTTTATTTTTTAAGATTTTATTTATTCCTTATGGGGGGGGGGGTGAGAAGGGGGAAGGAGCAGGAAGCATCAACTCCCATATGTGCCTTGACCAGGCAAACCCAGGGCTTTGAACCGGCAACCTCAGCATTTCCAGGTCAATGCCTTATCCACTGCGCCACCACAAATCAGGCTGTTTTTTATTTTAATTATGTGTCAGTGCATCCTGTACCTCACCCCCAAATTCTGTATAACGAAACACTAATACGCTGTTAAGAAAAATAATATAGTTCCATGTGTGCTGATATATGCACTCTCTAATATATGTG
This sequence comes from Saccopteryx leptura, assembly GCF_036850995.1. Classification (NCBI taxonomy): domain Eukaryota; kingdom Metazoa; phylum Chordata; class Mammalia; order Chiroptera; family Emballonuridae; genus Saccopteryx; species Saccopteryx leptura. The sequence continues at coordinate 23,709,312 of NC_089511.1, forward strand.
GTTTATTAAGTTAAAGTATGCTACTGTTGGCCCTGGCCGGTTGGCTCAGTGGTATAGAGCGTTGGCCCGGCGTGTGGATGTCCCAGGTTCGATTACCGGAACATTTGTTTCTTCACCCTTCCCCCTCTCCTTTCTCTCTATCTCTCTCTTCCCCTCCTGCAGCCAAGGCTACATTGGAGCAAAGTTGGCCTGGGCACTGAGAATGGCTCTATGGCCTCTGCCTCAGGCACTGGAATAGCTCCAGTTGCAATTGAGCAATGGCCCAGGTGGGCAGAACCTCCCCCTGGTGGCCTTGCCAGGTGGGTCCCGGTCAGGCGCATGGGGGAGTCTGCCTCTCTGCCTACCCACTTCTCACTTCAGGAAAAATACCAAAAAAAAAAAAGTTTGCTACTGTTCTTGTTTAAAATGAATTGCATGGCAGTAAAGATGAATGCTTGTATAAGCATGGGATATTTTTGGAAGATTTAATAGTAATCATCTCTAAAGATGGGAATTATATCTAAAGACATAGATAAGAGGAAGAACTAACTTTTCACCAAACACTTCTTTATTCCTTTTGAACATTTCAGTGTTTGTGTTTTATCCATTCTAGAAAAGTGAGTAAAAGTAAAACTCAGGCCCTGGCTAGTGGCTTATTGGTTAGAGCATCGGTCAGCATATAAACGTCCTGGGTTCAGTTTCTGGTCAGGGGACACAGGAAAAGTGGCCATCTGCTTCTCTCCTCCTCCTTCTTCCCTTTTTCCCCTCTTCTCCTCCCACAGTCAGTGGCTTGATTGGTTCAAGCACAGCCCCGGGTGCTGAAGATAGCTCAGTTGATCTGAGTGTGGCAGCCTCAGGCACTAAAAATAGCTTAGAACTCAAGCATCGGCCCAAGATGGGGTTGTCAAGTGAATCCTACTTGGGGTTGGGGCACATGCAGTAGTCTGTGTTACTATCTCCACATCTCTCAATTATAAATAAATTAATTAATTAAATATAGCTGTTTATGGTACCTTTTTAAAAATTAATACTTTGCCATCTGGACCATCTTTAAAATGACTTCCACTTTTAATCCTTTAAAAGTTTCTTCAACAGTGCTCAGATTCCTCATCCTGCTCAATAAAATACCATTTATGATAACTTTGGTTTTTTTGTTTTGTTTTGTTTTTTGTGGGTTGTTTTTTTTTACAGGGACAGAGAGAGAGTCAGAGAGAGGGATAGATAAGGACAGACAGACAGGAACAGAGAGAGATGAGAAGCATCAATCATCAGTTTTTCATTGTAACACCTTAGTTATTCATTGATTGCTTTCTCATATATGCCTTGACCTCGGGCCTTCAGCAGATCGAGTAAACCCTTGCTGGAGCCAGCGACCTTGGGTCCAAACTGGTGAGTTTTGTGGTTTGTTTGTTTTTGTTTTGTTATTTTTGTTTGGGTTTTTTTTTGTTTTTTGTTGGGTTTTGTTTTTTGCTCAAGCTGGCAACCTCGGGATCACGAACCTGGGTCCTCCGCATCCTAGTCCGACGCTCTATCCACTGTGCCACTGCCTGGTCAGGCTTTTATGATAACTTTGAATTATACTTTACGATGATTTTTGAAATTGGGGACTTTGTCCCTTGACTAATGGAAGTACATATTTTCAAGAGAAGAAAAGCATTATTTATACCTCTGAATAGAAGAACAGCTACCACTGTGTTCAAGTTCCTTGTCTTGTCTGAGGCTTACACAGCACAGAGCTCTCAAGGAAAGTTCCGCTGTGCTGCCTAGGCTGTCACGCGTCAGGGGAAACATGGGAAGAGGAAGGCAGTGGGAAAACTGAGGCTAGCCTTTGGTGTGAGAAATATGTATATGTGCATTTTCTTTTTCTTATTTTTTTCAGGTGGCCAGTAAAGCTGAAGAGAATCTGCTGTTGGTACTAGGGATGGACATGAGTGATCGAAGAGCTGCAATCATCTTTGCAGACACACTCACTCTCCTGTTTGAAGGCAAGCTTTTCTCCACTCTAGGGAGGTTATAGACCTTAACCTACCTAACACCTGTGTCCTAGCTTTTCTTCTCCCCATCAACCTGATGCCTTTAAATGAATCCTGTAATTTACTGTATACTGGTTTGTTGGAGAATTAACTTCCTGATTCATCATCAGATTAGCAAAGATTGGTTTGATCCTCTCTAGCCCTCAAGACCAAACTCTAAGAATAAATTTAACCCTAAAATACATCACTGGGAAGAGAGCAGTGCTGATTTTTAAAGATGTTCCTGTAGAAACTAGCAATATAATAGGAAGAGCCTGCTGGTATACCAAGCATAGAGCATATTTAACAGACAAGTTTGTTTAGCAACTTCCAGCACTGACAGGAATCATTTGTATTCATTTTGGGAGGTGAAACACCCAGAAGGGGTTGAGTTAAACCTTGGGTCAGCTTTGGCTGGAAAAGAGTTTACTTTGTGGGGAAAATATTTGGAATCCAACCCTCTTACTTTCTCCTCTCTAGGGATTGCCCGCATTGTGGAAACTCACCAGCCAATAGTGGAGACCTATTATGGGCCAGGGAGACTTTATACCCTGATAAAATATCTGCAGGTGGAATGTGACAGACAGGTAGAGAAGGTGGTAGACAAGTTCATCAAGCAGAGGAACTACCACCAGCAGGTAAGCAGGGGAAGTTCCAAGGTTTGAAAATAGCATTAACCAGGGACACCTAATGGAATAAACTTGGGTAGGGGGAGATGCAGACAAGAAAAATGAATGCCGAATACAGACTGGCCTGCATCTTGCCTATCAGGACTTGAGGTCCTGATGTTCTCAATACAGTGATGATGGTCTCAGTACAGGATGGAGAAGGAACTGAAAAGGACTTCATGACAGGAACACTATAGCAACAGTAAGCCAGTTCTCATAGAATGTGCAACTGTGTTTTCTGGTGATTTGAGACTTTTATTTGTGAAGATCCTATTAGGTGTCAAGTGATACATCTCATGTTTCTCCTTAGTTCCCTTAAGAACTAAAGGTAACTTTTGCTTTTTCAGGGCTTTATTTCTCCATTCCATTGAGCAGAGAAAGAGCAGGACTTAGATTTAGTAGTCCCATGGACTCTAGACAGGAGTCCATTGGAACACTATTAACATCATTGTTAAATACAACAATAGAGGTGAGCATTACCATCTAAATCAAAAGTAAACCTTTGGCTCATTGTCCTGAAAGGCTACTTTTGGCTTGGCTGTTAAACAACTAAACCTAAACATTCTTGTATCCTAGAAGTTTGGAGTGACTAGCAAAAGGCAGATAGGAGGAAGTTGGGGAAGAGCATTCTCATTTGTGATGTTTTACAGTTTCGTCATGTCCAGAACAACTTGAGAAATTCTGCAACAGAAAAAATAGAACCAAGGTAATCCTCTCTTTTTCAACCCATAGGTGTTTGGATTGGCAAACAGGTGTCATTCAGAGACTACATTTAGAATGTGGTTTATGTTTTTCTTGTTCTTGTTTTTAAGAGAGAGTGGAAAGGAGTTGGAAAGAGAGAGAGAGAAACTTCAGTTTGTTGTTCCATTTATTCATGCCATCATTGGTTGGTTCTTGTATGTGCCCTGACCAAGGATCAAACCCGCAACCTCAGCATGTTGCAATGATGCTCTAACCAACTGAACTACCCAGCTAGTTTTTAAAATGTTGTATTTTTTACTCTTGGAGGTTTTTTTGTTTTACTTTTGTTATTTTGATTTTTTAAGTGAGAAATGGGAAGGCAGAGAGACAGATTCCTGCATGCACCCTGACCAGGAACCACCCAGCAAGCCAACTAGGAGGCGGTGCTCTGCTCCTCTGCAGTCGCTGCTCTATTGCTTGGCGACTGAGCTATTTTAGTGCTTGAGGTGAGGCCATAGAGCCATCCTCAGTGCCCAGGACCAACTTGCTCCAACTGAGCCATGGCTGCAGGAGGGGAAGAGAGAGAAGGAAAAGGGATAGAGAAGTAGATGGTTGCTTTCTTTGTTTTCCCTGACCGGGAATCAAACCCAGGATTTTCACACACCAGGCAGATGCTCTTCTACTGAGCCAACCAGCTAGGGCCAATTCTTGGTGTGTGTTTTTTTAAGATTTTATTTATTGATTTTAGAGAGGAGGGCAGAGTAGTGGGAAGCATCAACTCATAGTAACTGCTTCTCTTATGTGCCTTGACCAGGCAAGCCCAGGGTCTAGAACTGGTGACCTCAGCATTCCAGGTCAATGTGTTATCCACTGCACCACCACAGGTCAGGCAACACCTGGTTTTCTTAAATAGAATATGTCATACAAACAAGACATACATATAACATGTGTGGTTCATAAAGAATAATGGATCATTATCAATACCTTTGAAGTCCCCAAAGTAACTTTCCTTCTCTCCCTCCTCCAAAGGTAACTATTACCCTAAAATTTTAGGCTTTTAACTTTTCTAATAAAAATAACATATGCTTATCAAAAGGAAGTCCAGCCTGACCAGTGGTGGCACAATGGATAGAACATCAACCTGGGACACTAAAGTCCCTGGTTTAAAACCCAGAAGTCACCGGCTTGAGCATGGGCTGTTGGCTTGAGCTTGGGGTCACTGGCTTGAGCATGGGATCATCAGCATGATCCCAAGGACACTGGCTTGAACCCATGGTTGCTGGCTTGAGCAACGGGTTGCTGACTTGGTTTGAACCTGCCCCCATCAACTCCTCCCTCATCAAGGCATGTACAATAAGTAATTAATGCACAACTAAAGTGAAACAACTACAAGTTGCACTCACTTCTTTCATGTCTCTCCTCTCTCCCTTCCTCTCGCACTAAAAAAATAATAATAATAAATAATAAAAGTACAAAAAAAGGAAATTCAGACATTTTAAAAATGTATTCATTCATTCAGCACATTTTTATTGATTACACATTACCTGTCCTTGGCACAGAAAATATGGCAGCAAGCAAGGTGAGCAAAACAGTCCTAATTCTCTTTTTTTTTTTTTTTAGAGAGAGAGAGAGAAAGAGTCAGAGAGAGGGATAGACAGGGAGACAGGGACAGACAGACAGGAACAGAGAGAGATGAGAAGCATCAATCATCAGTTTTTCGTTGCGACACCTTAGTTGTTCATTGATTGCTTTCTCATATGTGCCTTGACCGCAGGTCTTCAGCAGACCGAGTAACCCCTTGCTGGAGCCAGCGACCTTAGGTCCAAGCTGGTCAGCTTTGCTCAAACCAGATGAGCCCACGCTCAAGCTGGCAACCACAGGGTCTCGAACCTGGGTCCTCTGCATCCCAGTCCGACGCTCTATCCACTGCGCCACTGCCTAGTCAGGCCTAATTCTTTTTTTTTTTTTTTTAAGTGAGAGAGTGAGAAACAGGAAAGGGGAGAAGTAGCAGCAACTAGTAGTTGTGGAACTTTAATTGTTCATTGATTGCCTCTCATATGTGTCTTGACTGGGGTGCTCCAGCCACGCCAGTGACTTGGGTTTCAATCCAGTGACCATGGGGTCACGTCTATAATCCCATGCTCAAGCCAGCAACCTTATGCTCAAGCTGGTGAGCCTGCACCCCAGCCAGATGAGCCCACACTCAGGCCTGATGAGCCCATGCTCAACCTGTATGAGCCCACACTCAAGCTGGCAACCTTGGGGTTTCAAACCTGGGACCTCAGCATCCCAGCTCAGCATTCTATTCATGGCACCACCACCAGTCAGGTCCAAATTCTTTCTTTGTGGTATCTCTGGTCTCTAGTGTTTACTGTATGCCAAACACTGTTCTAAGCACTTAAATATTAAATCAGTTATTCCAGGTTTTCTCAGCCTCAGTACTGTTCACGTTGGATTCTTTGTTATGGAAGACTATGCATGCATTGTAGGACATTTAACATCCCTCACCCTTACTAGATATTGGAAACATCCTCCATTTGTGACAACCAAAAATGGCTCCAGACACTGCCCAATTTTTTCTGAGGTTTAAAATCACCCTCAGTTAAGGATCACTGAGTTTATCCATAAATGTTTTTTATTGATAAGGAAACCAAAGCCTAGAGAGCTTAAGTGGCTTGCCCAAGGTCATATAGCTAGAAAGTGGCAAAGCCAAGAAAAGAATCCAAGCAGTCTGACTCTAGAGTTCATGCTGTTAATCACTATGATATATTAAGTGTAGGGTACAAGAAAACATGGAATAAAGGGATATAACCTATGCTGATGAACTTCAAGGAAAAATTCCTGAGGACATGGCCTTAGATCTGAGACCTTAAGAGTAGTAAATAGGAATAAGAGGTGAAAAGTGTTCCAGGTAAGAGCAGGGAAAATATTTGCAAAACACCTTCTGTGTTTGAAAAAGTGAAAGAAGGACAGTGTAGAGAGTTGGGGAAAACCTGATATGAGATGAATCTGAAGAGGTTGTTAGAGTTAGGCCATTCCAGGTCTGTGTCCTAAGAACAACGGAATTATTTATTTATTTATTTATTTTAGCGACAGAGAGAGGAACAGGCAGGAAGGGAGAGGGATGAGAAGCATCAATTCTTCATTGCGGCACCTTAGTTGTTCATTGATTGCTTTCTCATATGTGCCTTGACCAGGGGTCTACAGCTGAGCCAGAGACCCCACGCTTAAGCCAGCAACCTTGGGCTTCAAGCCAGTGACCCTGCACTCAAGCTGGATGAGCCCGTGCTCAAACCGGTGACCTTGGAGTTTCAAGCCTGGGCCCTCTACATCACAGCCCAAAACTCTATCCACTATGTCACTGCCTGGTCAGGCTGGAAATCTTTATTATGATATGACCAGATTTATGTTTTGAAAAGATCTTTTGGATTTCAGTTTGAAAAATGGATCCGTTTGTGTATATAAACTGAAGTAGAGCTTCAACTTCATTTTTTTAATGTACATATCCATTGACCTAGCACAATTTATTGAAAAGACTTACTTTCCTGTTGTCTTAACACTCTCCTTGGAAATCTGTTGGTCATAAATGTGAAGATTTCTGGATTCTCAATCTATAGATCTATTCTTATGTTAGTACCACACTGTCTTGATTGCTGTAGCTTTGTAGCAAATTTCGAAATTGGGAAGTGTGAGTCTTCCAACTTAGTTTTTGTTTGTTTGTTTGTTTTAGATTGTTTCAGCTATTCATCTGGGTGGATGAATGGGTCTGGGACAGTTTAATGGTATGCCCCCAAATCTCATCACAGCCAAATAAAAAATTGAGGAGATGTGATTTCTTTCACATGAGGCATAGATAATTTTTATGCAAACTGCTAACAAAAACACATCTCTCAATCTCTTATTTAGCCCTAGCTAGATTTTAGGGAGTAAGTGAAAGATATGGTTGACAGCCGTTTCTGATTATAACTGGGTCAGCAGAGCCAGGATGACCATCTGGCAGAGACCTTGTGGACCTAGTGGGGAGAGGTATTTGGGGCTGGGTTTGCCCTGCAACTATCTTAGAGAATCCAGCGTTCTCCTGCTTATTTCTGCTCCATGTGTCTCAGGGAACTGGACCCCATCTTGACTGAGGTCACCCTGATGAATGCCCGCAGTGAATTGTATTTAAGCTTCCTTAGGAAGAGGATCAGCTCCGATTTTGAGGTGGGGGACTCCATGGCCTCAGAAGAAGCAAAGCAAGGTAAAAGGCATTTCTGATATTCCTTGGAAAGGCTGGGGTTTGGCTGGCCCTACTGTTTCATAGTGAAGCCACAGATCTCTTTCTAAGGAAAAAACCATGCCCTCTCCGGATAGCTTGGTTGGTTTGAGCATTGTCCCAAAGTGCAGACGTTGCTGGTTTGATCCCCAGTCAGGGCACAGACAGGAACATCTGTATGTGTTTTGCAACACATACAGGAACAGATCTTCTTGTCTCTTTCCTGCTCTCTCCCTTCCCCTCTCTAAAATCAATAAAATAAACATTTATAAGTAATAATAAATAAGGGAAAAACTGGGACTTGTTAGCGTCGGGGGGGGGGGGGTGTCTATGGCCAAATTGTCTCCCAGGAGAAAATCTGGACTTAACCAAATTTGGAAATTGGACTGGTCTTTGAAGCCATCTAATCATTTACAGACAAAGGCTAATGCCCAGAATGATAAAAATTACTTTCCTCTGTTCTTTTCCCCACACCATGCTTTCTTACCAGCATTGGTTTAAGGACTGGTGTTTAAATAGGTGGTATGTGCACATGATAGGTAGATATACAGACAGATGGATTAGATAGATGATAGATAGATAGATAGATAGATAGATAGATAGATAGATAGATAGATAATAGATAGGTGATAGATAGGTGATAGATAAATAGCAAGAAAGGAAAAATATACATAACTTCATAAAGGAACTTTTAGAGTGATAGAAATATTCCAAACTGGATTGTAGCAATTGTTGCAAAATATAAAGTTACTTAAATAATTATTGAGTTGTATACATACAAAACTATGATTATAGCTATGTAAGTTATGTTCAAATTTGGAATAAAAACTAGAAAGGAGCCTGAAGAAATGAAAATGGTTGATCTAGTTCCCTTGAGAAAAAAGAGTGAGTATTCTTTCTTGGCTGTCCCCTAGAGCACCAGAAGTGTCTGGACAAGCTCCTCAATAATTGCCTTTTGAGCTGCACCATGCAGGAGCTAATTGGCTTGTATATTACCATGGAGGAGTACTTCATGAGGGAGACTGTGAATAAGGTAGGACAGAGGACACGTCTCTTTGGAAATGGGCCCTTTCCTGTCCAAGAAGCCAGGCTGAGGGAAATGACTGAGGCGTGTCACGTTTCTTGGTCTTGCTTTGAGAATACCCTTACATGCAGACTGAGTGGCACCACTTTGTTTAGTTAGCTTTGGAACTGTCGCACTCTTCATAAATCCAGGTGGGGCTTCTTTCCCAAGGATCAAAAAAGAACACCTCAGCTCCTCAGGGAATCTACTTGTTCCCTGCCTCCCTAGAGGTGTGTGGGTAAGGAGTCTCAGGGAAAAGGGTCGCTCCTGGTGTCCTGCATCCCAGGTAACAGTTGTCTTCAAGGCAAAGGCCCTAAATATTTTTACTTAATTTCTTAACATAGTGACCAGTAGGGAAGTGAGCTATCTTAATAAGGAAGATCCACACCCAACTCTGACCAGAACAGACTGTCTGGGGGAAAACATGGGTAAGGTATAGAAAATGAAGCAGAGCCAGAGCCTATTTCAGAACCATCTCAAACACTGACATGCAAAACTGGGACCCTTACTGGATGCTTTGCCTTTTGGATAGGCTGTGGCTCTGGACACCTATGAGAAGGGCCAGTTGACATCCAGCATGGTGGACGACGTCTTCTACATTGTTAAAAAGTGCATTGGGCGGGCTCTGTCCAGCTCCAGCATTGACTGTCTCTGTGCCATGATCAACCTCGCCACCACAGAATTGGAGTCTGACTTCAGGTATGGTTGACGCTTTCTCATTTCTAGCAGGCAGAAAGGTCCTAATTGTGATTGATTACTGAGGCCCATTTATTTCTTCCCTTTTTTTCTTATAATAGTTCAGTTCTATACATGATACAATCTCTTATCCATAGCACAACATTCTTGGCTCCAAGCAGCTATACAGCCATATGTCCTATGAGCCAATTCTATGTTCCCTGGACTACATTGGAGGTGGTGTCATTGGCCCTCAGACCTACAAAAGAGACCAGGAAGTTCAGATGAAGGCGATAGTTGTAATGTTAACACTCATAGTTACCATTACTACAGACCAGGCACTATGCTGATTGCCTGCTCATGTTTAGTCCTAATAACAACCCTATGAGATAGGAACTATTATAGGAACTATTAGCTCTATTTTATAGGTGAGGAAACTGAGGCTTAAGGAAATTCCGGCCTGACCAGGCGGTGGTGCAGTAGATAGTGGCAGACTGGGACACAGAGGACCAGGTTCAAAACCCCAAGGTTGCCGGCTTGAGTGCAGGCTAATCCGGCTTAAGTGCAGGCTCACCAGCTTGAGCTCAGGGTCACTGGCTTGAGCATGGGATCATAGACGTGACCCCATGGTCTCTGGCCTGAGCCCAAAGATCACTGGCTTGAAGCCCAAGGTTGCTGGCTTGAGCAAGAGGTCACTCACTCTACTATAGTCCCCCCACTCCCCACCCCGTCAAGGCATATATGAGAAAGCAATCAATGAACAATTAAGGAGTTGCAATGAAGAATTGATGATTCTCGGCCGTGGGCAGTTGGCTCAGCAGTAGAGTGTCAGCCCAGCATGTGGAAGTCCCGGGTTTGATTCCCAGCTAGGGCACACAGGAGAAGCGCCCATCTGCTTCTCCATCCTTCCCCCTCTACTTTCTCTCTGTCTCTCTTTCCCTCCCACAGCCAAGGCTCCATTGGAGCAAAGTTTGCTCAGGCACTATGGATGGCTCCATGGCCTCCACCTCAGGCGCTAGATTGGCTCTGATTGCAACCGTCCCCTGGTGGGCATGCCGGGTGGATCCTGGTTGGGCACATGCGGGAGTTTGTCTTCTGCCCCCCTCCCACTTCTCACTTTGGAAAAATACAAAAAAAAAATTGATGTTTCTCATCTCTCCCTTTCTGTCTGTCTGTCCCTATCTGTCCCTCTCTGTTTCTGTCTCTGTCACAAAATAAAAAAGGAAATTCCATCCCTTGTCAAAGATACCACACCTTATACGTGGTAGGATATGGACTGGAGTCCCAAACTGACTTTCTCAGAACCCATTCTCCCAGTTTTTCTCAACACGACAAGTCATTAAGCTGTACTGCTGAGTTTGTTAGAGCTCAGTGGTCATAAGTGAAAGCTTCATAGGAAGTCAAGAATTAGCTATTCGCCCTGGCCGGTTGGCTCAGCGGTAGAGCGTCGGCCTAGCGTGCGGAGGACCCGGGTTCGATTCCCGGCCAGGGCACACAGGAGAAGCGCCCATTTGCTTCTCCACCCCTCTGCTGCGCTTTCCTCTCTGTCTCTCTCTTCCCCTCCCGCAGCCAAGGCTCCATTGGAGCAAAGATGGCCCGGGTGCTGGGGATGGCTCTGTGGCCTCTGCCTCAGGCGCTAGAGTGGCTCTGGTCGCAACATGGCGACGCCCAGGATGGGCAGAGCATCGCCCCCTGGTGGGCAGAGCGTTGCCCCATGGTGGGCGTGCCGGGTGGATCCCGGTCGGGCGCATGCGGGAGTCTGTCTGACTGTCTCTCCCTGTTTCCAGCTTCAGAAAAATGAAAAAAAAAAAAAAAAAAGAATTAGCTATTCTTCTCTGTGTGCTCTTGTCACCAGTGCCCCGAGGGGCATTGACCTCTCTCCTACCCTGGCTGCTTTATAGTCCTCTCAAGGATTGGTTATAACCCCAAGAGAGCAACTTGTGCTGCTGTCAGGATAGGAGGCCTTCTGGAGGCCAGATTGAGCACTGTCAATCCTCAATTTACCCCTATGCCATTCTGCCCCCCTCCAGGGACGTTCTGTGTAACAAGCTGCGGATGGGCTTCCCAGCCACCACTTTACAGGACATCCAGCGTGGGGTGACTAGCGCCGTGAACATCATGCACAGCAGCCTCCAGCAGGGCAAATTTGACACAAAAGGCATTGAGAGCACTGACGAGGCCAAGCTGTCCTTCCTGGTAGGTAGCCCCACCTACTGGGAGCTGGGTGGGTTTATCTCGAGAGGGTAAACTATGCCCTCTAAGCTACAGTATAACCTTCAACTGGAGACTTTTCCTCTAGTGTCTATGTAGGAGGAAAACCCCTTTAAGGAAAGCTCTTCCTAGAAGGTTCTAAAGCCATTTCTAACCCAGGCACCTATTTCTGAGGAGCCTGAGCCGGAACAGGCACTGTTCCCTGCCTGGAAGTTTGGATGTCTCGGCTTTACGGAGTGCTTGTCCTTAAGAGCACGATCCAGCTGTTCCGGGGCTCCACTGAGTATCGAGCGTAGCGTGCATCTGCCACAGAACCAACTGCAGTATCTGTGCCAGGCCCCCAGACAGCTTCTCTGAGGACAGTCCCCCAGCACGGGTGGGGGCCAACCCTGTAAGCCTACCAGCACTGCTTTTCTAGCACGCTTCTTAGGCTTTCAGCTTTCTCAGAAAGGTGACCTATTAAAGCCCTTAGCTGCCCAGAGTGACATATGTGGTGAAGCAGTGAGTCTTCCCAGTTGAGGGACAGCTGGTGAAGGAGAAGTACGGGAGGATGAAAGGGCTTACACAAGGAAACAGCTAGTTTGTGATGAGCCAGAAAGAACACCGATGAGTCCTGAGCTCACATTCGGGCCTCTGGCACTTCCTGTCTTGGCATGAATGGGAACAGCACTGTCAGAGGGCATTCTGCCTCACCCTTACATTGGCCAGACGCTAGTCTTGGCTCCTGAGGGGCAGAGGCTGAAGGAAGCATCCAACAGCAGAGCTTCAATCAGTACACGGAGGGGGGCTCTGAGTGAGCACCCCAGTGTTGGATGCAAAACTGCATGCATAGATTTTTTCTGGAAGCAGGGTGCTTAGCTTTTCAGACTCTTAATTCCCAAGAGTTCAGAGCTGTTACTTTCTTAGACAGAAACCTAAACATAGTAATATCTACCCCATCCTTGTACAAGGGAACCCACAGTGACTAGTCCTCAGACAGATCCAGTATGGAGGCTCGTCAGGCAGCCCCACTCTTTTCCTGTCATTGCAGATATTTTCCCTGGGCATGGGTTCTGTTGATCTGGAATGTCATGGTTGCCAAGAAAGAGTATAGCTCCAAGAAGCTATTGCCTCTGAATATGGTGCCTTTGGAGAACTTTGCCAAAATGTCTGGCTTCATATGATCATGGATTGACTTAAATTTTTTCATTTTGTTTACACTCCATTTCATTCTTTATAGAACTTATTTTATTCTTTCATTTCTTTGTTCAGAAACGGCTTCTTGTTACCTACTACAACAAAGTTTGACATCCTTCTCTGGTGGTTGTTGAAGGCCCTCTGAATCTGAGCCATCCTGCCACTCTAGTCCTATTTTCCACTACTTGGTCTGCAAGTCCCCATCAGACTAATGGCTGCATTCGTGCATTGGCTACTCCCATTTAGACAGTTTTATTGTTTGAGGGCCAGAAGATAAGGCCAATAAGAAAAGTGGTGCTGCCTGAACTGTGATGGTGCAGTGGATAGAGTATCAGCTTAGAATGCTGGGGTCTCTGGTTCAAAACCCTGGGCTTGCCTGGTCAAGGCACATATGAGAAGCAATAAGAGTACTACGAGTTGATACTTCCTTAAATTTTTTATTTTTTATTTTTTTTACAGAGACAGGGGGTCAGAGGGATAGACAGGGACAGACAGACAGGAATGGAGACAGATGAGAAACATCAATGATTAGTTTTTCATTGCACGTTGCGACTTCTTAGTTGTTCATTGATTGCTTTCTCATATGTGCCTTGACCATGGGCCTTCAGCAGACTGAGTAACCCCTTGCTGGAGCCAGCAACCCTGGGTCCAAGCTGGTGAGCTTTTGCTCAAGCCAGATGAGCCCATGCTCAAGCTGGCGACCTCGGGGTCTCGAACCTGGGTCCTTCTACATCCCAGTCCAACGCTCTATCCACTGTGCCACCGCCTGGTCAGGCAAGTTGATGCTTCCTGATCTTCCCTCCTTCCCTAGTTCTCTCTCTCTCTAGTCAATAAATAAAAACCTTTTTTAAAAAGAAAGGGCCTGACCAGGCAGTGGCACAGCAGATAGAGCATTGGAATGGGATATGGAGGACCTAGGTTTGAAACCCTAAGGTCTTTGGCTTGAGTATGGGCTCATCTGGCTTGACTGTGGACTCGCTGGATTGAGCGTGGGGTCACTGGCTTGAGTTGGGATTATAGGCATGACCCTATGGTCACTGACTTGAGGCCAAGGTCACCAACTTGAGCAAGGGGTCACTTGCTCTGCTGTAGCCCCCTGGTCAAGGCACATATGAGAAAGCAATCAATGAACAACTAAGGTGCTGCAACAAAGAATTGATGCTTCTCATCTCTCTCCCTTCCTATTTGTCTGCCCCCATCTGTCCCTTTCTCTCTTTCTCTCTCTCTCTGTCTCTCACAGAGAAAAAGAAAAAAGAAAGGTGATGCTGAATGCTTGGTGACAGGTTTCTAGTTTTTCTGATATCAAGTACTTATAATGACATCACTCTCACCACAGAGCCTATCTCTTTTGTCACCATAGTTCATAGGTTCTCAAGATGAATTTCCCCATGATGCTGACGTATCATTCACCATGAGTTGGGATAAGCCCAGTTCTTCAAAATAAGGAAATTTTGAAGTGAATACCATTTGAACCCAAATCCATTTTCACCTCATGACATTACTCTTGGGGCCCTTAACACCTCAGAAATATTTATGTTGCCATCTTCATCCTCGAGCTGTCATGACAGTGCAGTTAGTGCCCTGGAAGCTAGCGATGTTAGCAGCGGTGTGATAATGTAAGGCCTGAGTCCTATCCCCCCACAGCAGAAGCAGCCTCAGCACTGTCAGCAGTGCTGCTTTTCAGTGTCGGCTGCCAGACATTGATAACAGATGCAGTCTCAGGAGACGAGGGACCGTCCTAATCTCAGCCCCCTGGGGCTCTGGATTTTTCTTTTCTTTTTTCTTTTTTCTTTTTTCTTTTTTTTTTTTTTTTGTGGCAGAGACAGAGTCAGAGAGAGGGACAGATAGGGACAGACAGGAAGGGAGAGAGATGAGAAATATCAATTCTTCGTTGTGGTCCCTTAGTTGTTCATTGATTGCTTTCTCATATGTGCCTTGACTGGGGGCTACAGCAGACCGAGTAACCCCTTGCACGAGCCAGCGACCTTGGCCTCAAGCTGGTGAGCTTTGATCAAACCAGATGAGCCTGCACTCAAGTTGGCGACCTTGCGGTCTCGAACCTGGGTCCTCCACATCCCAGTTCGACGCTCTATCCACTGCGCCACTGCCTGGTCAGGCGATTTTTCTTTTCTTTAACTTTATTTTTTCCATTGATTTGAGAGAGAGAAAGGAAGGGCAAGGAGGGAGTGAGAGAGAAACATCAACTTGTTTTTCTACTTAGTTCCATTTAGTTGTGCACTCATAAGTTGCTTCTCATATGTGACCTGACCAGGGATCAAGAGACGATGCTCTACCCACTGACCCACCCAGCCAAGGCCTGGGATTTTTCTTTTACTCTGAAATCCTGAAGCTCCTGACTCATCTCTTGAAAATTGGCTTCTCCCTACATCACCTCTGTTTTTCTGGTCATGCTATAAGCACACCAGTTCATAGGCTATGTGATTCTCTCAAACTAAGTTCCTGCCCCACACAGCCTCTAGGGTAGTATTCCTTATCCATAGCTGTGCTCATGTGGCATTCATCTGCTTTAATCCTGTCACCCCATTGGCCACAGGACAGCAAAGCTCCCAAGTCCCAGCTCTGCAGCCCCACCTCTTACCCTTCTTCTGCACTTGTCTGTGCACTGACTGCTGATTCCCAAATACCTTTTGGAGTTTCCTTCCTCTCTGTATTTGCTTATGTTATTTCTTCTCCTTAACATATCCATTCATTCAACAGATGTTTACTGAGAAACTTTAGGCACTGTTCTCTTTTCTAGAGCTGCCTGCTAGTCACAAGTAGCTGTTTAATTTTTTTTTTTTTTTTGACTGGGGATTTAACTGGCAACCTCCGGTCTCTGGAATGAACTCCAACCAACTGAGCTATCCAGCCAGGACTTGACTTTTTTTTTTTTAAGATACAGAGAAAGGAAGAGAGAGAAGCATTCATTTGTTGTTCCACTCATTCATTCATTGGTTGCTTCCTGACCAGGGATCAAACCCACTACCTTGTTTCAGGATGACACTCTTAACTGACTGAGCTAACTAGCCAGGGCCTGTTCTAGCCTTTTAAATTCAGCTCTGCCATGGAGCTTTCCTTGAGTGCATCAGACTAAAATGTTTTTTCTTTCCTCAAAATGGCCTTAGCAGTTTGTGCCTTAATTATCACTTTGTCACATGCTGCTTTTTATGATTGGTATTTCTGCACCTAGCTTAAAAGTCCATTGAATTATGAGAGAAGGAGCCTTTGGCCTGAAGTGGGGAGACCTGAAATCTAATCCTGGCTCTAGCCCTGTGGCTTGTCACTCTCTGAGTTTCTGTCTCTTTACCACACTTTGTTTTTCTTCTTGGTGTTTATCACTACCTGACATTATAAAATACGTATATTTATTAGCAGACTTCCCTTCTGGGATATAAATTCTATGAGGAGGTGAATGTTGTCTGTTTTGTTGACTGGTTTCTCCGTGGTGCCTAGAACGGTGCCTGGCAGGTAGTGGGCGCTAAGTAAATATTTGTTAACTCTTGACTGACCTTGGTGAATCATTTTACCTTCTGAAAAGCTTTGTTCCTGTCTATGAGCTGGCTTGATGATGCTTGTTTTTCAGAGGGTATTTGGATGAGGAAGTGCCTCCTGAGTGCCAGGCTCTCAGGAAGTATTTCTTTAATGAGTGTCAGTCTTTGCTGACCACTGACCTGGACTTGGAGGTTTGAAGCCTCAGGATTTCTCCCAGACCTGTGTGCATAAACAAGGCAGGAAAAGACCTGAATACTTACTTGGGTCACAACCTCTGAGGTCAGGTTGACTTGTGTCTGGGTGTCAGACACAGGAGAAAGGATGAGTCTGGTTCACCATTCTGCCCAACTTGAAAGCTGAGGGTCCTGCCTAATGACGGTACTATAGGCCTTCCTTACCCTCATCTGAGCCTCAGGAGTGCAGCTGTCAGCCAGTCTGGCACTGGAGTAGGTACAAACCAGTGAACAAGAAGTCACATTCTTTGTCTTCATCTCCCAGGTAACTCTGAACAACGTGGAAATCTGCAGTGAAAACATCTCGACTCTGAAGAAGACGCTGGAGGTACAGAGGAAATTGCTTGTCAGCTTTCAGCCGCAGCAGCCTCCACTGGCTTCACTTTGAGAGAGAGCCCTGTACATTCATCCTAGTGGGGACTGTGGCATTTCCTAGCTTGAGCCAGCTTTCCTGCAGAGCACTTGAGGGGATTCAGTAGTGTTTGACTAGTAAATCAAGAGGTAGCAAGGCATCTCTGGCCAGTGTGAGGAGCTCTGGCCCAAGATTTGGAAGATCAGAATTCAGATTAGACCTTCCAGCACATACTTAGCCTGTGACCTTGAACAAGTCCCTTAACTCTCAAAGCTTTAGCTCTATCATCTATTAAATGAGGCACAGATCTCCATCCTGCCCTACTTTCAGTTTGTTGGGTGGCATAGTAAAACAGGGTTGAAAACACTATAAAAATGGTAAAGCTCTGTATAAATGTAAGATATTAAGAGATAGGGTCATCAAACCTTGTACAAAACTGGTTGCTGTTACCATTTTTTAAAAGAAAGCTGCATAGGCCCTGGCCGGTTGGCTCAGCGGTAGAGCGTCAGCCTGGTGTTCAGGAGTCCCGGGTTCGATTCCCGGCCAGGGCACACAGGAGAAGCGCCCATCTGCTTCTCCACCCCTCCCCCTCTCCTTCCTCTCTGTCTCTCTCTTCCCCTCCCACAGCCGAGGCTCCATTGGAGCAAGGATGGCCCGAGTGCTGGGGATGGCTCTGTGGCCTCTGCCTCAGGCGCTAGAGTGGCTCTGGACACAACAGAGCGACACCCCAGAGAGGCAAAGCATTGCCCCCTGGTGGGCATGCCGGGTGGATTCCGGTCGGGCGCATGCGGGAGTCTGTCTGCCACCCTGTTTCCAGCTTTGGAAAAATTAAAAAAAAAAAAAAAGAAAAAGAAAGCTGCATAGTATAGTAAAAATTGTTTGCACTTGGAAGTCAGATACCCTGAGTTCAAATCTCCACCATTGACTACCTGTATGGCCTGAGGCAAGTTCTGTAAACTTCCTGAGCCTCAGTTTCCTCAATGTAAAACAGGAAATGATTTCTGCCCTACAAGGTAGTTGTGAGAATTGAATAAGATAATATGAAGCACTTCGTGCATGAGAGGGATACAGTGGTAGTAAATTGTATTAATAATTACAAATAACAGCATGGAGCAATCACTTTAAGTGTTAAAAGACAAGGGACCCAGCTTTGCCTCTGAGAAAGGAGAGAGGCCAGGACCCTGCTTCCCTAGTAGCGCTTGTACTAAGGAAGCTGCTTTGTTGCAGAGGCACAGGTCTCAATGTACAGACTAATGGTAAGTGTTGGCTTTTGGGCTGGACAGACTGACGAGGCTGGGGCCAGCACCCAGGGAAGAGGGCCCAGTAGCTGATGGGGTTTCCTCATCCGTATGATAGGAATAATAATAATAGTACCTACTTCATTTATTTATTTATTATTTACATTTTGGTAAGAAGAGGAGAAATAGGCAGACTCCTGCATGCGATCTACCAGGATCCACCCCGGAAACCCATCTGGGGATGATGCTCAAGTACCAAGCTATTTTTAGTGCCTGAGGCTGACGTGCTCAGACCACTTAGCTATCCTCAGTGCCTGGGGCCATGTTAAAACCAATTGAGCCACTGGCTGTGGGAGGGGAAGAGGGAGAGAAGCAGATGGTCATTTATTTTGTGTGCCTTTAATGGGAATCGAACCTGGGACATCCATATGTCAAGCCTATGCTCTATCCACTGAGCCACCAGCCAGGGCCAACACCTCCTTCTTAAGATAGGTACTTTGGCCTGACCAGGCAGTGGTGCAGTGGATAGAGCATCAACCTGGGACACTGAGGACCCAGATTCGAAGCCCCGAGGTCACCAGCTTGAGCGTGGGATCGTAGATATGACCCCATATTGCTGGCTTGAGCCCAAAGATTGCTGGCTTGACCAAGGGTCACTGGCCCAGCTGGAGACCCCTGGTCAAGGCACGTATGAGAAAACAATCAATGAACAACTAAAGTGCTGCAACTATGAGTTGATGCTTCTCATCTCTCTCTCTTTTCCTGTCTGTCCCTCTCAATGTCTGTCTGTCTCTGTCTCTCATGCTTTAAAAAAAAAAAGTACTTTAATAAACATAAAATGCTGCCCTGGCTGGATAGCTCAGTTGGTTGGAGCGTCATCCTAATATGCAAAGGTTGCAGGTTCGATCTCCAGTTGGGACACATACAGAAACAGATTGATGTTTCTCTCTCTCTCTCTCTCTCTCTCTCTCTCTCTCTTTTCTTCCCCCTTCCTTTCTCTCTAAAACCAATAAGTAAATTTTTAAAAATTAAAATAAACAAAAATAATAAAAATAAAATGCTTAGAACAGGGTCTGGCACATAGTAAGCAGTTAGTCCTGGCTGTGATCATGACGATCTTCCTTGAGTAGC
The DNA here is from genome assembly GCF_036850995.1 of Saccopteryx leptura. NCBI lineage: Eukaryota > Metazoa > Chordata > Mammalia > Chiroptera > Emballonuridae > Saccopteryx > Saccopteryx leptura. The sequence goes on from NC_089511.1 coordinate 23,728,478, forward strand.
CGGACTACAGTATTTAAGAATCAGAAACTATCGCCTGACCTGTGGTGGTGCAGATAAAGCATCGACCTGGAATACTGAGGTCGCTAGTCGAAACCCTAGGCTTGCCTGGTCAAGGCACATATAGGAGTTGATGCTTTCTGCTCCTTCTGCCCTTCTCTCTCTCTCTTCTCTCTCTCTCAAATGAATAAATTTTTTTTTTTAATTCTCTAAAGAGAAAAAAGAAACTATAGCCCTGAGTAGCTCAGTTAGAGCGTCATCCCTTCAAGGTTGCAGGTTTGATCCCCAGTCCCGACACATACAGTAATCAACCACTGAATACTTAAATAAATGAAACAACAAATTGATGTTTCTCTCTCTCTTCTTCTTCTTCTTCTTTCCTCTATAAAGTCAATAAATTAAAATAAAAATCAGAAACTATAACAATAGCTAGCATGTCCTTAGTGCCTAGTATGTGCCAGGTGCTGGGCTGAGCACTTTTTGCATCATTTCATCCAGCTCTCACAACAACCAAGGAAGCAGGAATTTGTGTTCTCACAGACAATGATGTTGAAGTTCAGAAACTTGAAATCACTTGATCAAGGTCACTCAACTATAGGTGACTGAGCCAGGATTTGAACCTAGAAATGTCTAGCTCTAAAAGTATGAAAAAATGTCTGGTATATGTGTTTCTTATTCACATCCCCTGACACAAGCACCCCCAGATTACTAAGAGGGAAGTGGAAGCCAAGTGGCTGGCCGCCAGGACAGAATCCAGGTTTCTGAAAGCCAGCCAGGGCTTTTGCCTAGGATCAGCGTCAGCTGTTCCCAGAAAAGTCTAGAGTAAAAGAAATGGCTGGTTGCATGTTGCTGCCCTCCTGACTGCCCCACGTCCCATGCTCAGAAGCCTGAAAACTGGGTGTTCTCCCCTAGAGTGACTGTACCAAGCTGTTCAGCCAGGGCATTGGAGGGGAGCAGGCCCAGGCCAAGTTTGACAGCTGCCTTTCTGACTTGGCTGCTGTGTCCAACAAATTCCGAGACCTCTTGCAGGTAAGCCCCAAGTTCAACTACTGGCTGAATCCTGTGCCTATTTGTTGCTCTGATAAGATTGTTACTTACCATGGGCTCTGTGTATAAAGAAACAGAGAGAAGGAATGAGGGAATAGCATGCAAGCGACTCAAATTGTGTGAATCCCTTGAGGCTAAAGGCCCCATTGGTTTTTCAGCAGTGTGGCTGTCATGTTGACAAGCTAGCATTCTGGTCCATAAGCATCTCTGCTTGGTCCCCACTGTGCCATGAGCCCTCAGAAAGGTGCTCTGAGGAAATGGAACCACATGGGTACTCACACCTGATGCTTGGCCTTAAGTCACAGGTGCTGCCTAATACGGGCACTCAGAAATCTCTTCTTTTGAGAGTACAGACCAACCTCTAGGCCTTATCTCTAGCCTGAGCCTGAATTGGCACAGATCTAGAAAGGAACTAGTTGTTCCTGGCCTCTTTTATCAGCATTATCTGTTACACGTCAGACAGGGCCTGCAGATAGTCTCAGAGCTGGAAGAGTGCCTGGCAGTCAAGGGATAAAGCAGGAGAAAGAAAAGGGAAGGAGGTGTGCACCTTCTGGGTCTGATGTGTCTCCACCTTGTCCTCTGCAGGAAGGGCTGACAGAGCTAAACAACACAGCAATCAAGCCGCAGGTGCAACCGTGGATCAACACCTTTCTCTCTGTTTCCCACAACATCGAGGAGGTCAGCCCGACCACAGGCAGCCGACAAGGCCAGGATTACCCCCTTTTCCCATAGCCCCCCGCTGGAGAGCAATGGAACTGTCTAAGCCAGCGATTTTCAACTGACATGCCACAAAAATTTTCAAGACATGTAATACCTATTTAGTCAGGGGCACTGACCTCTTTTCCCTTAGATTGTCATAAAAAAATGACAACAGTCAATACAACAGTAGCCATCTGGTGTGAATAAATCAAAATTATACCTTTTTACTTTTTTTTGGTCAGAATAGCCAAACTTTTTTTTTTTTGTATGCCACAGAATTTTAGTAATTACTTTCTGTGTGCCATGAGATGAACAGTGACAATCACTAATCTAAATAGACTAGTCCTTAACTGTTTCTCAGGTCCACTTCCCTTGTCCTCATAGCCAAGTTCCTCCCAGGAAACAGGTTGCTCCTGCAGTCAGAAGGGCTCAAAAATATTTAAAGGGAGTTCGCCTCTTTTATTGAGGCTCTTCTTGCTCTATCCAACATAGACTTAGCCTTTTTTTTTCTAACCTAAGGATTTTATTCCTGTAGCATGTGAGCTGCAGGAGTGAATAAAATGCCAGGAGCTTTGCCATGTTGTATGGGCCATGGCTTTAGCGCAAGGCCTTTTGCCAGTGGGAAGTGCAGAAGCAACAGCAGACACTGCCCACTGGGTGTCCAAGCTGGTTTTCAGATGGATGAGTCAGAAGCTATAGGGGAAGAAGGGCCTCTTCTATTAGAGGGGTGGAAGTGGAGTGGGGTTAACAGTTCTTGGAGAAGCCCCCAGTAACCCATCTTGCTTCCTAACAATAGGAAGAATTCAACGACTATGAGGCCAATGACCCTTGGGTACAACAGTTCATCCTTAACCTGGAGCAGCAAATGGCGGAGTTCAGGGTGAGCAGGGGCTCTAGAGACCAGCTTTTGCAGTTACCCACCTCTGCCCAAACCCACCACCTATAGCTCCTCATCACTCCTGCTGGGAACCCTGAAAGCCCTTCCAAGTCCCACTCCCCGATGGCCTAATGTAACTGTCCCTACCCCCCAAAGACTCCACTGTGTAGGCAGGGGGTAGGTGGGACTCCCACTGATCCCTAACCTCTGTGTGTAGGCCAGCCTGTCTCCAGTCATCTATGACAGTCTGACCAACCTCATGACCAGCTTTGTTGCAGTCGAATTGGAGAGAGTAGTGCTGAAATCCACCTTCAACCGGGTAAGGTCAAGGGAGCACAGGTCCTCAGCTGTGTTTTTTTTTCCTCTGAGATGAGTCTGGTCTGATTTGCGTCCTGTCTGCTATTCCCAGACCCTGCATACCTAGGCTCAGTCCTGCCCTGACTTCTGAGGTCTTAGAGCTGATTGGAGCCACAGGGTTCACCTAAAGCCCAGATGGCCCTGCAGCCCATCACTGATGGAAATTGGGGGCCAGTCTGATTGACAGGAGGGCCAGGCCTTGAACAGTGACTGGGCTTGTGTTCCCCTGCAGCTGGGAGGTCTGCAGTTTGACAAGGAGCTGAGGTCGCTTATTGCCTACCTTACCACAGTGACCACCTGGACCATCCGAGACAAGTTTGCCCGCCTCTCCCAGATGGCTACTGTCCTCAATCTGGAGCGGGTATGTGGGGCCCCCTCAGCCTCCCCAGGGAAAGGTGTCTGAGAAGAGAGGCATAGACCAAATTTGGATACCAGCCACTCCCTCAAAACACCAGCGACCCAGCCCTACTGGGAATCTTCTCAGACATTGCTGCTCTGAATCTGGTGGGGCCCAAGGCCTTACCTTGGGATGGTTCCCTCCTTGCTGAGTTGTCTCTGTTCTTCCCACAGGTGACTGAGATTCTAGATTACTGGGGCGCTAACTCTGGCCCGCTGACATGGCGCCTTACCCCTGCTGAGGTACGCCAGGTGCTGGCTCTGCGTATAGACTTCCGCAGCGAGGACATCAAGAGGCTGCGCCTGTAGCTGCCAGGGTGAGCCGACCTGGCCCGTCACATTTCAGGGCCCATTCCCTGTGTGGCCACAGCCAAGGAGCTGAGCGAGGCTGTCAGGCATGAGGAGAGCTCTGACAGCCCAGACCGTTCCACTCTTGGCAGCAGGGAAACGAGGCGTTGACTAACTCCACTCTGTACTCACACCTAGCTGGGTGGTGCTTTGGGAGCAGCCTCTGGCACCAAGAGATGGGTTCCCCTGGGATCCTAATTAAGTGGGACAGTCAACACAGACCAGCCTTCTGCTTTGTGGTCATGCTCTCATCCCTGGACACTGCAGCAAACTGCCTCCTTACGAGCCCTAAAGGAATTGAGTGCATCTGAGGACCTAGGGAGTTAGGTTTACTCCAAGAAGTGCATGTGATGTTTCTGACCACCCTGATTAAAGAGACTCCTTGGAGAGATGCCAGTGTGCTGTTTTCAAGGCGGGCTGGGTGCTACAGGGAAAGGCAGGTATACCAGCTGCACTGAAATGTAAAGGCAAAAGCCTAAGGCTTAGTCTCCCCCCACACCCAGAGTAGTGGGCGCACAGCTGCTGCCAGGACCCACATGACAGCTGGCACCTCATCCAACCCTGGACCCTCATCCCCCTCATGGGCCCTCAGCACCAGAAGCTGGATCGTCCCCGGGGCACCTTCCTACAGTACCGAAGAGGTTGGAATTCCTCCTGGCAGAACAAAAGAGATTTTGGAGGACAACCTTAAAGAGCCAATTGAATTTATTCCAAGAAGGTCATAGTCCTAAAAACCTACTGCCCACAGGCTCTGGGTCATATGGCACAGTCTGTTACTGAGGAAGGCAGCGATTGGCTATAGACCACACTGGCTCACTACCACAGACATGGGTGTGGACTCCTAGCCCTTCTCCCTCTACCCTATCAAGTCAGCCTCAGAGTGAGTATTGAACATTAAGTCTGTATTTAGGCAAAAGCCTGTCCTCCAAAGAAGGGCACAGAAAATGCTTCAGAGGGTACTTCAGGGTCCTCCTGGAGAATGAGAAAGTCAAGGCCCTACCTGGGCCATGGGATTTGTAAAGGCCACATGGAACACTTGAGCTTAGGACCTTCTTATGTCCAGAAGGAGCAGAGGCCAAACCTAGGCCACTGTCAACCAGAACAGTCCTGTTCCCACGCATGGTCTCTGCTTCACCAGGCTTTAGAGGGGTCTAGGCCCAAACTCGGGTCAAGTTCCTTTGGGAGCAGATTCATAAAGAGGTGGGTGAGGAGCCCTGGCCAGATGGCTCAGTTGGTTAGACCCCTGGTCAAGCTGTGGCTTGCGAGCCACATGCGGCTCTTTGGCCCCTTGAGTGTGGCTCTTCCACAAAATACCATGTGGGGGCGCTACCTCTAAGGAATGTACCTACCTGTATAGTTTAAGTTTAAAAAATTTGGCTCTCAAAAGAAATTTCAATCGTTGTACTGTTGATATTTGGCTCTGTTGACTAATGAGTTTGCCGACCACTAGTTAGACCATCGTCATGAAGCACAGAGGCTATTGGTTTGATCCCCAGTCAGGGCACACACAGGAACAGATCAGTGTTCCTATCTGTCTCTGTCTCTCCATTCCTCTCTCGCTAAAATCAATAAATAAGATTTTTTTAAAAGCCTGACCAGGCAGTGGCACAGTGGATAGAGTCAGACTGGGACACGGAGGACCCAGGTTTGAGCCTCAAGTTCATTGGCTTGAGTGCGGGGGTCGCTGGCTTGAGCATGGGATCACAGACATGACCCCATGGTTGCTGGTTGAGCCCAAAGGTCACTGACTTGAGCAAGGGGTCACTTGGTCTGCTGTAGCCCCCCAATCAAGGCACATGAGAAAGCAATCAATGAACAACTGAGGTGCTGCAACAAAGAATTGGTACTTCTCATCTCTCTCCCCCCCTCTCTCTCTCTCTCATGTGCGCGCGCTAAAAAAAATAAAATATTTTTAAAAAAATGGTGGGGAGTAGGAGGCTGAGTGCTCTGAAGGGACATGCCGCAGAAGGCCCAGGTTTTCTCTTGCAGAGGGTCAGGCCTCATGGGAACAGGCATCAGGTTGACGTCTCACTCTCCAGCAGCTGCAGGCTCAGGCCCTGAGTGTCCACTTCTACCAGGTGGATGCTGTAGTTCCCAAGGCCCTGAGAGCAAAGTACAAGAGGTGTTTAGAGGGCTTTGGGCAAATCTCTGGCCTTCTGGAGGCTGAACTGAGGCTGCAAGGGCAGGAGACTTGGAGCTGTAGCCCCCAGTTAGCCTGTGGGCCACAGTGAAAGCTCCTGCCTCCCACCAACTACCATAACCGACATCATCACGTACCTCAGTCTTGGCCAGCAGGGCCTCCAGAGCCTCCTTTTGCCTTGGCTCCCTGGTCAACAGATAGAGAAAGCCCCCACCGCCTGCTCCTGCCAGGCTCTGTCCATGCACATGGGGGGCTAGGACATCCATCATTCGCCGCACAACCAGGGGCTCACAGCCTGGAGCCATGAGCTTCTTCTGCTCCCAGTACAAGGTCAGGCACTGGCCCAGCAGAGACAGGCTTCCTGGGGTAGGGGCAGGGAAGGCGGTAGCGTGCCTGAGCCAGAATACTGTCAATGCCCATTTGTCAACAAAGTGCCAAGAGGCACTACTTAACCAGGAGCTGGAAACAGGAGTAATACAGACCACCTCACAGGGTTGTCTGAGGACTAATGTGCACTGAGCATCTGGCATGGTGCCCAGCAGTGTTCAGTACACTGTGTACCAGTCACTTGGAACCCTGCTTAGCTCTGACTCCCTGGCACTCAGCTATGGGGCCAAATCTCTTTCCCCACCTGCTTCTTGGAGGGTGGGGCTGGGTACAAGTATTGCCCCGACACACAGCTCCCACCTAAGTGAGATCCTAGGGAGGACAAACAATGGTTTCAGTCCCTGGGGCCTAATACCTGGCGCCTGTATGCAAAGGCCCCTGGCCTCAGACCCATGGGTGACAAGATACTCCTGGTGCCCTGCCCTCAGGAAGAAGCACCTCACCTTGGCGGAAGGCTTCCGCGCATTTCTCTGTGTTCTGCACTAGGCTGTGGGCATTCTGAACGACAGCAGGCAGCCGGGCATACCAGCTCCTCAGCACATCCTGCGGGTGGGGTAGGAGGGGCACAGTGAGGATCTGGGCCCTGCTGAGCCTTCTTCCTCCCTCCTCCTGGGGCCAGAGCCCACCTGCAGCAGATTCCGAGCCAGGCGGGTCTTGCCAGTGTACACCAGGAGCAGGTGGTCATTGAGTGTCTGGACAAAGCCCTCCGGTACAGTGATCTCTTCCACCTCCACCTTCAGTGGCAGCTGAGCCCGGGAGCGCCCCACTTTGATGCCAGGCATTAGGCCACCCACTTGGTCCTGCCAGCCACCTCCTGTGTGCACATGGTCCATCTCTGTTGGAGCCTGTCTGGCCCAACTTCCCTCTGCCAGCCCAAGCTCCTGGCCCCCTGCATCCTGGCAGGGATCAGTGTGGGAAGACAGCTTTCCCCAGCTCCAGCTGGGCCAAGTGAGCTGTCCAACTCTGTCCCCAGCCTTGGAAGCAGGATAAGCCCAGCAAGAAAAAGGACTTCACTCCAGAACCAAGCTTGGGATGCACAAGACCAAGTTGCATTGCAGACATGATGTATAGCTGAAACTGAGGTAAACCACATCAAAGGATAAGACCTTGCACTTACCTCTCCCCCAAGGAAAGGTGATATAGGACTTTCCCCACAACCTAACCAACACTGTACCCTATCTTTTCTTCAAATAAGCTTTCAGCATCTATTACCAAACTTGAAAGCGCTTGTTCATATATTGTAGCTCTGTAAAAATAAAACGATGTGGTTCTGGGATAGACCATTGCTATTTGGAGAAGGGTATACAAAGATTTTCTTTTTTAAGACTTGATGTTTTTAGAGAGAGGAGAGAGAAAGGCAGTGGGGGAGGAGCAGGAAGCAGAGTAGTTTGCTTCTCATATGTGCCTTGAGTGAGCAAGCCCAGGGTTTTGAACCAGTGACCTCAGTGTTCCAAACCATTGCTCTATCCACTGTGCCACCATAGGCCAAGAAATAACAATTTAAAGTATAAAATACAGGCCCTGGCCAGTTAGTCGGTTAGAATGTCGTACCAAAACACCAAGGTTGTGGGTTCGACCCCCTAGTTGGGCACATACAGAAAGCAACCAGTGAATATACAACTAAATGGAACAATGATTTTTTTCTCTCTCTCCCTTTTCCTATCTCCTTTTTTCTATCTCAATAAATAATAAAAACGTATAAAATGCAATCCTATTCGGGGTACATGTGGGAGTCTATCACCCCACCGCTCCCCTCATTATATATATAATGCAAACAGCAGGAGGTATCTGAAACCTTACAACACAACCTGTGGCTAGTGTCAGGCCCCAAATGTCAAGAACTCCTTAGTTGCACCCCTCTCCTTCAGGGCACCTACTGCTTATAATTATACATTCATTTAAGCAGCTGTTGATTAATGTCCGTCCCTAGCAGACCATATAACTTTGGAGAGCCAGAGCCCAGGGCCCAACACTGAGTGGATACTCAACAGTTGTCAATTGACCGAATGAAGGATCTGAAATGGTACCTCTCAGAAGGAAATGGGAAAGGCCTCCCCATCTGCCTCTCTTGCTAATGACTACCTGTTATGGGATATGAGTCATTACAACAAAAGGAGGAGGAGCGGGCTGCAAAGTGACCAAGAAAGATAGCATAACTGGCATCTATGACATCTTTGTGACAGTTTCCTGCCCAGAATCACGATGGGGACGAAGCCTGGTACATGGGTTACCACATCACCCTAGGATCAGGCCAGACAAACCTCTCACTGCTCCCCATTGTGCATGGATTCCCAGGGGCCATTGTGGCAAGAGGAGAGAGAAACCTGATGCTAACAACATTCTACTATGGTCACAGCCATATTCTGAGCCCTCAGTGCCCCCCATATGGCCAGCAGGAAGGACCTCCCACAAATGACCGTAGCCCAAGGAGGGGCAAGTTGGTTGGAAAGACAGGCTGAAGGTCCTGTCCTCTACTCCAAACCCAGTCTGCCCAACCCCACCCCAAGGGCAGTCCTGGATGGTGACAAAATCATTAGGAATAAACATAAGTATAGGTACCTAACACACATGAAAGCTATAGCACAGAATGTGACACTTAACAGGTGCTCCTAAAACATCAGCTCCTTTGAGGTAGAATAGAAATATTTCACGTTGAAAACCACCAGTAGTCAGAGTGGTAAGGAAGCTCTAACCATTTGAAGGAGCAACACAGTTATGTGGCTCTCTGCAAGTGCAGGGGAGCCCTCGGAAGCTCTTGGGAAAGTACCAGGGACCTCCCTCCCACCAGGGGCAGTCCCATACCTGTGGTGAGCACCTGCTCCAGGTGTAGCACTGCATGGATCAGGGCCTCAGTGCTCACCATCCGGCCTGCGGCCCGCTGCAAGGCCGCCAGGGCAGTGCCTGCCAGGATGCTGCTGGTGCCTGCAGGGCAGGGAGCAGGGGGCTCAGGCATGAAACAGTTCTGCCCAGCCCAGTCCTGCCCCCCCCCCCCACTGCAGGCAGAGGCAGTGAGGAAGATGGAGTGGTTGGCAGCAAGGGGAACAGGACCTACTCACCGAGACCAGAGCCGTGGGGCAGCTCAGACCAGGTGTGCAGCTCAAAGCCGCCCCCAAACGTGCGCAGCAGCTGCTCCCTCAGCGAGAGCTTGGAGCTGATGTACACAATCTCCGCACAGATAAAGGCGGCCTTCAGCAGGGCCCCTGCGGAGGGACCAGCACCCGGCAAGGAATTTGGTCTCCAAAGGCAGAAGCAGACATACCACTTCATCTCCACTATTTCCCAGCCCAGCATGGGGCTCATCTAGGGGACAAAAGCCCAGCAGCAGTGCAGACCCCATCCCCAAAAAGACCTCTGGGATCCCCAACCTGGGCAAATGAGCTAGCTCTACCTCCTGCACCTGCACGTCCATGGGCAGGGTGACCTCAGGGCTCCTCAGTCAGACTGGCTCGCCCTCAGGCCAGGCCCCGTGGCCAACACGGTTTCCAGGGTTCTGCCCTACTGCCTAGGTAGCTGTGTTGCCATCCCTACTGGCAGACGCCTGGGTGCCCTGACCTGGAGCATGGGGCTGGCAGTAATCCTGCAGGTCCTCCAGGCTCCGGCACACTATCTTCATGGCCATCTCGTCCCGCCGAGGCCCCACGGCCAGCCACAGCTCAGGCTCCGAGATGCGGCGAGCCCTGGCCCCAATGGGCCGGCGACCGTCCACCCGCACAGCCAGGCCCAGCACTGCCCCACCAAGCTCATAGGCAAGGGGGGGCGTGTCGCTCCAGCCTCCTGCAGCAGTTGAAGAAGACCAAGCTGGTCACAGGGATTGCCAACCCAGCTCTGGGTGGCTACCCTCAGCCCCCTCCAAGGGGCTCACCGGAGAAATCCACACGGGCAGGGCACTCGGCCACCACCCACTGCCCAGGTGCCGGCAGCGCCGCGGGCTCCGTGGAGACAAAGTTTTGGGCTGACATCACAGCCTGGCGGATCAGGATCTGCCCAGCTCCCTCATAGTGGCGAGCTGCTCGCACTAGTAAGACTGGCCTGTCGAGAGGGCAGGGAGAAACTGTGGCATGGAGCCCCAAGCTGGGGACTGACTGCCTAGCTTTGGGGATGTGACTGCCCTGGGTGGCCTGAGGGCACCCCATTCCACCCCACCTCTCTCTGGGTTTCCACCTATAAGGAGAACCCCTGGGAGTTAGACTAGGAAAGGAGGCAAACCGCCCTGCCTCCTTTCCCAGGGGCTTCTCAGGGGTTCTGACATCATTAGCACCTACCTGCTCAGCCACTTGTCCCGCTCCTGGGCAAGTGCCTTCACACCCCCAGCCAGGTCTCCACACTCCAAGTATGAGAAGGGCCGAATCCACTCAGGATTGGCAGCTGGCCCACTCCGTAAGCCACCTTGGCCTTCTGCCATGCAGCCCAGCACATCTGCCACACAGGCCAGTGCCCGGGCCGCCACACCTGGGTCTCCTGTGCCAGCCGCCACTGAGGGACCAGAAGCCAGGGGTGGTTAGGGGTGGTTGGGGGGTGGGACCCACGGAACCCGCCCCCCCCACCCCCAGTGCCCTCTTTCCCAAGAGACTATTCAACAGTCCCCAACATTCCAGATCCCTCACACCTCCTCACTTTGCCTAAGATGCAGCCTTGCCCGTGACTGCTTGCTGCACTCCTCTGCCTCGCAGCCCAGCCCGGCTGTGCCTCTTCACCCCACCCAGGATGCTCAGGAGCGGTTAAGAGCTCAGACTCAGGTGTCAAACCAACTGGTTCAGTCTTAGTCCCACCCCCAACCAGCTGCGTGCTGTAGTTGAAAAACTTAAATGGGGATCATTTTCCACAGTCACAGGGACCATTAATAAAGTCCCCAGCCAGCCTGACCTGTGGTGGTGCAGTGGATAAAGCATCGACTTGGAAATGCTGAGGTCGCCGGTTCAAAACCCTGGGCTTGCCTGGTCAAGGCACATATGGGAGTTGATGCTTCCTGCTCCTCCCCCCCCTTCTCTCTCTGTCTCTCTCCTCTCTCTCTCTCCCTCTCTCTCTCCTTTCTAAAATGAATTTTAAAAATAAATAAATAAATAAAGTCCCCAGCCAGTGTGCTTGAGCCCTTAGGTAGAGCTGGCCACATTCCCCTGGAGCTCTGACACCTACATCTCTGTACCCAGTACAAAACATAGAGAGTTTGCTGATGCTCACAGGACCCAGAGGCTCAGGCCCAGGCCTCGCACCAGACTCCCTACTGACAAGGATGCAGCTTCCCAGAAACCTAAAAGCAAACCCCACTGTTTCTCACCCCTCCTTTGAAGTCTCACGGCTCTCTAGTACCCTCAGGACAATAACCCAGAGGGCAGGTAGAGCAGGTGATGCTGGCTCTGGAGTCCCAGTACAAAGACCATGCACACTCACCCTGGTCCAACGTGGCCAGCAGGGGCCCAGGGCAGCCCTCACGGACAGCAGCCCGGACCAGGGGGCACAGGCTGAGGTCCTGCTGGGTCTCCAGAACATTGCACGCCTTTTGCAGGGCCTGGTGGAAGAATAGGTCCCGGCGGGAGGCCAGTGTGGCAGCGCGGTCCAGACATGGCTGCAGCTGCTCCCAGGACAGACGCCAGGAGGCTCGCCAGGCACACAGGGCCTCGCCCCCATCCTCCTGGGGGTCTAGCATCCACAGCATGTCCCGGGGCCCCAGGGCCCTCGATGGGTGGAGAACAGGAAAGAGGCGGGCAGTGAGAAGGCAACGTTCTGTGGGGGGCGTGTCTGGGTCCCACAGGTCCCAGTTTCTGAGGGGGGAGAAGGCACATTAGCAGGAGGGAAACAAGGGCTCCTGCTTCCTCACCAAGCCCTGACCTCCTGTAAACTGGGGGGTGCCTAATTCATTGGGGGCAGGACAAATTCCTCAAGGTGGCACAAGCAGGCAATTTAGGAAGAGGGGCAAACTGCCCTGCCTCCATTCCCAGGACTCTGAACAAAATCCCAAAGCCTGAGCACAGCCAGGGATTAGGAGTTGTCCAGGGGAAGGAGCTGGGGAGGATCAGCCTCCCCAGAACTGCACCAGGCTCCATGCACTGGTGGGAGGGCAGGTGCTGCTCTTGTGTAGAGGCAGAGACAAGCCTTGAAGAAGTGGCCGCCCTGGCGCCCGGGGCCCACAGAGACCCATCGAGGCCATCAATCTCACCGAATGCCCGTCTTCTGGAAGAATTCACTCCAGGGCATGTTGAGATACGTTCCTGTCCCCTGTCTCTGCGGGAAGAGGAGGAAGCAGTCAGAGCTTCAGGGACCACAGGAAGGGTTAGGGACACGAAGGCCAGAGGGCTGGGAGCTGCTCAAGAAGAGCCAGGAGAAAAGACCTGCACATATGAGAACAAGTTCTGTAACACTATGTCAAGCCCTGGAGCCTCAGCACTCCTGCCCACATGCCTGGAACCTGGCACAGAATCCTGGTCTAGGCCCAATCCACTATCATTGGCTCTGCAGCCCAAGGTGGGTCACCTCCCGCTCTGACCTGTAAAAATGGGGATAAAAATTCCCACCCATACTGCCTGGCAGAGCAGATGAGGAGGGAGGTAAAGGCATGGTGGAACTCTACTGGCTCTAGCCCAGGGGTCGGGAACCTATGGCTTGCGAGCCAGATGTGGCTCTTTTGATGGCTGCATCTGGCTCGCAGACAAATCTTTAATAAAAAAAACAATAACGTTAAAAATATAAAACATCCTCATGTATTACAATCCATTTATTTCCTACTGCTCATGTTCATGGTTGCAGGTGGCTGGAGCCAATCACAGCTGTCCTCCAGGACAACACCAAATTTTTATTGGATATTGTGTAATGTACACGGGTCGTTGTATGGCTCTCACGGAATTACATTTTAAAATATGTGGCATTCGCCTGGCCTGTGTTGGCGCAGTGGATCAAGTGTTGACCTGGAACGCTGAGGTCACCGGTTCAAAACCCTGAGCTTGCCTGGTTAAAGCACATATGGGAGTTAACGCTTCCTGCTCCTCCCCTCCTTCTCTCTCTCTCTCTCTCTCTCTTTCTCTAAAATGAATAAATAAATAAAAAATGTGGCATTCATGGCTCTCTCAGCCAAAAAGGTTCCTGACCCCTGCTCTAGCCTGTCCTGCAGACCAGTACCCAGATAGTCCTGCAGTGGAGTGGGAGCTGGGCTGGGACCCCCGGGCTCCCCAAAGCCTGAAGATAGGGGTGAAGGGGCGCAGCACGGGCACCTACTTCCCAGCTGTCCAGACGGCCAGCAAGGGTGAAGGCTTGAACAGGGTTGCCGTAGAGCCGCACGTGATGCCCCTGCAGCACTAGGTTATGCAGCTCCAAGCAATGTAGCACCTTGGATTGGGCCGTGTCCAGGCCACTCACAAAGCAATTGGCACCGATGTGAATGGGGCCCTGGCAAGGAGAAGGGCAGGCATCCTGAGTGGGCAGTGCAGCGCCAGGCAGCCCCAACACTCACAGGACCTGGCCCCCACAACCCTGCCCTCCCTCTGTCGTGCTCTCAGGCCTTACTTGGAGATGGCAGTGCTGTAGAACACTCCCAGGACCCAGTCGGACAGGGCCCTCCAGCAGGCAGCTGATCACGGAGCTCCCAGCCCCGAGTAGCTGTAGCTCCTGTGAAGCCAGGGAGAAGATTGTGAGGGCCCAGGGCCAGGGGTTGCCTGGATCCTCCCCCATAGCCAATGCCCATCAGCCAGCCAGATACCTCCCGATACCTATCCTGGCCCCTGCCTCAGGCCAACTCCCACCTCACCCTGTTCCTGCTGTTCCTCCAGGGGCATGCTCTGCCTGAATGCTCCTCCAGAGCAAATCTATGCTCAGTAATGGAGGTCCCACAAATGACAGCCCCTCCAGAAACCTCTCCCACCAGTCTGAGGGCCACCTCTGAACTCTGTTTTGCCCCCTTTCTCAGCACCATGGCACTAACCCAGGGCTAGCACCTCAAATGTGCCTGTCTCCCCAAGCAGACCCCAAGGAAAGGGTGTGGGTCGTCTCTCCTCAATCAGGCAGACCTGGATGCAGAATCCTGAATTGGCCACTTATTGATTCTGTGGCTTTAGGCAAGTACTTAATCTGCCTGAGCCGCCACTGCCACTGTCTCTTTTCTTTTTATTTTATTTTATTTTATTTTATTTTATTATTATTTTTTTTTTGCCACTGTCTCTTTTCAAATGGAGATAATAACAACTACATTCTCAGGTAATCTGTTCCAAGCATGGCCTACTCCTTCCTTTACTAGAGGCCCTTATTCAACCTATTCGAGCACCTCTGCTGGTCTTACCTCCACCTGTGAGTGCACGACCTGGGCCCCAGGAGCCCCAGGAAATGTGAGGCTGTGCAGGAACTCGCTGGCCGAGTTGGTCATGTAGCTGTAGTTGCCATCAGGGATATATGCTATAAAGAAACAAGCACTGACCCCAACCCGATACCTGCTGCCACTCTGGCCTCTATCCAGAAGACACATCTCCATCCAGCCCTGGGAGGGCAGGCATGGCACTGAGCCCATTGTGCCAATGGGGAAGCTAAAGTCCAGCGAGCCTCAGCAACTTGCCCAAAGGCACACAGCTAGAAAATGGAAAGACTGGGACTGGAGCCCAGGAATGAGACAAAAGGAAGGAAGTTGTCTGAGGGGGAGAGGGTGTCAGGGCTCTGGGTTAGGAGAGGGTAATTATCTGGTACATGCACTAGGCCTATCTGGTCTAGGAGCCTGGGGACCAGGCAGGAGGCAGCCCCATTTTGGGGCTCCTCACTCCTATATGGTCTCCCCACCCCAAAAAGCCAAGAGGCAGCCTGACCAGGCGGTGGCGCAGTGGATAGAGCATTGGACTGGGATGCCGAGGACCCAGGTTTGAGACTCCGAGGTCGCCAGCTTGAGCGCGGACTCATCTGGCTTGAGCAAAATAAAAAATGCTCACCAGCTTAGACCCAAGGTTGCTGGCTCAAGCAAGGGGTTACTCGGTCTGCTGAAGGCCCGCGGTCAAGGCACATATGAGAAAGCAATCAATGAACTAAGGTGTTGCAACGAAAAACTGATGATTGATGCTTCTCATCTCTCTCCGTTCCTGTCTGTCTGTCCCTATCTATCCCTCTCTCTGACTCTCTCTCTCTCTGTCCCTGTAAAGAAAAAAAAAAAAAAAAGCCAAGAGGCAGCACCCACCCATGGTAAGGGGCTGATCGCGAAGCTCCCTCCACAGTTCGGCCCGGGCACCCTGAAGATAACCGGCGACGTCGGAGTCACTTTGCCTCATCTCCGGGGGCCGCCCTACCAGGAAGTCCTCCCTG